>NC_080539.1:254908206-255230984 GCF_028640845.1 Ahaetulla prasina | reverse complement strand
TACATAGTCATTAGAAGCTGATCTTGACTAGAAAGAGGCTATAATTTTTGACAACCTAAGCGGTCAATTAACATTTTAGTAGATTTAACAGAAGGTGACAATGATTAATTAATCCTCTAAAACCTTCTACATGGAGCAAAGAAACCATCTCTCTTGCATGCACTCTTGATTTACTTCTAACTTATAAAATATAGTCTGACTCATTGGGATGCTTTGCTCTTTCTGGTCCAGGTAATATACATGTACTATAGTGCTGGCCACATGACCATGGAAATTGTCTTAAGACAACACTGGCTCCCTTGGCCAAGAAACAGAGATGAGCACTGCACCCTAAAGATGGACACAACTGGACAAGAAAACCTTTATCTTTTATAGGTCAGGGAACCTTGGCCCTTCAGTCACAATTGCTGTCTATTCCTAACCAGTCAGGGATTCTTTATGTTTCCAAAGTTGATCTCATATATTCTGCAGCAGCTGCAGAGTAAGAAAATCTCGCAAATGAAGACTTTTATTGAGAATATGAAGAAAGAAGCCCCAAGAACACTCTTGCCTTTCAGCTTTTTATCAAACCTTATTTTGCCGTTCTCTGACCAAATCCAAAATTAAGGGGCGTGCATAAGAGCACAATAGTGCCTACCGTTCCTGTCCTATTGTTCCCTTCATTATATCAAATTAATATAGTTGATGCATATTTTTTACTCATATATATATATATATATTTTTTTTTTCTTCAAGACATGTTGTTTTATCTATGACAATTGTTTTTGTATACTGTTGTGACAAAAAGAAATAAAAAAAAATCCAACTAGATTTGATCCCAATCAGGTTTTTTACTTTTTTAAAAAAGCAAACCACAGCCATTTTATTCCATAGAAAAAAAACTGCAGACAGAAAATTAAAATTTCCCACTCCAGGTGATAGCTCAGGAGCTGGGTGAACCATGTTAGCAATTTTGAGAAACAAAGGTAGAGGTTGATTGTGGAATTTGCATGCAACATCTCACTTGACTCTCCAAATGTCTTCAGGTCACTTCATCTGTTATTTGCCTCTGGCCTTCTTCTATTCATCTGCTGCATCTAACATGATAAGGCTATAAATTATATACTTTGGATATAAATAAATAAATAAATGTTTGCATGTTTAGTGGCAGAGTTTCATTCACATAAATCTGTAAGTAGATTTTACTGTGTTTTCCACAGCTAGAGAATAAGGAGCAGATAAAAGAAAAAAAATTAGTTAAGGTAAGACGGAGGGCTGTTCTCCTCTTGCATCCAATCATCATACAAATGTGTCCTGGCAATATCATTTTCCTGCCATATTCCCATGATAATGTCTTCATTAAGACATTATGTGGGCTTCAAAAATTTTAGCAAGGGGTTCTCTGCCGGGTTGCTGGATGGGTGTGGCCATGGTGGGCGTGGCCTAGTTGGCCTCCTGTACCATGGTAGGGGGGCAGTTTTGCCCTCCCCGGGCTCCGAAGGCTTTCCTAAAGGCTCCAGGAGGGTGAAAATAGCCTCCCCAGGCTCCAGATGCCCTCTGGAGGCCAGAAACAGACCCATTTCTGGCCTTTCCAAACTTCCGGTAGGCCCATTTTTCACCCTCCCCAAGCCTCCATGCACGCCCTGCACTTACCTGCATCCAAAACAGGCTGCATGGGGATTCCTGGGAGGGGTGGGGTGGACAGGGCCAGACAGGAGTGGGATTTGGGGGTTCTCCAAACTGCACGGAATCTTAGCTAGAGGTTCTCCCAAACCCCCAGCAGCCCACCCCTGATAGAACATCTCTTTGGCTTGATTTCCTGATACCCTGGAGGTGATTTACATTCAGGTGATTGCCTGAATGTAAACAGGGATCATAGAGGCAGGGACAGGAAATGATAATGGAAAAAAATAAATCCAGGTATAATTTTACTGCATATCTTGCCTTTAAGTTTGCTCAAAAATGGATGGGGAATATTTTAAGTTAGAAACAGGAAAATGTCTTGAGATAGCAAAGGAACAGGACAGACTAGGCTTTAGCACTCCCCATTATTTTCACATTATAGGCCAAATTCTTTGAACCTACAGATGTGCTAAATTACAAGCTCCAAAAATTTTAGCATGCATTATAACACTGGCTGGAAATTGATATCCAATTTGACTGAAGGACATCAGATGGGAAGAGGTTGGTTTTTTTAAACCTTTGAAGTTTGTTTATAAATTTTGTTTTTGTAGGCAACAGATGTTAAACATGGGCCCCAGCAATCTAAAGCACACAAATCAAGCAGTCCTTGATTATTTAGAAGGCAGGAAGTAGGGATGCTTTGTGATTCATAATATGTTTATTCTGATATTAACAATTTGAACTTAAGGCTGTCGAAAAATGGCAATTACTTAGCATGGGGATATATATGTGTGTGTGTGTGTGTGTGTGTGTGTGTGTGTGTGTGTGTGTGTGTGTGTGTGTGTGTGTATGTATATGTAGGTCTTTGGTTATTCGGGTTTTCTCCCGCGTAAAATTGGAAGTGTCTTGGCGACGTTTCAACAAAGTCTCATACGTCATCTTCAGGCTTCAGCTTCGTGCTTTACGCAGGAGAAAACCCGAATAACCAAAGACGTACATACAAACACCCGCGAAAACCTCAGAAAACATATACACACACACACACACACACCATATATATTTAAATGCTATAGGAAAGCTTTGCTTCTTGTTCAGAAGACATGCACAAATTATTTCATGGATGTTAGATTTTGTTATGTGAGCAGAAAAGACAGAGAAGTAGAAAAATATTTTAACTGAAGAAAAAAGTGATTAAGTTTCATAAAGAACATTAAGGCAAATTTTCTGTTGAAATTATTGTTACCATACAATGGAACTCCTTAAATATTAGAAGTACACTATCCATGATGAAGTTTTTTATTCTCCCAAAAAATTATTAACATCACTGGGTGCTTTCGTTATTTAAAGTACTACTTTTCAAACTTGGGAATGAGGAATCACCTGTATTTAAAAAAAATATAACTCTTAAAATAGGTGGGTAAGAATTTTTTCCCCTTGGAATTCAACCCTAAACTGTATTATGGTAGCAGCAACAAACAAAAGCGTATAATGAATTGAAGGCTGTCAGAAAGCAATATTGCAAGATCTGCAGCTTCACCCAGTAATAGTTGATTCTAGCAGCTGATGATACATCAGCTACTGCATGAACAGCACAGCCTTTGTTCTCCCAATGCCTGGGGTGAAATCTAAACTCTTTAATACCTCCAACGCACCTTTCTCTTTTCACTACCTGCTACAGTGAATGCTTTCTTTCCCAGACTTAATCTAAATTAGAACAGTCATCTCTTTGCCAGTGCCTGGTACTTCATGAATCTCCAAAACATAGCAAGATGAAATGAGCTGGAGTATTTTATCTGTTGCATTAACTGAGTAAATTACAGAGCAAGTGCAGATATAGTATGTGTGGGTAAACTCAGAAAAGTATCCAAGAATATTTTACACTTTCAGGTCCCAAATATTTTCAAGCAGTAGACTGAATCCTGCAGGGTATTTCTAAGTGAGGTTCCTATAAAGGAGAAGCAAAGATGCTGGGGGGGGGGGAAGAGTTTTGTGCAAAAGAATTGAATCCCACAAATAAGCTACAAATTTCAAAAACTAAAATGGTCGATAAGATAATTTTATGTACTATGCCACACAGACCATCTGACCAGTTCTGCTTATATACTAAGTAGAATATTTTCTAAGATTTGTATTGATATGTTATACGATAACCAAATCCTTACATGCATTCTATCTTTCCTTAGCTCTACCCCTTTGTTATCACTGTTATATTTTGGTAGATGATCTGCTCCTTTTGCTCAGGTCTTTTTCTGCCCATTAGGATTTCTACTGTGCTAACCTGCTCTTCTGCAAAAGCAGAAGGGAAAATCTTGATGGAGATTCTCAGTCATCCAGGCAGTGTTGTCTGGAAGTTGAATCGTGGCAACTGGACTTCTTTTCTTTTTGGTTTGAAATGTTTTGTTGCTTATCCAAGTAGCTTCTGAAAAAAATCTGAAGACACTATTTTGATAAGCAGAAAAATGCTCAAACCAAAAAGAAAAGAAGTCCAGTTGCTATGATCAACCTGCAGACAACAGAAGGGAAAGCAATCTCATCCATTAGAACACCATACCACCAACAATCCTACTTAACTATTCACCTTTGAATAGAAGTTCTCCAGATCAACTGGCTGGGCTCTGAATTACCACATTTTTCGCACCATAAGATGCACATTAGCTTTAGAGGAGGAAAACAAGAAAAAAAATCTACCTCTGCCTCCCAGCATCCATCCGGTATTCATCTGGCTAGCATCCTTGCAGCAAACAGCAAACAGCCTGGTCAGCTTCAGCATGTTATCGCAGCCCCAGCACATAGCTTGTCAGGGCTCCACTCAGTTGCGCCCACCACCAGTCAACTGAACTGAGTTGCCAGCAGAAAATGGTGGAATCTTCGCTGCCAAGCAGCTGATTGGTGGTTGGATCGGCCTCCCAGAATACTGCTGATCAGCTTTTCTAGGTGGCGGGGATTGGTGCCATGCCAGCTATCGCTGTTTGCCGCCACCTATCGCTACGTGCCGCCGCTTATCGCCGTTTGCCGCTGCTGCTCGCTGCCACCAAATGGTGGTGAACGGCAGCGCTCATCACTGCCTAGGACAGCTGATCGGCGGTATTCCGGCGATCCAACCACTGATCAGCTGCTCAGCAGCGAAGTTTCCAACATTCCCCAGCAGTAGCAAGAGGCGGCTGCAGTGACAGGCAGAGGCAGCAGTGACAGGTGGTGGCAGCAAACGCTGTTGCCACACCAACCCCCCTCCCCCCTGCCGCAATATTCACTCTATAAGACGCACAGACATTTCCACCCACTTTTTGGGGGGCGAAATGCATCTTATAGTGCAAAAAATACAGTAATTTTTGGATCCTTTTCTGCTTTCTTTTATCACCCCAGACCCACAGAAGCAGAAGAGTATGAATAAAAAAGAACTTTCAAAGCTCTCTACAAAGTATCTAAGTCTATAAGGAAGGGATCTGGCCATACCTAGGTTGGTGCCTTCAGCTACCATATAACATCTGAATCTGAGTTAAATCATAATGGAAGGAACAGTTGTTTAGAGCTCCAATAAAAATTCTGAAATTTGGAAAAAGAAGACATATCCAGATTCAAATCCTTACAACTGTATCTGTAAATACAAAAAAGCAACAGTAACCATGTTGGACATTAGGGAATAAAATTTTATTACACCAAATTGAAGCTTAAATTTCAAGTTTTCAAATTTCCAAGAAATTTCATCAGGAAAATGAGAAGTCAGGAAGAAAGGGCGGGAGTAGTAATATGAGTAATCTTTAAGGTACCCTGTTTCCCTGAAAATAAGCCCAATCAGGCTTTTGAGCGCATGCACTAAACTAAGTCCTCCCCGAAAATAAGCCCTCATGCGCAGCCAGTCCCCGCCATTTCCTCTGGGGTTAGGGTTAGGGAGACAGAGCTGGAAATCAGGTAAGATGGCAAGAGGAGCCCTGTCTTGCTCCATACGCCCCAAAATAATAAGACCTCCTTGAAAATAAGGCCAAACGCTTATTTTGGAGTTCAAAAAAATATAAGACAGGATCTTATTTTTGGGGAAACACAGTATTAGTTATACCTGTTTCATTTCTAGTTGTTGGGACAGCAAACCTTCAGATATGCGACCTGTTCCTTTTCATGTTCAAAGTATTATTATTAGGTTGCACTGTAAGCCTCCCAAAACTAACTGGGGACGGAAAAACTATTAAGACCACCATTTCTAGAAATATAAATTCAGCTTTTAAAATAAAAATAAATGTTTTATTCTGTGAGAATTACCCAGTTTCCCAGTAGAAAACAAAAGAGAAAACAACTAGGCTAGTCTTTTTATGTTAGCAATTTTGAATTTAAAAAGATTAGATGTAAAATATGCTGACTGATATTTTGGAAGTACAAGTGATCCCACCACAGAAATTATCATTTCATCCTCCATACATAAAAAAAAATGACATATCTGAAAATAATCTCAAAGGCTACGTACAAGATGGAACATTTATGCTCCAGGACGTGGATACATTTCAGAGATTCCAGAGCCCATTTGATTTATTTAGAAGAATTAAAAAAGAATGTTTCTCTAACCACACAATTTCTGCACATTCCCACCCAAAGGGAAATCCTGTGCTTTGGGATTTATGTTATGAATCATCCTCTTTGGAAAGAATTCCACAGCCATTGTTTTACAGTGTGGCCCATGAGAAAGCGAAGACCATGGGTCATTAGCACTAGAATTAGGACCTACCACAGTGCTTCACAGTAGGATCAGAAGCCATTTCTCTCCCATCATAGTGAATATTTTACAAATTTAAATTCCTTTGTGTTGTGTGAGTTCACTTGACCTTCTCAAAATACATGTATGTACATATGTATGTATTTAACATAACATAACAACAGAGTTGGAAGGGACCTTGGAGGCCTTCTAGTCCAACCCCCTGCCCAGGCAGGAAACCCTACACCATCTCAGTCAGATGGTTATCCAACATTTTCTTAAAAATTTCCAGTGTTGGAGCATTCACAACTTCTGAAGGCAAGTCGTTCCACTTATTAATTATTCTAACTGTCAGGAAATTTCTCCTTAGTTCTAAGTTGCTTCTTTCTTTGATCAGTTTCCACCCATTGCTTCTTGTTCTACCCTCAGGTGCTTTGGAGAACAGCCCGACTCCCTCTTCTTTGTGGCAACCCCTGAGATATTGGAACACAGCTATCATGTCTCCCCTAGTCCTTCTTTTTATTAAACTAGACATACCCAGTTCCTGCAACCGTTCTTCATATGTTTTAGCCTCCAGTCCCCTAATCATCTTTGTTGCTCTTCTCTGCACTTTTTCTAGAGTCTCAACATCTTTTTTACATCGTGGCGACCAAAACTGAATGCAGTATTCCAAGTGTGGCCTTACCAAGTGTAGGAATTTAGCACCCACCCCCCTCCTAGAAGAATGAAATATTTTAGAAAATATTTAAAAGGCAGAATATATTTCCCTGGATGAGAAATGGAGAAACATGTTTTAAAGACAAAGCTGCTTCCTGACTCTCCCCCCCCACCTTTGTCAATGGGCCATTAAGGCTTGAGCCAGTCCATTGTCTACATGACAAAGATAGGATTAGCCCCTACCCATCTAGCAACAGAATCTTACCACATGGCAAGGCTCAAGCAAGCTTGAGAGACAACCTACAACATTAGCTAAGACTCCCACCCCCTGGGAGTCTTGACAGCCAATCAGGATACTCTTCCTGTGCCCCAGAAAGTTCAAAGCTCAGAAAAAGCATAAAACCAGGGAGCACACAGGATCTCAGCCCTTTTCTGTTCAGGATCTCAAGCCATGTGATCCTGGCCACCATTAAACCATCTTTCCAAGCAGCCTCCATGTTTCCAGTGTCTTTGTCCCCACTTGGAACTGAACCCAGATGGATATTTCTTCCAACACAAGGCATTATAAAGTGGTACTAACACTTCACGTGATCTTGATTCTATCCCTCTGTTTATGCAGCCCAGAACTGTGTTGGCTTTTTTAGCAGCTGCTGCACACTACTGGCTCATATCTAAATGGTTATCCACTAGGACTCCAAGATCCCTCTCACAGGTACTACTATTGAGCAAGGTACCACATATACGGTACTGGTGCATTTTGTTTTTTTGTAAATGTAGAACCTTACTTTTTTCACTGTTGAATTTCATTTTGTTAGATAGCGCCCAATGTTCAAGTCTGTCAAGATCTTTCTGTAACTTGAGCCTATCTTCTGGAGTGTTGGCTATTCCTGCCAGCTTGGTGTCATCTTTGCACTAGATATATATAGTTTTCCCAAATATTTTGAATGAAAACAAGGGTTAAAAGACCAGTTAAGATTGCTCTTGCATACACGTTATACACACACAATTTAATGCCTAAAAATTACGTTTAGATTGAGGATAATCCTGTCCTGCCTAACCCAGCAGCAGAAACCACTGTACTGTAGAGCAACCTCAATTATTGGATTTGTGCTATCACTGGCAATTTCCACAGTTTGTTTTGTCATCCAGTTTATTTTCTTTTGTTTCTTGGTCTTTTGGAATTTGCTTTTCACAGTCATTATTAACAATGTCTTTGATTTCATCCCATAGTTCCTCTAGTTCCTTATCAATAAAAGATCAAGACTTGAAAATGATGCCTGATGTTCTCCTTGAAACTGGTGGGCATGTGCTCAAAATCATACCATGGAACTGGCTAGCTTTCTTCTCCTGCTTAAGCTTGACTTGGAACTTGCATAGGAACAGTTGATGATCTGTTCCACAGTCAGCCTCTGGCAATGTCTTTTCTATTATAACTGAGCTCTTCCACTTCCTTGTACCAGTCATACAGTCAAATGGTTTTCTGTGTATTCCATCTGGTGATGTCTATTTATATGTGTTGTTTTGTTGTCTGAATACTTAGTTAGCAACAAAGAAATCCTTGGATTTGCAGAAACTAGAATCCCTTTTTTGCTTCATTTCAATTCCCTAAGTCAATATAACGTCTACTTATTTATATTTTCTTTAATATTTTTCAACTTTGGAAATCCAATCTCTAACCACAAGCAGCACATCTTGCTTTCATGTTTTCTCAATTTCTTATTCAACTTAACCATATAACTTATCAGCCTCCTCTTCTTCTGCATCAGTGGTTGGAATATGAATTTGGATATCATATTAAAAGGAGGCGCACAAAGTCTAATCGATATTGTTTTGGTGATTAGTTGCATTGTACTCAAGTATTATCTTTCCTATGTTCTCCCTGACTGTGAAATCAACGCTGTTCCTCCTCATGCTTTTGTGACCTAAAAGTGTCCAATTCCAAGCTATTTCAGTTTGCTGATACATAAGTTAAAATATAGTTGATTCATTTCATCTTTCACCGTATTATGCTTCCCCATGTTCATGCTTCTTATGTTCTCACTGTATTTCTATTTTAGCGGTTTCCGATTTTTCTTCCTATATGGCAACATCAGCAACTAGATAGCCTGAAGCCGCACCAGAAACACAATTAGTTCTCTGAAAGATCCTAAGTTCTCCCTCGGTGGTACATTTTGCATCATCCAATTTGAAAGGCCATTATCCAGCATGATCATCAGTCACTTTATCTATCCATGAGGGTTTTTTTGCTAAAATATAGGAGTGGTTTACCGTGCCTTCTTCCGTGAAACAATGCCTTTGCAGTTTTTATTTTATTTATTTTATTTCATCAAGCATTTATTTTATGACAGATACAGGTGTAAACATAATTATAAATATATGAAAAGGATACAAATAAAAGAAAACATTAGGACAGGGATGGTAGGCATGCAGGTGCACTTATGCATGCCCCTTACAGACCTCTTAGGAATGGGGTGAGGTCCACAATAGACAGCCTAAGGTTAAAGTTTTGGGGATTTGGGAATTTAATTACCACTAAAATAATCATCCATCTCCAGCTTTGCCTGTATCACTGCTGCCCAGTACAGGTATCAGTTGCCTCTGAACCTGCAAGCTTATGAAAAATTGCTTATGTGCAAAATGTTTTACATTCAAAATGGTTTGTTCTTATTTACCAGAAAGTATATTGAAACATCTCTGACAACCATTTTGAGTACAAAACATATTTAAATCAAAAAGTTTTGCATAATCTGGAAGGTAGGGTGCCTCTTCCATATATTCTTCCTCAAAGCCTGCTCTTACATTTAAAAGATGCTGAAAAACACTGCCCTCCCATTACTATAGCCATTCAGAATAGCTTTCATTTGATTGCCTTCTACTCTTAGGCTGATAACCAACTGTTACGCTGCTAAGCAGTAATAAAAGGCAGCAATTTGCCAACTGCAGCACTTTACAAACATTAAATGCATCAGTAGACACAATGCAGACTATTACAATGAGCTCTTGAACTACATATTCTGAAGCTAGCAAATAATACTGTTCCCCTTTATTATCTGAGATCACAAAGCAAATAAAGTTGGAAGTCTCCTCAAGTTTAGAAAACTTAGAACTCCGCCGACTCCGACATGATCTGTGTTTAACACACAGAATCATCTATTGTAATATCCTTCCTGTAAAAGACTACTTCAGCTTCAATCGCAACAATACAAGAGCAAACAATAGATTCAAACTTAATGTCAACCGCTTCAAACTTGATTGCAGAAAATATGACTTTTGTAACAGAGTTGTTAACGCTTGGAACTCACTACCTGACTCTATAGTCTCTACTCAAAACCCCAAAATCTTCAACCAAAAACTGTCTACTATTGACCTCACCCCATTCCTAAAAGGACTATAAGGGGCGTGCATAAGAGCACAAAAGTGCCTACCTGTCCTATTGTTCTCTTCATTATAGTATTATAGGCATACTTTTACTTATACTTTTACTTATATATACTTTTTCTCTCATGATGGGTTATTGTTTATGTTGATGACTGTATATACTGTTGTGACAAAATAAAATTAAAAAAAAAAAAGGAAACTAGATCAAGAAAGCTCCTTTAATGCGTATCTCAAAAAAGGTGAGGCTCCTTGCATGAAAATCTGGCTGCTAGTCTGCATCGCTGACAAGTGGCTTAGATCATCACTAATAAATAGCACCAAGAGCATGTCCTTACCTGACACAATATCATCCTGTGACATAGTCAATCCCATAATAATCTCTACAGACAAGTGCATGTAAGGATTATGTTGCACTTTAATCGGTTATTCGTATTTCTAAATACCTTTTATAAAGCAAGAGATAGATCACGGTAACGTTCATTCAGCTCAGTTGTGATACTCCTTAGTGCTTGAAAAGGGTGTTCCCATTATGGCACTATTACTGTAAATGTTCATAATTTTTACTTTTAATCTTGTTAACAGATGGTGGGTATGTAGGTACGCCTACTGCCACCATTAGCCTCTCACCGACCAGTGCGCTCTCACAGAGAGGGCCTCCTCCGGATACCATCAGCTAAACAATGTCGGCTGTCGACCTCTAGGGGGAGGGCCTTCTCTGTGGGGCCCCTACCCTCTGGAACGAGCTCCCTCTGGGGCTTCGTCAACTCCCCGATCTCAAGTCCTTCCGCCGCGAGCTGAAGACGTTGCTGTTTCGAAGAGCAGGACTAGCCTGAATGTAGTTTTAAATTGGATTTTTAAAAAAAGGGGTTTAAATGAGGTTTTAAATTTGTATTTAAAAGTTAGAGCATCAATTGAATTTAACTATCTATTCTTTAGCTGTTTTTTATCTATTATATGTTTTCTGTTGTTTTTTGTCTGTGAACCGCCCTGAGTCTTTCGGGAGATGGGCGGTATACAAATATAATAAATAATAATAATAATAATAATGTAATTCACTTAAAGTCTGTAATAACTGGAGCCACTTGCAAAATTAATACAGGTAATCTTTGCCTTACAACCATTTGTTTATTGACAAGTTGAAGTTACAATGGCACTGAAAATAGTGACTCACTGATGTTTGTCACATTCCCTGTGGTCACGTGATCAAAATTCAGATGCTTGGCAAGTGGTTCATATTTATGATGGTTGCAGGGTCATGTGATCATCTTTTGCAACCTTCTGACAAGCAAAGTCAATGGGGAAGCCAGATTCACTTAACAACTGCGTTACTTATTTATTTATTTATTTATTAGATTTCTAGACCGCCCTTCTCCCGAAGGACTCAGGGCGGTGTACAGCCTTATTAAAACACATAGGAACACAATAAATTTCAAATACATTTAAAATGAAATATTTAACCGGCCAATTTAAAATTAAAACGGTCAAACGACCGATATAAAACCCTAAACTATAAAATTATAAATAAATTAATACAGTTTAAAATTCAATTAAAACTAAGTTAAACTAAAATATCAAATTAAAATAATATTTAGGCTAGTCCCGCCTGATTGAATAGCAGAGTCTTCAGTTCCCGCTTGAAGGTACGGAGGTCGGGAAGTTGGCGTAACCCAGGAGGTAACTCATTCCATAGGGTCGGTGCTGCCACAGAGAAGGCTCTCCCCCTGGGGGTCACCAGCCGGCACTGTTTGGCTGATGGCACCCAGAGCAGGCCCGCTCTGTGGGAGCGCACAGGTCGTTGGGAGGCTATCGGTGGCAGAAGGCGGTCTCGTAAATAGCCAATTAACAATTGCAGTGATTCACTTGACAATTGTGGCAAGTAGGATCATAAAATGAGGCAAAATTCATTTAACAACTGTCTCACTTAACAACAGAAATTTTGTGCACAGTTGTGGTTGTAGGTTGAGGGCTATCTGTAAAATAAATAATTTCATCTATGGGTAGCATTGTCAATAGTGATATAGAACTAGCTACTGAAGGAGAAATATTTGATACTGTTGAATACAGAAGGGCCTCTTGAATTCTAACCAAGAATAAAGCGATACTAGCAACTAGATTATTCTTTTTATAAACCCCCTTCAATGGTAAAACTTGGCTTTTATAAACTTAATTCTATAATATGAGCTGTTTCCTGTTCAAATTTCTCAGTCTCTCCATAAAACAAACTTCCTGACTTATTTGCAAATTGCAAACAAGTGGGGCTAAATACATAGCCCCACATAAATACTATGCTAAAATGATAGAAATAGCTTTATATGTCAAAAACCAAGATGATACATTTTGATTTAAATGAAAACAAAATTGAAGGCTAAGGCTCTCAATCTAAGCTGTTCCTGCATATTACCCAATTTTATTAAAAATAAGGCATAAGTATACCAATGTAAAGAACACTGTTCCACACTGTCCAGAGTCACGTTTTGTGAGTTGGATGGACATATATTTCCCAATAAGAAAAGAAAGAATGATACATGTATACGCATGTATATATAAAAGAAAAGAGTCTATTGTTGGGAAATATACAGACTTTCCAAGATCCCAAATCTAGAGTCTATTCACTTTATTAGTGCAATATTGTCCCCAAATAAATGGCTCAATTCTCTTTTTCCCTGTTTTGTTCTTGCTATTTGAGAAAAATGACCTCAATAAAGCTAAATGTTTTGCCATGTTTGTCAGCTTTTATTGAGCTTTTAAAATCAACAAACCTTTGGGCTAGTTAGTTATCACTTTATAAGTACCTAGGTTTGCTTGGGTTCACATTTCCGCTGTTCCTGAAGTACCTCCAGGAATGCAGGGAGATTGAAAGCCATCACATTAAAATATCCTATTTCACATGAATGGTAATTCAGCTGATCCAGAAAGCCAATCAGTTCTGGTTAGTTCCAGAACTAACCAGACAACCAACTAACAGATTTTATGTGATGGAAAACCATCACATAAAATCAAGACAGTTGGCTAGATTGGAAAGTGCAAAAAAAAAAAAAAAAGAAAGAATGATACATGTATACGCATGTATATATAAAAGAAAAGAGTCTATTGTTGGAAATATACAGACTTTCCAAGATCCCAAATCTAGAGTCTATTCACTTTATTAGTGCAATATTGTCCCCAAATAAATGGCTCAATTCTCTTTTTCCCTGTTTTGTTCTTGCTATTTGAGAAAAATGACCTCAATAAAGCTAAATGTTTTGCCATGTTTGTCAGCTTTTATTGAGCTTTTAAAATCAACAAACCTTTGGGCTAGTTAGTTATCACTTTATAAGTACCTAGGTTTGCTTGGGTTCACATTTCCGCTGTTCCTGAAGTACCTCCAGGAATGCAGGGAGATTGAAAGCCATCACATTAAAATATCCTATTTCACATGAATGGTAATTCAGCTGATCCAGAAAGCCAATCAGTTCTGGTTAGTTCCAGAACTAACCAGACAACCAACTAACAGATTTTATGTGATGGAAAACCATCACATAAAATCAAGACAGTTGGCTAGATTGGAAAGTGCAAAAAAAAAAAAAAAGAAAGAATGATACATGTATACGCATGTATATATAAAAGAAAAGAGTCTATTGTTGGAAATATACAGACTTTCCAAGATCCCAAATCTAGAGTCTATTCACTTTATTAGTGCAATATTGTCCCCAAATAAATGGCTCAATTCTCTTTTTCCCTGTTTTGTTCTTGCTATTTGAGAAAAATGACCTCAATAAAGCTAAATGTTTTGCCATGTTTGTCAGCTTTTATTGAGCTTTTAAAATCAACAAACCTTTGGGCTAGTTAGTTATCACTTTATAAGTACCTAGGTTTGCTTGGGTTCACATTTCCGCTGTTCCTGAAGTACCTCCAGGAATGCAGGGAGATTGAAAGCCATCACATTAAAATATCCTATTTCACATGAATGGTAATTCAGCTGATCCAGAAAGCCAATCAGTTCTGGTTAGTTCCAGAACTAACCAGACAACCAACTAACAGATTTTATGTGATGGAAAACCATCACATAAAATCAAGACAGTTGGCTAGATTGGAAAGTGCAAAAAAAAAAAAAAAAGAAAGAAAAAAGGATGAAAACAATAGCAACATTCTGACATTATGCCAAGAAAGCTTCATCCATCTGAGTCCTCAGGAGCTGCTTGCCTGGATAAATTAAAGGCAATCCGATTCTTTCCATGAGGAGAGCGGGTTCTTTTCTCCCTGAATTCCAACACACAAAGAGGTCGTGCCTGTCCATCTATGGTATCCAGAGCAAGGATGCAAAAGAAAAGGCAAAAGGTGTTTGTTTACTGTTGATTAAAATAATGCCAATTTAATGTATTGTTTTTCAACAGGAATGTGAATCCTACTTGAAATATTTTTTTTAAAAGATGCAAATGTTTTGATGCCCTGCTCACTTCAATATGGTCCATCTCTAAGCATTTCAAGAGGATGAGTGTACTTCTACTACTACTTCCCATTATCTTGTCTGTTTTCCCTTTACCCATTCTATGAAATGTTTGTATTATTTCCTCCAGTCATAGCAGCTGAAAAGGATCAGAAGGGGAAAAAAAGCAACAGCATGACTGCAAATGATTCCAATCCTTTATATCTCCCTCCCTTCAAAATTCCCATTCTCAAATTTTCAAAAAGTTATGCAGAGCTAGCTTTAATCAGAGTTAGCTCATATAAAGATTCATATTTTTAGCTACTGAGAATCAGAAATATTTCTTATTATTTATTTATTTATTTTATTTATTTATTTGATTTTTATACCGCCCTTCTCCCGAAGGACTCAGGGCGGTGTACAGGCAAAATAAAAACAGACAAGACAATATACAGTATAAAATGCAAGATTAAAAAACTTATTATAATTAGCCTAAAAATTTAAAATGTATAGAAAACTAAAACCCCATTTAAAATTAATAATAAAAATTATAGAATCAATAAAATTTAAGCCAGCCCCGCGCGAATGAAAAGATGTGTCTTCAGTTCGCGGCGAAAGGTCCGAAGGTCAGGTATTTGGCGTAAACCCGGGGGAAGTTCGTTCCAGAGTGTGGGAGCCCCCACAGAGAAGGACCTTCCCCTGGGGGCCGCCAGCCGACATTGCTTGGCAGACGGCACCCTGAGAAGTCCCTCTCTGTGAGAGCATACGGGTCGGTGGGAGGCATGTGGTAACAGCAGGCGGTCCCGTAAGTACCCAGGCCCTAAGCCATTAGCAGGTACCCGTAAGTACCCAGGCCCTAACCCAGGCCCTAAGCAATTACCTGCATCAATATCCCCAAACTGCTGCTCTCAAAATGCATTTGGAAACATGATCATGGATTCTGTTAGTTGAGAACAATAGAAATTGTTCTGCGGTACATCTCAAATGAACTCTGATAATGGAAGGGCAATGTAGATCTTAACAGAGGTTTGAGGGGGCTTTTCCTCATTAAAGATATTCAAGGTTTTGAGTGCCAAAATTTCTTTTCAGCATCCAAATTGGTGAGATGAGAAAGCTAGAAATGTTACCTGATTAAGATTCCTTTCGTCTTTAAAAAAGAAGGGAGTTGGGTTTGGGGGGGGGGGTGTTTGTTTTTTGTTTTAAGTATACATGTACTTCGAAATTTAGAAAAGACCATTGGGATTTCTTTTTTAAAAAAAAGCAAATGCTACCAGTCCTCTGAACCAGCAGCTGCCATCGCTACCTAATCGGGCGAGCCTGTGTGAACCGGGAGCATTTCACCCCTGAGCTATACCCATCATGATAAAGACCATTTTTATCAAAGTGATAAAATAAGTGAGCTACAGGTGATGCGGTGGTTAGAATACAGTATTGCGGGCAATCCTGACAGGCTTAAGATCAACTCAGTTTTCTATCTTTCCAAGGCTGGTAATATGAGGAGCCAGATTGTTGGGGACAACATGCTGACTATGTAAACCGCTCAGAGAGTATGGCGGTAAAGCACTGTGGAGTGGTATATTTGGTAAGTCCAAGTGCTAGTATTATTTGCACTATATTTTTGCATGTCTCGGGTCACATCCAACATTTGGGAAGTGCAGAGACCAAGGGCTGAAGGGTGCACGTAGTGATAATGTTTCTGTGTGGCTCCCATTCAAATAATTGTAAGTTACAGCTTCAATTTTCAGCACTTATGCCTAGGATTCTAGAAACAAGGTGTAGAAGCCATATGCATTCTATAGCCGTGGACTGCCTACCATTATAACCTCACAAATCAGAGGGGTTTTTTTTTTTTTTGTCTTAAAAAGTTTTATTTTGACATTCTTATCCAATAACATATCCAATAACATATTTAATGTACCCTCATATACAATTAATCGGGTTTGCCCGGTCACCACCCCCTTCCTTTTCCTTTTACTCTCCTTCTTTACCTTCTTCTACTTTCCATAACCATCCTCCCCCTCTCTTATCTACATCCTCTCCTCTTTCCTCCCTACTCCTTTCTTCTCCCTCTTCCCCTCTTCCTTCCTTCCTTTCCTCCTCCTCCTCTTCTCTTTCCTCCTTCTCTCTTCTACCCCTTCTTTCCCTTCAGTCTAAAGTAGTAACCAGGCAGGTCCGATCTTACATTAATTATACATCTTCAATCATCTTTGTACATTAACTATCAATCCATTTTCTACCCCCTCCCCCTCCCTTCCCCTTCCTCCCCCCACCCCCCAGGACTTCCGAGAACCGAGTACAGGGTATAAAACTAACAACAAAAATTAAAATCTAGCACAAATCATAATCCATAGTCATTCCTTAAAACCTCCACTCCTTCCAAAGACAAAGAAGATACTTTTCTTCCACTCCATTATATATCAGACCATTCCACTCCTAGAATTCTCAAAGTTTCCGATTGAGTTAGTGTTTATTCTTGAATAAAGTACGTAGTTTTAATATCCAACCTTCATCAATCAATATCAAAACAACGTTCCATCTTCCAATATTCACCAAGGTTTCTTCCAAAATGTCTTTCTTCCTTAGCAGTCTCTCAAAAATAGTTCATATTTCCAACTTAGTTTCTTTAATTTTTCTGTCCAACCTTCAGGGGTAAGCAATAGTCCATCTTTTCACATCTTTAACATTTATATATACAACAAATAATATTACAAATATCCAAAGTGTCAATTGTAATAATTAAAATCTTCACTTTACCTTACTTATGTCAAATAACATTGTTAAAATTACACCTATAACATCCAAAATATATCTATTATAACAATTACATTCTAATTAACATTACATCCATCTCTTAAATATAATATTTAATCCAAGTTCCTAAATTTTACTATCTATCCTCCAAAATTAAACAATATTCCATCTTCCTATTCCTTTATACCTTTAATATATCATATAGTACCCCTAAAATTACACATTTATATCCACAATAAATCATTTACAAAAATTAACCATAATCATATATAATAAAATTAAACATTCTCCTCCTTCTTCTATCTTACACATTTTCACCATCTATTCACCATTCAACTTAACATCTGTTAACAAAGAATTCCCAATCTTTAATACATTAGTATAAAAATCTCGTGCTTTACAAATTGTATTGAGAAAATACTTTTCTTCCTTTATAATTCAGTGTTAAACCTGCTGGAACCTCCCATCTAAAATATATCTGATGTTTCTTAAGCTCATCCACCAGAAAGGCAAATTCTTTTCTCTTTCTTAACATTTTAGGAGGAATTTCCTTCATCATTATTATATCTTGTCCTAATATTTGAAATTTATTTTTATAAAATGCTCGCAAAATTCCATACCTAATCCTCTTATTTGTAAAATAAATAACCACATCTCTCGGTAAACACTTCTGCCTTGCCCACCATGAATTAACACGATAAATTTTTCAATATTAACTTCAAAATCTTCTGGTTCCATTCCTCTATCTGGGCAAAGGCCTGAATAAAAATCTCTTTCAAATTTTCCTCTTTAGATTCTCTTAAACCCCTTACCCTTATAGCATATTCCATTAATTTATATTGTAATATAACCCTTTCTTCCTCTGCCTTATCAGCCTTAACCTGAATATCATCTATTTTATTTTCTAAATTCAAATTAATTTGAACTTCATCTATTTTCCTTTGCAAATCTAAATTAATTTGGTTAAATTCATTCAGTCTTTCTTCTGTCTGTGTACTAGATAACAATAATGGAGTAATTGATTCCTTTAATTTTTTCATCTCCTTACTCTGCTCTTCCACCAAATCTTTAAAATCCAGTATTTCTTTCTCCATTTCATTAAATTTTGATCTATTTCTGAAAGATGAGCCTCCATAAGCTCCTGTAAAAATTCCTTAGACTTTCTTTAATATCCTCTCAATTTCCGTACCTGAAGTGAAGATATTTCCAATAATTTAGAAGTGGTTAAATCTCTTTGCTTAAAAGCCATTTTAAACTAAGTAATATCAAGAAAAAAAAAAGGGGAGGAATAAAAGAAAAAAAACCCAATAAATTTTTCTTCTTAAACACTGTAAAAAAGATAATAAAAGAAATAGATTTTTTAAAAAGAATTCCATTTAGAAAAAAAATCTTGTTATTTTCTTCTTAGAGGTTCCACACCAGCAATTGTAATCAGCATTTCCTTAGCTTTCACTTTCAAAACACAAACGCCATCTTTCTTCATCTCCACTCTTCAAATAACTTCTCTGTCAGGGAGTTAAAATCATCTTACAAGCAAATGCCAGCCCTCCTGCTTTCGATTCTTCCGTGTTGACAATTTATCATTAATCCTCTTCAGTCACGGAGATGGACGCTGCGTTTTGCTCTGCTTTTGCAGAGGCGTTCTGGACTCTGGAGCTTTTTTTGAACTATCGAAGGAGCGTTCCCATCAAACCACCAGAAATCATTCTGGGGCTTTTCTTGGGGGCTCAAACTTCAGTTCAAATGCTCATCTCCCCCTCTTTGCCCGAGGGCAGAGATTTACGAGCTGTTGACAGAAGATTAGCACTGTCTAAACAGCTCTCACAGAATCACAAAGAACGGGCGGACTGTAATCGCCGCCATTAACACAAAAAAATTTTTTATTTTTTTTTTTGAAGTTACACCAATCTTCCATTCACATGCAATAGTAATCGGTAAAACTGATTGTAAGCAAAATGTTTTCTACACAGTATTTACACTTATGCTTGTACAATAAGCCCCAAATATCTAATGTAGAAAAGTTCTGCTTTAGGCTTATTATTTCATTCCATTGTATGAATGAACCTCAGTTGTTTATCCTTTTCTTCTTAAAGCCACTTTAACAAATTGTAACAAAAAGACAGGTGTCAGTAATGTTTTCATTCAATTTCAGTGCCAGACTATCAAGCAAATAAAGTCTGAGTTCTCTATAGAGTCTCAAATACTCAATAGACCTACTGTCCCGGATAAAATTAAGATTAATTACTATTAGTCCTAAAATGGAAGTTTCCCTTGATTTAATTAAAAACTAAGTTGCAATATATTATGTTATAACATTATCACAAAATTTGTCCATAATCCAGCTGTTAACAAGAACAACAAAACAAACTTTTAACATAGGCTGGCCTCTTTTAACCAGAGGCTGGACCTCTTGAAAACTTTACACTCTCAAACACTGTCGTTAGTTTGTAGATTTTCTAGTTGAACAGAAAAACTGTTGTCAACTTCATCAAGTGTCGGTTTCCAAAGCACAATTAATAAAATGTTACCTCAAATCTTTAAAGCCCTCTATGTCTCAGGGTTCTGGTCTTCCAAAAACCAAGGAGCCCCACTGGTAGTCTCTCCACATATTGAGATAACTTCCAGAAATTCCTTCAGGATTCTGTCCCTACAGGATTCTTCTGACATCACCCTGACTGGCATCTTCATGATTCTTTATAACTGGTGGAAGCTTTCCTTATGCACCTGGGCTTTTCCAAATACATCTTAAATCATTTTTAATTTAACTGCTTTGTTTGCAAGATGAAACTGAAGTGATTAATACAAAGTCAAGATACACAAACATCTTCATTTGCCTTTCTGTAAACCTGTTTCTAATTCATAGCAGATTTATTTCCTCAATGAAAACACTCACTTCCATTAACTTCCAGCTTTCTCCCAATTGATACACAACATATTCTTTGGGTTATGGAAATGCGAATGTGATTATCCAGTGGATACGTCAGATAATTATCTAACATTCTTTATTGGTATACAGAATAATTAGGGTATTATATGACAAGTTCAGGCTAGGGGAAGAGAGGATGAACTATTAGCACAACCTAAATTTGCATGAAATGCATTACCCTTAAAAAGAAGCTACTGTATAATGCGAAGTCTATGCAGTTCTCTATGCCAATACATGCAAACAAATGACCACTTCAAAACTACAATACATATTAATTGCAAGCTGTTTTTAAAGTACAAGTTCAAGTTATTTTTATCTTACATCTAATCAAACAGCAAGCTGGTTTTTCTTTGGTCAGCACAAGAATAAACTTGTATTTTCTGCCAAAAGCAATCTAAGCATAGTTTCCTTGCATCTTTTGACTGCATACTGCCAACATATTTCATGCAAATGTTTCCTTTAAAAAGTGTCAAAAGAAAGAACAATGTGCACCCCTATCTAGTTCTTCCCTACTATATAAAATCCAAAGAAAAAGAACATATTGTATCCTCCAAAAAATGGGGGATATTTGGTGGAGGAAGCACTTGTAGATAAGGAATGAAACAAAATGTAAAAAGGGGTAAAAAAGATAATGCTGGTATTTGCTTTCCATGGAACCAATAATAATTTAAGTGGATAATTTATCATTCTTAGGAAAGGCAAACAAATCCTTTAATTATGGATTTCTCAAGTTTTGATGATTTTATAAGTGTATGAGTGTATGTGTCTGTCTATCTGTCTACCTGTCAGTCTGTTTCCAATTTACTTCTATATTTATATCTTGATGGCTATTTTAAGCATCCTGGTCAAATAAAAATTGGCATAACCAGTAACATTAAAAAAAAAAGCAACTATTCTTATTTTATTCCTTCCTTCTCATAAGACAATCAGTATTTATTTATCTGTGCTACAAGAAAATGTTCAGAGATAGTTGTACTTAGCTGTGTATCCCCCCCTCCCCCCAATTTACCAACATGTACAAATAAATAGACTTGGGCACTAATTCAACTATGACTTTAAAAATAGAGCAAACAAGATATTTTTTATTTCTCCTAATACTATATATAGGCAACTATCATTAGAATAAGTGCAGTACTTGCCACATTTGGGGTTTATAGTAAATCAGAAACCAGAAATCATTAAGACACAAGAGCAAGATTAGAGTCTTTTGAACCTGCTCACCTATGTCTTGGGCAGAGTGGAAAAAAATTCTCTATGTATCAACTTCTTATTCCACTTTATGATTTCCTGCCCCCTTCCAAACCTTCTACACATCCAAAAATTTCAAAACCTCTATAAAGAAAACTAGAAGAAATTCTTGCTTTTGGGATATTAACCACATATGCTAAACCCACATTTTAATGTAATCCTAACAATTGTAATGAGCTTTAAACTCATTTCCAGAAAAGGAAAAGGAAATGTATTCAGTAGCAAAAAGGTATTTATCCAAAATTGAGATTATGCTTACCAAAATGAGGCAGGATTTCCTCACTGAGAAGCATTGGCTTATATTTATTTTACAGTCCAAGAACAATAAATCACAAATTTAAGTCTGGATATGAGACTGCCACATTTTTTATTATTTTATCCCATCTATATTATTTTCATAAATAACTCAAGGTGGCAAAAATACCTAAAGCGCTTCCTCCTCCTAGTTTTTCCACAACAATAGCTATAGCACATAGACTTATATACCTCTCCGTGGTGCTTTACAGCACTGTCTGAGCAGTTTACAGTGTCAGCATATTGCCCCAACAAGCTGGGTCCTCATTTTACCAACTTTGGAAAGATGGAAGACTGATTTGAGCTGGTCTGTGCCACCACAGTTCCTATGTGGTGAGTTGGGCTGAGAGACAGTGACTAGCTTAAAGTCACTCAGCCAGCTTTCATGGCTAAGGCGGGCCTAGAATTCACAGTCTCCTGGTTTTTGGGTTGGTGCCTTAAAACCATTAGACCAAACTGACTCACTGTCTACATCCCATGAAGAATTTTCCCTCACCCTAAAAAGAAAAGAATGACATTCATTCTGTATGTACTTTTGTAGGCATCTCAAAAGAGTTTACTGACAGAGGACCTGGAACTCTATCAATAACTAGGTATTTTTGGGCTGTCCTTTGCAACAGTTTCAGAGTATATTGTTATTGCCAGTAGTCCAGACTGCCCAAAGATTTATAGCAGTTCAGAAGAAACTACATTGCTTTATTGATTGTTCTGCAAACCTTGAGTTTAAAGATAAATAAAATAGATATAAATAAAGAATTGCAGTCAGAAGGTTATTACTTCAGGCACCATTCATATCGGCTTCTCTCAAACATCTCGAGATCCCTTTTAAACCCATAAGAAATAAAACAATGATACGCTCATTTCCATTTGTTTAACAGCTTATACAAAAGCACAAGAACAAATCGATAAAATCCCTAGATCATTAACAACACAACCTTTCAGCTTCTTTGTTAATAATAATTTGTCAAAATAACAAATTAAGCTAAAAAAGACATTAAAAATCTAGAAGCCAGACAAGAGGATGACCTTCATATTTTTAAAAAAGTAGGCTCAACAGCCACCATCTATTATAAATAGACATTATACATTAGTACAGTATATGTTTATTCTGTCTTTTTAAAAAGTGAGATGTCAGCTTAAATTATAGGCCTACTGTCCCTTTATACATTTAGAAGCAACAGAATTTTAAAGATTAAAAGGCAAGCACCAACACCAATGCTACAATATCAAGAATCTAAACTCTTGGCTTTTGCCTCCTGACACAATTAAAAGTAAAAAGTAAAGTAAATGTAAAAAGTAAAAAACATCCCCGGAATCAAATTTAACTCTTGAAGGCATGTAGATACAGTCATGTAATTTTCTTGGCCGCAATACTATACTATCTTCTTCAGGAATATTATTTTGTCTTCTCAGTTTATATCCCACCAACAGAATTCCAATGGACTCCCACCCACGTATTAACCAGATCCAATCTTGCTCGTGGAAAATCAATCAAGATCAGCCTGGTGTTATCATCTGCCATGACCCTAATAACCAACCAGAGTTATTAAACAGCCATAGAAAAGCACAATGGAGACTAGCATGGCCTCCTTCTTAATTTTTTTAGTCTTGATAAGCTGTATTGTAAAATATACATAAGAGTCATTTTTTTAAACAGCTGCAGATCTATGACTATCAAAGCCAACCTGGTAAACCCAGGCCTGAAGCTCTTTCTCCTATTAGATCCAATCTCAACATTATGTTGAAAAGGAAAATTAATATCAGTGGTTGACCAGGAAGAGGCAGAAAGAAAATCAGGACTCTCACCATATATTAGTTCAAAAAAGGTAAGGAAAATTTCTAGATGCCCTATGCACGGTCACTCACGCCCTCGTGACGTCTCGTCTGGATTACTGCAATGCTCTCTACATGGGGCTCCCCTTGAGGGGCATCCGGAGGCTTCAGTTAGTTCAGAATGCGGCTGCGCGGGTGATAGAGGGAGCCCCTCGTGGCTCCCATGTGACACCTCTCCTGCACAGACTGCACTGGCTACCTGTGGCCTTCCGGGTGCGCTTCAAGGTTTTGGTAACTATCTTTAAAGCGCTCCATGGCATAGGGCTGGGCTACTTACGGGACCACCTGCTGCTACCGAATACCTCTCACCGACCCGTGCGCTCTCACAGAGAGGGACTCCTCAGGGTGCCGTCGGCCAGGCAGTGCCGTTTGGCGACACCCAGGGGAAGGGCCTTCTCTGTGGGGGCTCCCACCCTCTGGAACGAACTCCCCCCAGGACTTCGTCAACTTCCGGACCTCCGAACCTTCCGCCGCGAGCTTAAAACACATCTATTCATCTGCGCAGGACTGGATTAGATTTTAAATTTATATTGGTTTTAATGGGTTTTATTATTTATATTGTTCTTTTAAAAATTTGGCTATGTAGAATAAGTTTTTTAATTGTTATTTTATTTTGTATTTATATGTACCTTTTTATTTGCCTGTGAACCGCCCTGAGTCCCTAGGGAGATAGGGCGGTATATAAATGTGATAAATAAATACATAAATACATAAATAAAACAAATAAGTACAAAAACAATGCAGGGTAGTGAAAAGCAAGATCATAATTACTACAAAGTGTGCAGAGAAGAGCAACAAAGATGATTAGGGGACTGGAGGCTAAAACATATAAAGAACGGTTGTTGGAATTGGGTAGGTCTAGTTTAATGAAAAGAAGAACTAGGGGTGACATGAGAGCAGTGTTCCAGTATCTCAGGGGTTGCCACAAACAAGAGGGAGTCAATCTATTCTCCAAAGCACCTAAGGGCAGGATAAGAAGATATGGATGGAAACTAATTAAGGAGAGAAGCACCCTAGAACTAAGGAGAAATTTCATGATAGTTAGAACAATTAATCAGTGGAACAACTTCCAGAAGTTGTGGGTGCTCCAACACTGGAAGTTTTTATGAAGAGATTGGACAACCATTTGCCTGAAATGGTATAGGGTTTCCTGCCTGAGCAGGGGGCTGGACTAGAAGACTTCCAAGGTCTCTTCCAACTCTTCTCTTCTCTTCTCTTCTCTTCTCTTCTCTTCTCTTCTCTTCTCTTCTCTTCTCTTCTCTTCTCCTCTTTTATTCTATTCTATTCTACATAAACTTAAGAACTATCAGGGACAAACTTGGTAAATATCTACATTGCACTGATTACTTTTGCTTTCTTTTTCCACAATTACATCTTTTTTCAATTACACTGTTTTCTTTTTTCAACAGAGAAGAGGGCTGCCGGTCTCATCTCAATGACTTCTCCTTTATATTGCACATACTGACATGATAAGCCCCTTCCAACTCTGTTATTCTATATTTTATATAATAGATTAAGCCATAATGCAGCTGATTTGCATACCATCAGAACCTGGATCACAGGTCAAGTTGCGATTAAAGCAGACAGCATAAATGCAATTTGCAACCATGTCTTGATATTTGTTAGTTTACCTTATCCATCTTCTATTGGGTTATCCAATTCAGGACAAATGCCTGCTTTGTATTAAAAGCCACTTCCAGAAGAAGAAGAAAAGGTTTAGGGAGTAAATACAGTCACACTAGAGTGTTACTCCTGCAACATTGTCTTCTTGACTCCAACTTTGTTTTCATCACACAGAGAGCAAGTTTGTGTGGTTTGTGAACTGGGTGCACAGAAGGAAGGGAAGGGAATTCAATCTTTTTGCACACAATGCTTCTGGCCCCAGAGGCTTTTCTTTGATTTCATAAAAGCAATCAGAAAAGTGTCAGCAAATCACCAGAGAGGCAACTGAGAAGAGGATAGGAAATAACCAATATGTCATTATATCCTGCACATATTCAATACTGAATTTCTTAAATGAGGTTAATATTAAGCCATGCTTAGCTTCTCATGTGAACATATTACAGATATGAACCATATAATTTTTTTATCCTTGGCTATATGCGATATCGCTATCATAATATATTCCCCAGTAATCCATAATATAAATCTGGGATAATGAATGGTATACAACTAGAAATGTAAATTAATGTACAGTATAAGTTTGTGTGCCTGTATAATACGGTAATCTTGATTTTAGATCAGGAAACCTATGAGGATCTGTATCAAGAGAAATGCTTTATTTTGCAATCTAGAAACATAATTTCCTCCAGAAACGTTTCAGCTATGAAGCATTGTAATCTTGAGCCCCGTCAGAGCTCAAATCTAGTAAGGAGTTCACTCTGACACAGCACAACAAAAATGTGCCAGTCAGTAAGAGAGTTTATCATGTATATTAATAAAGCCTGCAATGACATAGATGGCTTTGGGCCAGTCCCTCTCTCTCTCTCTCTCAGCCCAACTCGCCTCACAGGGTTGTTGTTGTGGAGAAAATAGGAGGAGGGAGGGTTATTGGGTACGTTCTCCACCTTGAGTGATTCAAAGAAATAATAAAGACAAAATTAAAAAAAAACATTTTAAAAACAGCACAGCAGGAGACAGCGATATAAAACTGAATGAATGAATAAATAAACCAACATATTAATTAATTAAACCCCACACTTTTTCTCCCTGGGGTGCTAGGTTGAGAAGAAGGAAATGACACCTGCCCTCTGCAAACTTTCCTCTCCTTGCCCTGACATGTTGACTCCGCTGTAATCAAATCTAGCCTTAGAAGTCAGAGAATGAAACAGTCCTAAGCTGCCATTGAGCCACATTATAAAGGCCTCCCTTCCTCCCACTTACTAGTCAATACAAGCTTCGTGGAATGTGTGGATTTGTTGACAGAATGTGTCGCTCAAGATTCCACTCAAAGGTAGTACATGCCGATCACACTTAAGCTTCAAAGCCAGACTGTGTCTTACATTTAATAGGTTAATAATACAGATACCTAGGATGTTTATTAACTCATATTCATGAACAGCCAAAGGCATTTTAATTATTAAAGTGCCCCAGAACACTCACCAAGCAAATACTCCTGCTCAAGAGGTCTCCTCTATTGAATCTGCTCATCAACATTATACACTAGTTCCTATGTAGGTAAAAGCATGCAGAAGTCAAGGCTCCTTCACAAAATATGTGAAAAGCTAGTAGCATTCACCGAAAAGCCAATAGAGGTAGTCCTCGACTTACAGCAGCTCACTTAGTGACGATACAAAGTTACAACAGCACTGAAAAAAGTGACTTACAATCATTTTTCACACTTACGACCATTGCAGCAACCTCATAGTCATGTGATGAAAATTCAGATGCTTGGCAGTTGACTCATATTGTGACGGTTGCAATGGAGTCGCGTGATCACTTTTGTGACCTTCTGACAAGCAAAGTCAATGGGGAAGCCAGATTCATTTAACAACCGTGTTATTAAGTTAAAAATTGCAGTGATTCGCTTAACAACTGTGGCAAGCTTTAATATGGGACAAAATTCACTTAACAAGTGTCTCATTTAGCAACAGAAATTTTGAGTTGAGTCGTAAGTCAAGGATATAACAGAGTTTTTCATCAGCCACAGGAAATACATCTTTTCACACTGCTTCTTGCATAGACTGTCAAAGACAGTCTAGAATTCTAGTCATAAATGTAAGACCAAGCTAGAAGTGAAAAGAAAAAAAAAATCTTATAATATATTAGCTGTGGTCACTGTGCAAATTTGTACTCGGCATGCATTGCAAAACACTCTTAATTTTTAAACTCTTATGGAACACTCTTGACTTTATCCTTCTAATTCCAGCTTGGTTGTTAGTTCAATAAAATCCCAACTTTTTAAGGCCTGTCTAACTGGAGATTTCTAGGAGAGAATGAGAAGCATATACAGTGATCAGCTGTACCACACACAGATTCCAATTCTTATGTCCAGTAAGGATCACCTGTAAAATAAGACCTGTAAAATAAGACCTCTAATGCATCTGCAAGGCACTTCAACATGTCAATCTCTAGGGAAGCAAAATTCTATGCGGTATTTCTTTCTACTTGCTCAATTGCAGTATTAAAAGCTGTTCTGCCAGGGCATTCTTAAACTGAATTTCAATGGATTACACACAGGCAGAGGATCTTCTGATTTATAGCCTCAGGGCCACTTCCTTAGACTCAACTAAAAGAAGCCTTTTAGTCTGGAATGTGTAAATTGCAAACACTGGGTTTGCAAGCAGAAGAGAACCAATTTTAATACAAAGGAATTTATCAAAATACTGTAGGTTTTCTATTGACAGAAATGGGAATAATTTTACTTTTAAGATGCATGAAAATGTTGGGATGCATTTTTTTCAACAATTCTCACTGAATTTGACCAAGATTGTTTTCTTCCAAAGAAAATATCCCAAAGGTGCTTTTTCTATGTTTTTTCCTTGAAGACGTTTCGCTTCTCACCCAAGAAGCTTCTTCAGTTCTGACTGAATGGTGGACACTTCCAAAGAAGACACGTCTAAAGAAGAATATTTCATTGAAACCACTGCAGGTGGGATACAAACTACTTGCACTGGGAGTTTTCAGACGGACTATTCTATCTTTCAGTCTACAATCTTCTGTAGTTTTCTAGGCTTTTCACGCTTTATTTACAAGGATTGTAAAGAAATGTTAAAGCACTTAAAAATGAACTAGAAAGGCAAAAAGCTACTTGTGCAAGAGGATGAAAACTTTCAGGAAGTTAGAAGGAAACCCTTGGCTGCAGTTAATTAAAACCTGATAAGAAAATGGCAATGAATATACTTTGGGTTTCAGGTTTTTCTTAAAACAAAAGAAAAGGCAAGGTAGATATAAATCCATTGCACGGAGAAAGTGGTGAAAAGATGATGGGTGATGATAAAAGGGCAGAATTTCTTATTTCCTATCTTGCAACTGTCTTCTCCCAGAAGAGAAATGGAATCCTAGTTGGACACTGTTATACCAGTGGGGAACGAGGGCACTGCAACTCAGGCTAAACCTGGAGAAGGTAAGGAAGGAAAGCATGCTCATTTTGATTAACTCAAGCCTCCAGGGATAGATAAATGGCATCCTAAAGTATTGAAAGAACTAATTAAAGAGATTGTGGAACTGCTTTCTAGAGACACTGAGAACGTCCAGAGGCTTGATGAGGTCCCAGAAAAATGACTGTTGTCTCCATCTTCAAAATGGGTAAGGAAGGGCTCAGGGAAGCTAAAGACCTGCCAGTTTGACTCTGTGCCAAGCAAGACTGTCAAACAGATTATCAAGCCACATATCTGTTAGTACTTAGATAGACTTGTTATAAGTACAGCAATAGGAGCCAGCAAGGGTTTTATTGGAAAGAAATCATGTCAGACCAATGTTTTCTCCTTCTTAGGAGTTATCAGCTTAGCAGAACAGGAGAATGTCACAGAAACAGAATACCTGAAGCTCAGCAAAGCTTTCTGCAGCGTGTCCTATGAGTCTCCTTCATCAAAGATAAAATATGGGAGAGATGATAATATTACTAGAAGAACCCAAAATTGGCTCGAATAATCACAGCCAAATGGTGGTTCAGGTTGGAGGGAAGTATTAAGCAGAGTGCCATAGGGCTCAACTCCCTTGTATAAGGGAGCTGAGGGATGCTGACAAAGTCTGCAGACTGTCCAAATGTTAGGGGGAGGGGGAGCTGGCTATTAATTTAAAGAGAGAGAGAGAGACAAAAGATTTAAAGAGTGCTTGATTGGTTTGAGCAATGGGTTGAAATGAAGAGAGTAGAACTTAACAAAGAGAAATGTAGAATTCTCCTCCTGGATGGGTAGCCTGAAAACCACAAACATAGGATGAGAGAGATTTGGTTTGGCAATTGTTCTTGTGGAAAGGATCTGGATGTCCTGGTCAACCACAAGTTAAATATGAGCTAGCAATGTGATACATCTGCTAATAAAGCAATCAATGCTGGGTGCATGAGCAGAACCACAGAGTCCAGATTATGGGAAGCAGTTGCTCCATTCCACTCTACCCTGATCAAATTCCATTTGGAATACTGGATTTTGCGCAAAAAGTGGCAATGACAACTTGAAGCAATTTAAGAAAAGTACTACCAAAATGATCAGATGGTCTAGAAATCAAGCCCTATAAGAAACAGTTGATAGAATCATAAAATTGTGAAACTGGGGGGGAAAAACCTACAAAGATCATCTCATCCATCCAACCTTCTGCAACGTGCAGGGGAAACAATTAAGCTGTCCTCAAGAGATACCTTTCATTAGGAAATCCATCATCTCCACTGGTCGATAGATCTTACTGTCAGAAAAGTTTTCCTTATTTTTTAAATAAAATCTAGGTGTTTGCAATTGTATCCATGAGTTTCTGGTTCTTATTCAAAAATCTGAGCATGTTCAATCTCCAGAAAAAGAGTGAGGAGCATGGGAAGTCTTCAAATATCTGAACTGCTACTTCTTAGAAAAGGAATGGACTTAGTCTTTTGCTCCAGAGGGCAACACCAGAACTAATGGGTTAAAACTACTAAGAATTAGATTCCTGACTCTACTGTCAGCTAGTGGAAGAGGCTGTCACTTGAAGTGGCTGGTTCTCCTTCAATGGAGGGCTTCAAACAGAAGTTGGATGATCTTCTTCCAGAAACAGTCTGCACTGAGGGAGGATAGGGGGTGGACTAAATTATTTCTATAGTCTCTTCCAATTGTGTGATTCTATGGCTTTCTTTTTAACTGGCTAGGAAGCAGCTTCTGGACAAATATTTAACTTTAATTTTGACCATAGCTTTATGGGTGGAGGGAGGGGAAAGAGAGGGAGGGCTCTTTTACAGCAAACACCACAATTCCCAAAATATGCTGTATCTCATAACACTAAATAGTATCTTATTTGGGGGCCCTACAGTGGCAAACATCTTCGTAAAAGGAACCAAATCACCCCAAAGGGCAGGGGGTTTTAACCTCTAAAAATGAAGAAAATAAATCAGTCCCTTGAAGTCTGTTCTATGAATTTGTTACTGTAGCAGAGCCAGTGAAGCCATTCATCCACCGAAGCTAGCCAATTCTCATGAATATGTAGAAAGATTTGGTTTAACCCTTCAACACCCCCGAGCTTTGCATTCGGGCTACTGCCGGGTGAGAGTAGCAAGAGAACCGCACGGCCGTGCCTATTCAAGTAGCAGCTACGTTCGTTTCCAGGGAAATGAGTTTCCAGCAAGGCTACTTGGGTTGCTGCCCCCCGAGTAGCGTCTACCACTAAGAGAACCTTCCAATGCAACTTCGGAAAAGGGAGAAAGGAAGCCTCCGAAGAGAACCTGCAAACTTTCAAGGCTCCCCTTCCGCGTCACTGGCTTCTGTCTGGATCTCACCGAAGTAACGGCGCCCTTTGTGGGCTGACAGCCCCTTGGAATCCGGCTAACCCTTCCAACTCAGCCGCGCCGCGCTCGCAAGGCTGCTAAACGCTCAAAGACGCTGGTGGAGAAGGCGCGCACCTCACGCTTCCCCGCAGGCGGCTGATGGGGAGAAGACCGCATTCTCCTCCCACCCACCCCCTCCTCCCGTCCGCCTTTTCTGCACCTTTCGCCTCGCCTTACCTCGCTGTGGGGACGCCGGTGCAGCCAGCCAGACAAAGAAGCCGAGCAGTAGCCGCCGGGGGAGACACCTGCAAATGAAAAAAAGGGGAGAGGAAGGAAGGAAGGAAGGAAGGAGGGAGGGAGGGAGGGAGGGAGGGTGAGAGCGAAAGAAAGAAAGAAAGAAAGAAAGAAAGAAAGAAAGAAAGAAAGAAAGAAAGAAAGAAAGAAAGAAAGAAAGAAAGAAAAAGATTAGAGATATTCCGAGCTGGCTCCAAGCGGAGCTCGCTGGCCCCGGTGCCCCGTGCTCGGCTGGGCTCCGCTCACCTGACGCGCATGGTGGCTGCGCTGCGCCGAAGCCGAAGAGGCAGCAGCTGCCGTCTCTTGCCCGCCAGAAGCAAGTTCGGAATAGGACTCGCCTCCTGAAGCGCCCTCGCCTTGTCGGATGCTCGCCAGGTCCTAGCGCCCCCTGGTAACAGGACAAAGTAAACGCGGAGGCTAGTCTACTGGGTCTATTAGTCTACTCCTAAAATAAGACTATTCTTGATTGGTCAAAATTAAAGAATTCTTCTTCCACCCCCCCACCCCCGCCGCCGCCAATTAAATGAAAATGTACATATCCTAAATTAGTCTTTAAGAGCATCCTACTTTATTCAATATTCTCACTTTTATTTTCACCTTCTTTGCTTTTTATTCTCCTATCCAACCCCACCAATTTTTCTTTTTCAATTCACTATTCTTTTTTTCCCTTTATTCAAACAATCCTGACCAGACCCTCCTTGGATATTTCTATCAATTTAGAACATTGCTTCTGTTTCCCTCCTTCTTGCCAAATTCATACTGCCAGTATTACTAATACTATTTTTTCCCTAGCCTAATTGAGTCATTGCTATTGACATTGAAATAGTACAGTACTGTACTGTTTTCCAGCCCCTTTTGGAATTTGAACATCCATTAACTTTCCATAACATCATAGCAACTTTAGCCAATCATACGGTCTTATTTTAGGAATAGACTAATCAGAAGTAGACATCCAGCACTTTGCTTGAGGTCAAAATCCCACCTTGAACATGGATATCCGGATTGGTAAGGAAATGTCCTGCAACAAGAATCCATAGCTCTTTATATATCTCTGATCCCTCTACAGCAGGCATCCCCAACCCTGCTCTGCAGCCCGGTGCCAGGCCACAGCATGTTTGGAACTAGGCCACGGAAGTGGCGGGTTGTAAAAGCAGCACATGTGCATATGCACACAAAACCATCCCCTCTCTCCTGCCCCCCTCACCGCCTTTGCCAGTCCATTGAGCTGGAAGTCAATGTAGTCTTCATTCAAGGTTGACTCAGCCTTCCAGCCTTCCGAGGTAGGTAAAATGAGGACCCAGATGGTTGAGGGCAATAGGCTGACTCTGTAAACTGCTTAGAGAGGGCTGTAAACAGTGGTGAAATCCAATTTTTTTTACTACGGGGTCTGTGGGCGTGGCTTGGTGGGCGTGGTGTGGCCTGGTGGGCATGGCAGGGGAAGGATACTGCAAAATCCCCATTCCCTCCCCACCTCTGGGGGAAGGATATTGCAAAATCTCCATTCCAACTCCACTCTGGGGCCAGCCAGAGGTAGTATTTGCTGGTTCTCCAAACTACTCAAAATTTCTGCTACCGGTTCTCCAGAACCTGTCAGAACCTGCTGGATTTCACCCCTGGCTGTAAAGTACTATGAAGCGCTATGTAAGTCTAAGTGCTATTGTTATTCAGCAACCATTCAAAGTTAGGATGGCTCTTACGGACTTACAACTGTTCTTTGCAGTTGCAACCATCACAGTGTCCCTGTAGTCACATGATCACAATTTGGCAGCTTGGCAACACCTCACAATTATGACATTGCAGAGTCTCACAATCATGTGATCATCATTAGCGACCTTCGCTGCCATCTTCTGATGAGCAAAGTCAGTGGGAAGGCTGGGATGAGGTTGCAAATGGCAATCACAAGAGATCACATTTAATGACCACTAATATCTGCCATCTTAAGTCAGCATGGTCGTGTGATGTTGTGCCTTACGATTGTGTTGCTTAGGGATGGAGCTGCAGATCCCAATTAATGTCTTTAAGTGAGGACTTATATCTTTTCAGTGATCTCAGCAGTATTCCTAGGGCTGTCTAGAAGTAATAATGGAATATTGATAGATTTTAGAGATCTAGCATTTTATTATTACATTTTTACAGAACACATTTTGCTTCATGCCATACAGGGCTCAAAGATTTTAGGATAATAAACTGGTTTCTCTGAAAGGTGCTTCAAGACAAGATTCTTTGCTGTTTACTACAGAGACATCTGCTGGCTGCATTCCTATTTGCATGCATTGAAGGAGATTTAATAATTCCTCCTAAAATAGAATAGATTTTTTTATTGGCCAAGTGTGATTGGACACACAAGGAATTTGTCTTGGTGCATATGCTCTCATTGTATAGAGAATAGAACAAAGCTCTTCATTTATGTGAAGGAAATGGCACATGAGGCTAAAGAATTGATTTAGATCAGGGGTGAAATCCAGCAGGTTCTGACAGGTTGTGGAGAACCGGTAGCAGAAATTTTGAGTAGTTTGGAGAACCAGCAAATACTACCTCTGGCTGGCCCCCGAGTGGAGTGGGAATGGAGATTTTGCAATATCCTTCACCCAGAAGTGGGGACGGAATGGGGATTTTGCAGTATCCTTCCCCTGCCACGCCCACCAAGCCACGCCCACCAGGCCACACTATACCCACCAAGCCACGCCCACAGAACCGGTAGTAAAAAAAATTGGATTTCACCACTGATTTAGATCAGCTTGGACTCAGCCCTGACCTGAAACAAACAAACAAAAAAGAACATACAGTAATACATTGCAAAGGACATGTCATAAAAACATACATTCAGCTTCTGAGAACTGCCATCTTTTTCACATTTCCCTCCTTAATAAAGTAAGGTTTCCAATGCTATTCAGTTAGTGCATTTAGCAACTTGATTGAACATTGACTCATATAACAGCATCCAGATATTTTGTGTTACCTACTTTAATCCTAGTCATTCTAAGCTCTCTGCTGATAAGATTGTTCCGTGTCTGTGTTTTACATGAAACTAGAAGATTTTTTTTTTTATTACAATTATCATCATCTGTTCTGGTATTGTTTTCACACAATAATAGTATATGGAGAACTTTTCAACATCACTATGGTTTGTGATCCTATACTTTCCTGCTTTTACTTTGACACGTTTGAGAAGAGTGGATGAAAAGATACAGCTTTGATCTTGTAGCAAGAAATGTATGTGTCTTTTGGTCAATACAGAAGAATCCTTACTGAGTTTTCCAATAGGATAATGGGAACACATGTCGGAAAGGACGTCTAGTTGATAAGAAGAAGGTAAGGATCTTCTGAAGCCTCTCTAGAATTTCTCAGGAGAGTTTTGACAATCTTCACACCACCTTCTGCAAGTCTATTTGATTATGGATATTTGGGACTTAATAACATCTTATCTATAATCTGTGGCAAACATTTTTAAATTCACATCTGCAAATTATAGCCCATTTACTGTTATCACCACTCATGGTATGCCATGTTGAATTAACATGTTTTGATGTGCTTGATATTTGTTTGTATAACAAGTCATCAAGTTGATCTACATCCAAATATTTTGAAAGATAATTCATTGCCACAACAAAGACTTTATAATATAATATAAACAAGGCAATGACTACCCTTTCCTCCGAGGACAAAGAATTATCTGAAGACTTCTGCTGATAAAATAGAAGGTTATATCTGACAAACCTGAAGCAAGTAATTCATACTTCAGTATCATAACTCATGGTCAAACAGTCCAGATTAATTCTGGCATGTCTCTTGAACTTCTCAATGACCTGTGGAATCATCCCAGATGGCTAAATAAAACTGATTAATTTGTAGTTCCCCCGAATCCTCCATTTATACTTGGCCAATAAAAAATTCTATTTACTCTTTTTTCAAAAAATAGGGACAACAGTTGGTTTCCTGCAGTTGTCTCCTCCTTCACCTCTTTTCTAGGATGTCTCAAACAAAAATATTTAGCCAGACCATCAACAAGCTACAGATGTATTTCTTCTAGAATTCCTCTGTCCCTGAAGACAGACTATAAAAATAAATTAGGTACTCCCTGACTTTGTCCTGTCAATAGAAAGCTTCAGTCCTTCCCCTTCATCCTGTTTTTCATAGTTACCTGATAGAACATGTACCATCTTCTCAGGGAAAACAGCCAAAACAAGCACCGGGGGTTTTTATTATTACATTTTGTTGCCTTTTAGCATTTTGCTATCTTTATAGGAATCTGATTTACCTATTCTGCCTTTCCTTTCTTTATACACAATTTGCTCTTAGTTCCAGCACCATGTTTTGAGCTTTTAACTTTACAATTCCAGCCTACCTGTCAGTAAAATTAGTGTGACTGGTTCCTCTTACTACTAGTTGATAGCATTCATTTCTGTTTTCAGGTCAACGTAAGTTCCTTTGTACTCAGTATAACCACCAACTGAATGTGCTAAGAAAGGACCATTCATTTGGTTGGAGTTTTGATAGTTGTTGGTAAAGAATAAAGAAATTAATTTTTAATTTGAAATAATTATGCTTGTCCAAGTAGCATTTATAGGCAGAAGTTTATCTGAAACACATTCAAGTAATTTGGATAACAATTTACTTGCCAGTCAAATCTGCCAGCATTGAGGAAATCAGAAAATATAGATTTAGATCTCAAGGCTCTGGTTAATAATCTCCACCCTATGATTCATGCTGAAAGCATAGCCAGCCAATGGGTATAAAACTGGGACTGTGAATTTTTACAAAGCCTGTTCAAGTATTCTTAAGTACAGTATCTTGAATCTTGTTTTGAAATTGGGACAACACAAGTTTAAATCTTCAGATGAGTGATCCCTATCTCTCAGCTTTTATGAGAAAACAGTAAGAAGGCTGGATTGCAAACATCCCCAGTAAGGGAAAATAACTACAGTGCAGCAAACTGAAGCTTAAGCCAGGCCTAAGCACCGCATCTAAAGTCATATTCTGAGGACTCAATAGCCACAATAGATGGTTATGTACTCCCATTCATATGGATAAATTTTTTGTAGAACTTAAAAGCATTAATAATATCAAATCTCAAAGAGGTTCCTAGGCCTAAAAATATCTGAAAGTTATAGTAGACAATCATTTTCACTCTGTCAGTATAAAACTACCACCAAGAAAGCCCCTCCATGGCTAAGCAGTTACAAACACATATTTTTTATGGTGCTGAGTGTCTTCCAATAAAAATTACATGACCAATGATGGCTATGTCACCAAGGTGCTTTTCCAAAAGCAGCAGGACTTTCTTGCTTTTTTCCCTTGAAAACATTTTGCATGAACTGAAGAAGCTTCTTGGATGAGAAATGAAATGTTTTCAAAGGAAAAAAAAACAAGAAAGGCCAAAGGCCTTTTGAAAAAGTACCTTTGGGACAATCGTGACCTGGATGATTGAGAATCTCCATAGACAATACTGTGAGAAATATATTAATAGTATACTATTAGCATTGAGCTCAAAACTGAAGTTGAGTCAGACAGAATAGAAACAACAATAATTTTTCTTGTACTAAAGAACCAATGGAAGAAGTTCCTTCCATGCTTTGAAAGAATGAAGAAGGACACAGAATTTACCTGGACTTCAAAAAATCAAATAAGTGAAACCATCATAACTTTGGGTGAAATTCTTAGCAAACTTGTAGGTGGAAAGCTATTTTCCAAGATAGATGCCATATTCAAGTTTTGGTGCATACAATATTTAAACAATTTAAAAACCTAAAAGAGTAATGGGCATTCAGAAAAATAAAAGTGTCTAAAAAGAACCATATAATGCTATTCTGACAAGACTGTGCTATATTTTGCTTGATTTTTACCTATATTTATGGGGATTAGCCATTAGTTTGGCATTTTATGATCCTTGGAACTTCCTATAGAGTTAATGCATATACTTCCACAATTTTGATAATATAGGAAATATTTATAGGAATTGTAGATTTGTTTGTTCTCCACCTAAACTGATTTTTTTAAAAAAACAAACAAACCTCTTTTGCTTTCATACAGTATAGTATACTCTTAGGATATTCAGGCAACATAATCCCAAAAGAAAAGGCAATCAGTGACAAACATAGGAAAAAACTGATGTTGAGAGAATTGATGATTTGTGGGATATCAATGCCTGCATATTTCTGACAGTCCAGACATTCATTCTTTCCTGGAGAAGTTTCCCTGAAAGGATGAAAAAGATTCCTCCTTTTGATTGATCTAATTTTCACGGCAGGCACACTATTCCAGATGTTTTTTTGAAGCTGCCTGGCTCTTCCATGTGAGAGATACTGTACATGCTTCCTCCCATAACTTTTAATCCCTTCTTTTCTGATCCCAGTGAAGCCAGTGTCTGCCTAGTACTTCTGAATGGGTACATTTTACATATGTTCCCCTTCAAATAATGATAAAAGAGATCTGTGACCCTGAGCTGATCCACAGAATGCCAATCCTCCCAAAAGAGCCCCAAGCTTGGCCAAGCAAAGTTTAAAACCTACCCCTGTCCTTTTTCCTTTACTCATCAGCCCTAAGAAAATATTAAAGCTTGTGCTAAACATCCAAGCAAAGGAGGTCAAAGGAAGTCAAAGCCAGCTACTTTTTTATTAACATAGATAACCATTAAAGTGGCATTTTTGATGTGGTTCTACCCTGGAATTTTAATATCTAAAGAGAGACACCCACAGCACCAGTTTAATATCCTTTAGAAAAGGAAGGGCAAAAAAATGTTGCATTTTTTTAAAAAAAAATTACAAATCATTTTTCTTTCTTTCTTTTTCTTCCATGAGATTTAAATGATTCTGATGATATTAGTGAGTACTCAAGTAGACTACCATATATGTATTTATAATCAATACTGATATTTCATGCTAAAATTTCAATATTAACACCACGTTCAAAAGTAGAGGATGGACAAGCCAATCCTTATAGAATACAGAATAAAAATGTTTTGTCTGTGTCATACAATATAATTACCTACATATATTCCAGTGGTGGGATCTTCCCAGCTTAACAACCAGTTCAGTGATCGCATGCTTCGCGTGTGCGTGCACACTTTGCACACGCACGGACCTAACACGCACTCCGTGTGCGTGCACGGTTTGAACAAATCTTCACTTCCAGGTTTCTTCAGAAGAGTAACACAGCTGATTTGTACAGCAATCGGCTCTGCCGTGCAAATCAGCTGAGGAGATAAAGGTAGGAAAATAGTGTGGGCACACAGGTGGGCCCATCTGATCGTCGGGGCTAACCAGTTCGCTCTCAGCTTATCATCGGACCTACCGGTTCGGCAGAACCAGTCCGAACTGGTAGAATCCCACGACTGATATATTCCTATATTCTACTACGGGAAAAAAGATAATAAATCAGATCAAATGAAGGAAAGCTTACATTTTAAAAAGTAAGGCCATTCTCATTACATTGTAATGAGAAGGGAGAAGAGATACTGAGACTGGAAAAAAAAAAAGAGACTTAAAAGGTTTATACGTAATATTAAGTTAAAGAGAAATTTTAAGAGATGGCAGCAAAACAATTAAAGTCAACTGCTACAAAAACCCCAGGAACATTAACACCGGGAGTCTCTCCAGTACATACAGCAGATACAAAATCACTAAATTTGGAAGCACTTCAGGATAACCTGAAAGAATTTATGAAAGAATCTCTTAACGATGCTATGAATTGGCAAACTTCCCAGATAGAGGATAAGTTTAAATTAATTACAGAAGAAATGTCAGAGATGAAAAAACAGATGTTAGAAATTCAAACTGGAAATAAAGAAGTTAAAGAAGGTTTGGTGTCAGCAGTACAGGGTCTGGCATCAAATGTGATTTTATTGGAGCAGGAAGTAGAAGAAATAAAGAAAGTTAATTTAAAATTGGAAAATAAGATTGAGGCAGTTCAATGTAAAATGGATAAAGTTGATGATGAAATTGTTTTGGTACAATATAGAGCAATGGAACTTGCTTTACGAATCCGTGGGCTGAAAGAATGTAAAAATGAGGATTTGAAGCAAATTTTTTCGGAGGCCTTTGCAGAGATTTTGGCAGTTCGGCCAGTAGATGTGGCATTTTATATTGATAAAATTTATCGTGTGAATTCCTGGATAGCAAGACAAAGAAATCTTCCCAGAGACATTGTTATTTATTTTACTACTAGAACAGTGAGAAATGAGATTTTACAAGCTTTTTTTAAAGGAGACAAGATTCAAGCGGCCGGCCAAGATATTTTAATACTAAAGGAAATTCCCCCCAAAATGTTGAGAGGTAGGAAGGAGTTTGCTTTTTTGGTGAACGAACTTAAAAAACGTCAGATTGAGTATAGATGGGATATCCCAATTGGTATAATAGTTTACTTTGAAGGGAAAGCACATCGTCTTAATACAGTCAGTAAAGCACAAGAGTTTTATGCTTATGTGCTTAAGGCTGGAAGTCCACCATCTCCGGATGGTAGGAGAAAGGAAGGTGAAATTAAAGAAAAAAAAGTGATAGTAATGGAAGAAGACCGCTTACAAGCATTGGATGTGTCTAAGATGGGATCAGAGATTCCAAAAGAGCCAAGGATGACAAGAGCAGCTGTCAAACGCAAGGAACAAGAAGAAAAGGCTCAACAGGCTCAATCTGCTATTACCAAGACGGAAACAGTGGGAGGAGCAAGGCCCAAAGAAAGATATGATTTGCGGCTGGTGCTTCAAAAGTTTCCGATTGCTGATAATGGCAATTAGACTTTTATCTTGGAATGTCAATGGATTAAACTCACCACAAAAGAGAAGAAAGATATTTCATTATTTGAAGCAATTTAAAAATGACATTGTATGTTTACAAGAAACACATATTAGAACATTAGACCAGAAATATTTGATAAATTCGAAATTGGGAATACATTTTGTTGCATCTGCTACAGAAAAGAAGAATGGACTAGTTGTTTATATAAAGAGTAATTTATCTGCAACATTAATTGAAGCGGATAATCAAGGAAGATATATTGCTATTGAACTTTTATTGGAAGGGAGAAAAATACTTTTAATAGGAGTTTATGCACCAAATCAACAACAAGAAAAATTTTATAAGTTTTTACATAAAAGAATAACATCTTGGGATTATAAAACTTATATATTAATGGGTGATTGGAATGGAGTGATGGATACCCAGAAAGTTAAAAGAAGTCTTAGAAATATTTCCAATCGTGTAAAAAGCCTTTTGGATTAAAATATGGTGGATTATGCAGAACATTTTGAAAAAGAAGATCAAGTTTGTTCCACAGTTCTTTTTATTAGGAATAATCTCAGATTGCACTGTTATAGAGACAAAACTGATTCTGAATTTAATAACTGCTGCAAGATTATTGATTGCACAATATTGGAAGAAAGAAGACTTACCTACAATTGGAGAATGGATTAGTAAAGTATCAAATTTAGCAGAAATGGCAAAAATTTCTGCCTACTTGAAAGACTGTACACAAGAAAAATATATTTTGGAATGGAGGAAGTGGATTGATTATATTCAAAATAAGTATCAGATTAAAAAATATCAATTAGTTTTTGAGTGAAGTTAGGAATTATTATGTATTAGTTTAAGAAAGAAGGGAATTGATAGTGTGATGGTGTGAAATGGAATATGTTTTATGTTATATTTTAGATTATGATTGTTAGTTACAATACCCTGTATTCTGTTCTGGGAAGTCTCGGGGAATGAGGGGAAGGGAAGACTATAAATTGATTGGTTGCCATTGTACAGGAATAATGGTAGAATTAAACAAGTTGGAATGGTGTAATGTCGGGACTGCTCGGCAAACACTCCCGAAGGGAAAGGGTAAGGAAAGAGGAGTAAAGAAGGAAGAAAGTAGGTAGGCAGGTGGGTAGGGAGGAAAGAAGGGAGGGAGAAGAAAGGATAGGAGGAGAAGAAGGAGGGGAAGATAGAGGGTTAGAAAGGATGGAAGTGAGAAATGGGAAAGAGGAGGGGAAGTAGGAAAGCGAGGAGAAGGTGGTGGGGGAAGTTTAAGAAGGATGAGAAGGGAAGAAAGGATTAAAGGGGGGAGTGGCAGTCGAGCAGCCCTGATTGAGTATAATTTGAGTATAGGACTGATTGTTGGATAAGTGATTGTATTGTACACTGGTCAAATTGTGGGAATTATTATGGAAAAAAAAAAAAAAAAAAAAGTAAGGCCATTATTCTTTGTTCATAAGATGCAACAAGGATTTTGAAGAAAGACCGTATGATTTTGCAAGGCAATGAAGCTGAATTTAAATCCAAATAGACCTCTAATATAACAGTAGGAAATATAGATAGTCTTTGACTTACGACCACAATAGGGAACAGAATTTTGGTCATAAGTTATGAGAGTTGTAAGTCAAGGCAACCTCATGATCTGACCTGATTTGATGACCATTTTTACAGAGGTTGTTAAGTGAATCACATGGTTATAAGTCTGAATCCATTCTCCCAAATGGGCGTTTTTTGATGGTCAGAAGTGCTTTATTGGTCATAAAGCTCCCTTTACAAGGCTGTCATAATTCCAAATGGCTGTTAAATGACCAGTCATAAAATGAGGACTAAGCATATTGTCAAATGCTGCAAAAAAAATTCTACAGAAGCACCATTGTTGTGCTCGGTAGAGTCCCCCTCAGTTTAGTGAACTACTTCACTAAACTGCAAATCATCTAGTCCTCAGGAAAAAAAATTCAGAAAGAGAAGTCTACAGAGATTCTCAGTCATTCAAGTCACAGTTGTCCCAAAGGTGCTTTTTCAAGAGGCAACTGGATTTCCTTGTTTTTCTTTGAAGACAGTAAAGTCCACATTTTGGACAAAGAGGACCTCTGGTTTAAAAGAGGGGTCAAAGAGGCCATCTCTGTCAAAACTGAACAACTCTCTCTCAACATCATCTAACTACAACACAGTCCTTTCAGTAATTCAAAGAAGGCTCCACACCTATTTGTACTACTCTGGTGACCCTCCAGGTAGCTTCAATGACTCTCTAAAAGAATGCAAATGACCAGCTGTCTGCAAGATATATAAATCCTTCCGTTCCCCACCATCTACTCAGAACTGAAGAAGCTTCTTGGATGAGAAGTGAAATGTCTTCAAAGAAAAACAAGAAAATCCAATTGCATCTTGAAAAAGCACCTTTGGTTCAGAAAGAGAACTAAATTCATTCCAGGAAAATGTATCTCCAGCAGCTTTTAAGCTCTCTTTTATTTTGTAAATGGTTTGCTATTTCCATTTCCCCCCCGCCCCCCCAACATGCTATGAGTGTTATTAAACTCAGGAGTCTGTGGTAAAACCATATTTTGATTTCCAATTTTTTCAGCCCCTGGAAAATTGTATATTCTCTCACTCCTTTCTCCCTCCACAAAAAAAATTGATAAAATTTCAGTGACTATGTAGGTATACAACAAGAGGAACTTACTGACTAGAATTTGGGAATCTGGAGGAAAGTTCAGCATAGGAAATGTCATAGCCACGATTTGGAAGGGCAGCAAAGATCTTTTGGTTTATATTCTGCAGACATTTCACAGACAGGTTCGGTTAGTTTAGGATTTTTGTTGCAAACAAGAATTAAGTCAAATGAAACAGTTGATTGCCCATTGCTGTGTAAAGATTGAAGTGGCTCTTAGAGTTGTTTCCAGACCCATAGTCTTGTGTTCCTACCCTTCCCGTAAAATAAAAAATACTTGGTACTTTGCGACCTTGAATCTGAATGACTTTTTGAACATGTAAAGATATAATTGCACCTTCAAATTTGAGAATTGCTGGCTCTCAACTTTTCACACTAAGACTTTTATTCTGCAAGCGCCTGCTCTTTAGTTATTCCCACATTCAAGATTGATCCAAGATATTTCGATTGTGGGTGAAGCTATTACTGGCTTACTTTATTGCAATTATCCTGGATTTATAACAGCCTGAGCTAAGGGAGGGATGAAACCGAGCAGCAAAAAAAAAATAAGAATAGACCAGCTATTAGAAAACTAGATTTTCTTCTGAGCAGGCTGGAAAGAAAAAAAAAATATTCCAGGAGGAATTAGCTGGCATACAAAGCACCCACTGTTTGTTTTGTCTACTCCTATGGCTTGTTGGTTTCTAACAGAATAACCGTCATCATATGGACATCCTCTATGGAAGCCACAAGAATAGAACAAAACTGTAAGGTCTCGATCACAATGTTAATTGGGATTGCTTCTTGGAAGGTATCAAGAGATTGTGCTCTGGAAAGCAAAAGCAATTACTGGTAACTTTGGCTCTGGTACAGCCCAGCACCTTACATGTCGGGTCTCAGGGTTTCTTAAAATTTTTTAGAAGCACTGCAACTACACCTAAGCAAAACTAATAATTGCAGACACCTCCCAGTAGATGGAGGAAATGTCTGATGATGTAGGACATAGTCTGCACCAGAATGGGGGAACCTATGGATTTTCCAGGGTTTTTAACTATAATTGCCAACTTTCTCATTCAGCATGTTTCTTTATATTGGAGACCAAAAGCCATAGCTCAGCAATCCATGAGTTCATAATGGGTGACGGTTACAGTCAGGGAACTGCTCAAATGACTAATGTGTGCCCCACAGCACATGCTCTACAATCCTCTGCAAGTCACTCGGGATATACAGCAGCTACTGATTTTGCATGTAGATATATACACACCGCCATCATCCATCATTCATCATCATTCTAGCCATTGTCTATCTACTGCAGGTTGAAAGCCTCTTCCACATGTTTCCAACCAATACAGTCCTGAGCTTTCTTTTGCCAATTGGGTCTTCAATACTTGTTGATGTTGTTGATCCATCTTGTTTATATACAACACATACATATACATAAACTCTTAAATGCAGAAAATCAGCATGCATTTACCTAGAATAATGGACCGGTTCACCCTTTTTTAAGCAGATGTGTTCCTTTTCAATTCCTTTTTGGCTTCACATTTGTTTGAGAGTGTATCTTTCCTATCATCTCTCATGGAGGCAGACTTTCTTTCGAACAGAGTTAACCTAGCTCTAAATCACTGTCTAATTGGTATGAGAGGCTAAAACCCAAAGAGGCCTGTATCTACAAGCCAAAGCTCATGATTAATTTGGGAAAGTTTTCCTCTCTCAACTGTTTGAAGAATGGCGGCCGCATACATTGACAAAAGCTTATGCTGACAAAGAACAAAAAAATGTGTCCAGGGGCAATGCATTCACCGAGGAATCCGCAAAGGGAAAGGTGTTTGTAGGCAGTCCTCCCGCTTCTGGTTTTAAAATTTAAACTTGCAAATCTGTATGTGGGAGTGGATGTCTTTCCCAGATAGTGATTGCATTTCTTCCTTTGGGAAACATATGCAAAGATCTGATGGCTAATTCAGAACTTCCTACGCAGAAAAAATCCAGACAAAGCCACAACTATCTATGTCTTTCACAGATTTCAGTAATTGCTGCCAGGACCTGAAAAGGCAGGGGGTTTTTTTCTCCTTCAGTTCGATATCTGAAAGGGTTTTGTTTGTTCAGATCACACTTGTTCATTCCTTTCCATGATGGAACTTCTCTCTTGCCCCACAATGTGGAAGGACAGAAGTAACCACTTCAATGAGTTAATGAGATGAATGCTTGAGCTTCCTTCTGCTTTCTTGTGACAGATTGGAAACTTAATAGGAGGTAACTTTTTATGGATTTAGATCCTCAGTCCATGTAGGCAGATACTAAGAAACCTTCAAGGTTTCAGGCAGAAACTTTTTTTTCCAGCCCACCCAGGAGATGCTATGCCAGCTATGGGGTTTTTCCCCCCTGCAACCTTCATGCTTACCTCTGATCCTATATCAATGTCTCAATATATGATTAAAAGATACTCTAGAGCAGGGGTCTCCAACCTTGGCAACTTTAAGCCTGGTGGACTTCAACTCCTAGAATCCCTCAGCCAACAAAGCTGGGATTCTGAGGAATTCTGGGAGTTGAAGTCCACAAGTTTTAAAGTTGCCAAGGTTGGAGACCCCTGCTCTAGAACTGCTGAGGATGATTAAAATAAGAAGACTCAGTAAAGCTTGTACCTCACATAAACTTCAGTGCTGCCCACTCTCACCTACTGAAAAAGCTATTCCATATAGAGCAGTATGACCTATCATGTCCAGATTATTGTATGATATGAGCCTCACATAACGACCATAGTAGCAATAGTAATAAATAATAATAATACCATTTTACCATGCCCAGAACTGTTAGGGACTTCTGAATTCAAATTATCTGATATCTAGAACACAATGCACCAGATGTCGTGGTAGTTGAAGAAAAAACAGATTTTATTGATAGGTGTGGCAATACCAAAAGAAAGTAGAGTAGCTGAAAAAGTAAGTAACTGAAAAAGAAGGTAAAATATACTGTACTGAAATACAAAGATGATGGAATAGACCAGGGGTCTCCAACCTTGGCAACTTTAAACCTGATGGACTTCAACTCCTAGAAATCCCCAGCTAGCTTTGCTGGCTGGGGGATTCTGGGAGTTGAAGTCCACTAGGCTTAAAGTTGCCAAGGTTGGAGACCCCTGGAATAGACCAATAATTCTCCCCCACAATTACTTACTAGATCATTAGGTGTTATAAGAGTAGAATTCTGAAACCACCTGAAAAGAATTATCTGACCTTACAGCATTCAGCTAACAAAACAAAGTTTTGCTTGGAATGACATGTATATTATGGAGATATTTGGACAATTTTTAGGCTTTTCAATAAAGTCTTGGTTGATCCTAAACCGTGAACATTTGCTGACTATTCTTCAGAAAAGAATACCTTTTTAAATGCCTTTGCCTGATACTGATAGGATTCAGACATCGTTCTAGGCCAGCGGTTCTCAACCTGTGTGTCGGGACCCCATTGGGGGTCGAATGATGATTTGCCAGGGGTCACCTAAGACCATCGGAAATATGGGAAGTATACTTGCGAATCGAAGGATCGCGCTCCAGTGGTTGACTTCACAAGCCAGCTGCAGGCTCTTCAAATCGTTAGCTGAATTCGGCTTCAGGCGCGATGAATTAAAAAAGAGAGAAATCTTTGCTCTGATGTCTCCCTCTCAAGCCAGCTGCAATCACTCCCAATCGCTAGCCTAATCTGGCTTCAGGCGCGATAAACTTAATAGGGGAGGAGTCTCCACTTTAATGCCTCCGTCCTCAAGGCAATCGCAAGCAGTTCATATCACTAGCCAATACGGCTTCAGGTACGATAAATTCAAAACGAAAATAATTTTACGGTTGGGGATCGCCACATTGTGGGGAATTGTATTAAAGGGGTCGCAGCACTATGAAGGTTGAGAACCACTGTTCTAGGCTATGATTTTCTGAATTATGCTTTATTGAATAAGTCAGTTGGTTGTTTTGCACAACACACTAAGCTATCAATGAAATTAGCATGTTTTGTGTTGATTCGTACAACATATTAATCCAGCGGCCCCCAACCTTTTGGGCACCAGGGACCAGTTCTGTGGAGAGAGGTTTTTCCATGGACTGGAGGCGGTGTGGTTTTGTGTGCTGCCTGCATCCCGCAGATGGGGCTTCACTTGCCTGCACTGCCTGGTTTCTGGCAGGCCACAAACCAATACAGACCACGAGTTGGGAACCCCTTTACTAATCCATTACCAGACAAATAACATTTTGACTTAGAGCAATGTCTGAAGTCAGTCATTTAGTATTTATTTTGCCACTTTTGATTGAGCTAATATGAGTAAACTTCCTCTTTACTTCCTTTATTTGTTCTACGGCTGTGAATTCCAAACTGTTCCTGGACAATTTCAGATATTAGCAGACAAAACTATTTATTTTCTGTGAGTGTGCATCTATACATGTGTGTGTGCCAAAGGTGTCTGCGACACACACAGTTCATATAAGCAGGACATCCAATGCCCAGAGAATGAAACTATGTCCTAGAACATGCCTTAACATCTTTTAAGTACAGAGACCCTGGCAGAAGCTGAAAGAAACGACACTAAAACTTGATCTTGAAATCTGGCTAAGAGCCCAAATGTTGGATGTTGCAGTTCTGTGATGAGACATTACAGTTACTCCATTTTCAGTGCAACTGTGGAGGACTTCAACTTTCAGCAAAGCATATGGGGCCGATTTTCTGATTTAAGAAATGAGAAAAATCAAAATAAGTTCATAGAAGGAATTGGTCCATGTATTCCTTTACCTAACTGTATCCTTTCTTGGACTAATTATTGTTTGGGGCAGGAAGGATTCTTCCAAGCAGACTCCTGGTGGTTGGTGATGGGGGAGAGGAGCATGGACTCCTCACCCGGGCATTATTCATCCAATAAAGGAGAATATTTGTAGCTGAAGGTTGAAATGAGGGGTCCTTGGTGTTCTTTGAGCTTGGTTGTTTTCTCGCAGATACTTAATTAGGTACCCAAACTAGGTAACATCATCAGTATTAGTCTGATCACTAGCACTGAGAATCTTATCTAGTCTGGGTAACAAAATTTACCAGCCAAATTTAAATCTCCCCACAGCTGCTTTAAATATTTCCAACAATGAGAACATTGGGAGATCTAATTAGGAAGCCAGCATCATTTGCAAAATGGCTTCTTTTGTTTGCCAACCTTAAATGTGATTCTTACATAATGCAATATTTTACAATATATGATTTTTTTTAATGGGGCCACTTCAGTGGCATCTCTTTCCATATTATTTCCATGTTTAAAGGGATTAAAACTGCCTGTAATTAATGATAACAAGATACTCATAAATTTACTTTATAATTTACTATTATGGTAATAATTATTAAGTAATGATAAAGGTGTTAATGTGTCTTCCACATTTTTCTTTCTTTAAGATTCTTTCTCTGCCTCCTGCTTGTGTCCTGTTTTTCATTTCTTCCTAGCCCCATTGCTTTATAAAGATTTCACAGTGGTTTCTTTTCCTGGCTCTTCTAAAAATATATTCCTCACTTCTGATCATTGGGTTCTCTTTTATGAATTAAAAAATGACTTTTGGTATCTGTACTCGAGATCTGCGTTCTGTTTTAAAGAAGATGCTAATTAATATTGTAAGCAGGGCCAGGCGGGAAGACTTGCATGTGCTACAAACAATGAACAAAATGCAGAGCTTATGTAGACAGCCACGCACAGACAAGCATAGTACAAGTAATTAGGAACACATTAGACTAAGAAAGAGTTCCTTCTTGATAGATCCAACATTAGCCAGAGGAAGAAGACAGGGCTTGCATACCATTGGTAGTTAATACTAAATGATTCCAATGCAAATTGTATGGAAGTAGGGTGGGGGGACGGGTAACTAATCCTACCCTTTTGTGGTTTTCACAAATACGTACATTCAGCCTGAAGAGACCATATTTTTTGGCTACACTTTTTAGCGAAGGATCCAAAAAGTGCTAAATGGTGTCCGTGGATGTTTGAAAAACGAAGCTGACTTAGGCAGAAACAAAGCAGAACGGTCCAAGTGCCAGCATGGGATCTGGTCTGAAAACAAATGTTACAGAACAAGAGCTTTAAACTTTTGAAGTAGTAGCCCTGGTGCAAATAAAGCCATTAGAGGGTTTTGGTTTTTTTTTCCTGATAGGCTGTGGCTCTTTCCTAGAACAAACTATAAACTACAGGGCGAACTTGCTTCATTTTGTCCCCTTAATAGCAATTCTGGGAAGTAGATTGCGCTGTGTCGCCCCAGGCAGCTTCTATAGCTAAAGAAGAACCTCATTCTGGAACTCCTGGAGCAGCATCTTAACCACAACATCACACCGGTTTTAACCTTATTGGCTACTCTTTCTTCTCTGGGATATATACAATTTTTTTGGTGAAGAGACATTCCAAAATGCTTAACTGGTCTCAAATAACTAACATCAAGAAGATAGACAAGACAAAACTGAAGGGAGAGGTTTTTTTTCCCCATGATGCATTTAGCTATATCCTTTCCTCTCCCTTCTTGATTCAAATACACCTCAATCCCTAGTCTCTCAACTCATGAAAAGCCATTCCTTAACAAATTTGCTGTGGTAAGAAAAATAAGATAACAGTGTGGAAATACAAGAGGACTACAAACAGGGCCGTGGTGTGGCTCAGGCTGTAAGACTGCCTGTTATTAAACACAGCTGCTTGCAATTACTGCAGGCTCGAGTCCCACCAGGCCCAAGGTTGACTCAGCCTTCCATCCTTTATAAGGTAGGTAAAATGAGGACCCAGATTGTTGGCGGGGCAATAAGTTGACTTTGTATATAAATATACAAATAGGATGAGACTATTGCCTTATACAATGTAAGCCGCCCTGAGTTTTTGGAGAAGGGCGGGATATAAATGTAAATAAATAAATAAAAAAACAGAAGATGACTGCATCTTCATCCTCTGAAATCACAGAAAAGGATGTAAAGCCTCCATCAGAAGTACTATATACTTTTTTTTTAACCCTTCCATTCTTTTTCAGTGATTAGATTGCTTGGAGAAATGTCAGAGTTGCAGAGACTTTTTGAGTTAGGTTGCTGAGTCTATATATTACCCTAAGGCAGAGGTATTCAAACTTGGCAGCTTTAAAACTTATGGACTTCAATTCCCAAAATTCCCCAGCCAGCTATGCTGCCATAAGGCTACAAGTTGTCCATTCTTGGATTCTCTTTATTTAGGAAACTGGAGGACAGCAGCTGGAAGAACTTATTGGGTTAGTGGGAATGGTTGAAGGTATTTCCCTGTCGTGACATATCATCTTCTGGACACAGGATATTTTTATTTCAGTCTTTCCATTTGATGCCTTGCTAAATTAATCTATCATACATGGCTTGCAAAAATCTGGATGAACATTAGATGGCAGCAAAGGGACACAAAAACTAATATTTTGCTACTTAATAGTACTGAGGTCTGAATTTTGGCCTCCCTTTTGATTTCACAGCCTACTTCACCAGACTCATCATTCTTGCCCCCACCAAATTAAATCTCCCCAGAATGGCAACTTTTGTTTAATCATGCATGCTAGGAACCAAACCTTCCATGACATACAATAAATTAACTGCCTCAGACCCCAGATGTTTAAAAGATAGGAACTGTAGCAGCAGATAGCACAACTCTTCCTACATGGCCCTTCCTCCTGAGCCCTTAGCCCTTGCCCCTTCTTCTGAACAGATGCCCCAACCACAAAAAAACTGGATCAGCTGCCTGGAAAATCTCATTTAATGGCTTTATCAGCTAACTTGTAGCTCTCAAGAGCAGAGAGGTTGCTTTTCCACCATTGGGCTTAAAAGAAGATTGGGCTGCAGGTCAAAATAAGATTGGGCTGCCAGATTGGCTTCTGGGCAGAGAGCAGGAAGCAGCTTTTTCTGTCCTGCATTTCAGAAAATAAAACACCCCAAGGAATCAGGTTTTAAAGTCAATTCAACTGCTATACCTCATTCTACTCCACCTCCACTTCCTGCGGTATGGTTTAACTTTATTTATCATACTTTCAATTGGCCTAACTTGCTGGATTTTGACAAAGATGATTTAGATAGCACTTGTGAAGAATATACAGGAAATCTGTCAATCTGTTTGATTAAAAAAAACACAGGTCTATATTTATTGTTGACTCCAAGCCCCTTATGGACTTTTTGTGTAAAATAGAAATAAGTGAACATATGATTTATGGTTTTGGTGATTAGATAGGATAGATTATAGAAAGAAGAGAGTTGCAATTTTAAAGAAAAAGGTAAATCTGTAATTGTACTTATAAGTTCTATAAAGAAAAACAGAAAACACTTCTTTATATCTTCTTTTCTTCCTTTTCTGTTTTTTTTTCCCTTTTTGCACTCAAGCTTTCTCCTTTCTTACTGTATTTTAGTTTGCATAAATTTTTACTCTTTTTTAAAACTTTCAATAAAATTATATGTTAAAAAAAAGAATATATTCTATAGGGCATTTGCATTATTGAAATATACTAAAGATACTTTTTTTAGGGCTGACAGGAAGACTTCTGGGCAACATTCCAGATAGTTATTTCATAATCTACTGAAATCCATGAAGTTCACAGTGTATATTATAATTAAAATAACAATTTTATGGTGGGGCTTGGAATCTCTTATCTGGACTCAATGTTTTGGTACGAGCGGTCTAAATGTCCTGTGCTGGTGGTCCTCTTTAACATGCTTTTTGAAATGCTGCAAGACTTAATCAAGTGAAACCTCGGGGGTCATTTTGTGACCTCCAGAGTTGGGAATAAAAGCATGTGTCCTCAGTTCCTCCTTTGCCCTGCTGGTAGACAGAGTCTGCCTATTTCTCAGACATTCTCTGCTTATTTTTCTTTCTTGCCCTGACATTTGTTGTCATTGGCAGTGATTTAACCATTAACTTAAGGAAGAAATATTAGCATTCAATTTTTTTTTATATTCCTCTGATGAAACAAATAAGTTTTATGCTTATTTTCAGATAGCCAAATAAGAGGATGGGTGCATGAAGTTCCTTTTCAAAATGCTTTCTAAAATGATACCTGTTAAAATAAATCTGTTTAACCAACCCTACATAAGAAGCAAGCAACCTCAATTATCTTGGCCTAGGCGAGATGTTAAATGGGCAATGATTCCAATTTATTTTTATTTCTCTAGCTCTCCAGGACAGACTTAATACAAATGTGGTACAAAGGAGGGAGGAGGCAAACAATGCAGGGAATAGAAATATTTATTAATGTTTTGCTTTATATAAAATTCAAGATTGCAGAATTAGATGCAATCTACCTCTATGCCATTTCACCTAGAAGTTATTGAATGACATTTACCAGCATCCTAGCAAGCATGATCACTTGGGTGCTGTGAATCACATTTTACAACATTTGGAGGTTGTACTCCACCTAGTCTAAAGCATTTCAGCTATGGATTCAGTGGCATACGGTAGCTAGTTCTGGCCGATCCTAGTAGCTAAGGAAGATAGTTCTTGGATGGAAAACCAGCTCAGAATTTCAGGACAATGGGTGATGGTGAGACAAAATTCCTGAGCAGAAATAGTTTGCTGGTTTTTAGTATCTATCTATCAAGGTTTACTAGGGCAGTTGAAAGAGGTCCTAGAAACAAAAACAATTTTTTAGGGACTAGAGGTGATTTACCTAAGCAATAAACTATGATTAAAAGGTGTAATAATACCATATAGCTGTAATTTTGGAAAAAAAAAAAAAAAAAAAAAGAGGATGGGTGCATGAAGTTCCTTTTCAAAATGCTTTCTAAAATGATACTTGTTAAAATAAATCTGTTTAACCAACCCTACGTAAGAAGCAAGCAACCTCAATTATCTTGGCCTAGGCGAGATGTTAAATGGGCAATGATTCCAATTTATTTTTATTTCTCTAGCTCTCCAGGACAGACTTAATACAAATGTGGTACAAAGGAGGGAGGAGGCAAACAATGCAGGGAATAGAAATATTTATTAATGTTTTGCTCTATATAAAATTCAAGATTGCAGAATTAGATGCAATCTACCTCTATGCCATTTCACCTAGAAGTTATTGAATGACATTTACCAGCATCCTAGCAAGCATGATCACTTGGGTGCTGTGAATCACATTTTTACAACATTTGGAGGTTGTACTCCACCTAGTCTAAAGCATTTCAGCTATGGATTCAGTGGCAGCACGGTAGCTAGTTCTGGCCGATCCTAGTAGCTAAGGAAGATAGTTCTTGGATGGAAAACCAGCTCAGAATTTCAGGACAATGGGTGATGATGAGACAAAATTCCTGAGCAGAAATAGTTTGCTGGTTTTTAGTATCTATCTATCAAGGTTTACTAGGGCAGTTGAAAGAGGTCCTAGAAACAAAAAACAATTTTTTTTAGGGACTAGAGGTGATTTACCTAAGCAATAAACTATGATTAAAAGGTGTAATAATACCATATAGCTGTAATTTTGGAGAAAAACACAAAACTAAACTTCCAGAGCCCTCATGGCCAATATACAACTAAAATGGCTTAAAGTCTCATAAATCCTACCACGGTAGCAGCCTGAGATAGTTGACAGTCAGGTTGCTTCCTTGTTTCCAAGCTAATCTTACTTCCAGAATCATCCAAGTTCAGATGACATTTCTGTATCAGAAATTGGTAGCATATATCAGCTACCAATTGGTCCTTTTCTGAGCTCCTGTGACTCATTAATTTCTGTGGAAAATTAATGCTTCTGTAGCTATAAAAAGAACAGCTAAAATAGCCATGTTCATGGGAAAGTAAACCAGGGAAAATACTTTATTCATGCATCATCCATTATGTTTACAAACGCCAGGCACATTGTTGGTTAGTTCTGCATTAGTGTTGTGTGCATAATAAATCCAATCCAGTTCCATGCTGCATCTGTAACATGTCCAAGAATTTGAGGGAGATGGGCAGTTTAGAAATTGAATGAATGAACTAGCAGCTGATTGAGCCAAATGTGCTTCAACTATAGGCAGTTAATGAAGGCAATCAAACTGAATGCACATGATGCTTGTATTAATTACAGTATGATAGCCTGACTTTATGCACATTTGCCCAGAAGCAAGACCAATGATTTCAACCAAAGTTACCATATTGTGTTCTAATCGTGTAAAAGAAAGGGTGGAGGTGGGGGGGAGATGTCAAATTAAGATGGGCAGCCGGCAGACCATGGATTGCATATATTCTGGCCCCTTTATTCTCCTCCCTTTCTTTCTAAAAACCCATATCCTGCCACCAGAAATAAGCATCAGACCAACAACAAATAAGGATAACATTATTATAATATATTTTCTTCACATTCTGCCTTTCTTCCAGGAAATCAAGACTGCATACACTATAGTATTCCCTCCTCCAATTTTCCTTACAACAATTCCATTGGATAGGTTGAGCTGTTTCCCAATGAATCTCATGGAAGTAGATTGCCTAGAGTAGCCCCATGGCAAGATAGGCAGCAAATAAATAAATTAGGTGGCCATGAATCAGGGTCTCTTCCACCAGAACCAAATGTCTTAGCTGCTATGTTAGACTGGCTTTCTGGATTTCCCATTGATGTTCCTGAGAAAAAATACATGAAATAAGGTCTATAAGCATCAGATACCCCTAAATTACATGAAAACAGAAAAAAAGGGAACAAAGTTCCAGAGTTATGCATATCTACACCATGGTTATTTCATACTGATAAAGACATCCTACCCTTCTTGAAGAATAATAAAAATCAGACTCTAAATTAGATTAATTGCACCTTAGCAAGAACAAAAGTTAGGTGATATCATAGATGATTGGTTGACTCCCTGCACTGTTGTCCGTTCATTGAAACTATAGGTTTGCTCATGCCATTGGTTCTTGATTTGTTATATCTAAATCTTGCTTCCTTCATTGATGGAGCTCATAGCATCAGATACATTTTCTCTTGCAAGGTCCCATTCAGGTCATGCTGTGCCATGATAACCTGCCCTTGGCCATACAATCAGTGTTACCTATTCTTGCAACTTACATCAGGATTTAACCTCTTCCTGTTAGTAACAATGCAAGGATCAAAAGTGGCTTATGCTAAATCATCAAAGATTGCAAAATATTGTCTCATCACCGTTCAAAGAATACTCACTTTCTCAGGGGCAAATACTTATCTCTAAAGGTGGGGAACTGATAGCTTTCAGTTAGAAGTTATTGAATGACATTTACCAGCATCCTAGCAAGCATGATCACTTGGGTGCTGTGAATCACATTTTTACAACATTTGGAGGTTGTACTCCACCTAGTCTAAAGCATTTCAGCTATGGATTCAGTGGCAGCACGGTAGCTAGTTCTGGCCGATCCTAGTAGCTAAGGAAGATAGTTCTTGGATGGAAAACCAGCTCAGAATTTCAGGACAATGGGTGATGGTGAGACAAAATTCCTGAGCAGAAATAGTTTGCTGGTTTTTAGTATCTATCTATCAAGGTTTACTAGGGCAGTTGAAAGAGGTCCTAGAAACAAAAAACAATTTTTTTTAGGGACTAGAGGTGATTTACCTAAGCAATAAACTATGATTAAAAGGTGTAATAATACCATATAGCTGTAATTTTGGAGAAAAACACAAAACTAAACTTCCAGAGCCCTCATGGCCAATATACAACTAAAATGGCTTAAAGTCTCATAAATCCTACCACGGTAGCAGCCTGAGATAGTTGACAGTCAGGTTGCTTCCTTGTTTCCAAGCTAATCTTACTTCCAGAATCATCCAAGTTCAGATGACATTTCTGTATCAGAAATTGGTAGCATATATCAGCTACCAATTGGTCCTTTTCTGAGCTCCTGTGACTCATTAATTTCTGTGGAAAATTAATGCTTCTGTAGCTATAAAAAGAACAGCTAAAATAGCCATGTTCATGGGAAAGTAAACCAGGGAAAATACTTTATTCATGCATCATCCATTATGTTTACAAACGCCAGGCACATTGTTGGTTAGTTCTGCATTAGTGTTGTGTGCATAATAAATCCAATCCAGTTCCATGCTGCATCTGTAACATGTCCAAGAATTTGAGGGAGATGGGCAGTTTAGAAATTGAATGAATGAATGAATGAATGAATGAATGAACTAGCAGCTGATTGAGCCAAATGTGCTTCAACTATAGGCAGTTAATGAAGGCAATCCAAACTGAATGCACATGATGCTTGTATTAATTACAGTATGATAGCCTGACTTTATGCACATTTGCCCAGAAGCAAGACCAATGATTTCAACCAAAGTTACCGTAGTTCAGTAAATACACAAAGCCTCAAGAGCAGGGGTGTCCATACTTGGCAACTTTAAGATTTGTGGACTTGAACTCCCAGAATTCCTCAGCCAGCTTTGCTGGGAGTTGAAGTCCACAAGTCTTAAAGTTGCCAAGTTTGGACACCCCTGCTCTAGAGGGTTTGGCCTTGTTTGGATTGTGCATATGAGATCTGTTACTGTAGCTTTCCCCAACCTGGTATTGTACATTCTAGCTGTTGAGACTACATGCCTGCAAATGTCTACCTCATGCTGGCTGATCAGTGAAGGAATTACAAACTCAGCATGTCTAGAAAACATTAGATGGGAGAACAGTACATTATAGGATACTCTTTATTAAGTAAACTGTAATTCAGCATGACACAAAGGAATGGAACAAAAACTGTCAGGACTTGTCATTACTTTAGCACTAGATCACTTTGGTTCGAAATAATTATTTCATAAATAAGATGAGCAAAAACACTTTTCTTCTACCTCTCAGTTCTCCTTTCTCAACTCCCAGAATCTGAGAAGGTGACCTCTTTCATCAAGACAGCTGAAAGCAAAAAAGAAAGAAAAAAGTTTGCATCCACTTTCAGTATCAGCTTACTCTGAAATCAGATTCTTCAACTTGTATTTCTGACTCTGACTCCCACTTCTCTTCTATAGAGGAGGAGGAGGAGGAGGGGTATCTATTTAGGTATGAACTCTTTTTTTAAAAAAAATGAGGACACAGGAATTTAAGTTTAATTTAATTTAATTTAATGACCCCCACCCTGTCAAAGACCTTGGAGTCTTCATATCCAATGACCTAAGTGCCAAAGCCCACTGCAACTACATCGCAAAAAAGGCATTAAGAGTTGTAAACCTAATCTTACGTAGCTTCTTCTCCAGAAACACTATACTACTAAACAGAGCTTACAAAACATTTGCTAGACTAATTCTCGAATACAGCTCGCCTGTCTGGAATCCATACCACATTTCAGACATCAGTACAATTGAATGTGTCCAGAAATATTTTACAAGAAGAGTTCTCCACTCCTCTGAATACAACAAAATACCTTATGCCACCAGACTTGAAATCCTGGGTTAGAACTTAGAACTTAGAACTCCCCCGCCTTCGACAGGACCTGTGTTTAACTCATAGAATCATCTATTGCAATGTCCTTCCTGTTGAAGATTACTTCAGCTTCAATCACAACAATACAAGAGCAAACAATAGATTTAAACTTAATGTTAACTGCTCCAATCTTTATTTATTTATTTATTTATTTATTATTTAAATTTCTATACTGCCCTTCTCCCAAAGGACTCAGGGCGGTTTACAGCCAAAATAAAACAATTGATACAAAAATTAAAACCCATTTAAAACGAAAATTCAAAATCGGCTGGATACTATAAAACCAATAAAAACCCCATTTAAAAACCATGATTGCAGAAAATATGACTTCAGTAACAGAGTTGTTAATGCTTGGAATACACTATCTGACTCTGTGGTCTCTTCTCAAAGTCCCCAAAACTTCAACCAAAAACTGTCTACTATTGACCTCACCCCTTTCCTAAGAGATCTATAAGGGGCATACATAAGAGCACAAACGTGCCTACCGTTCCTGTCCTACTGTTGCTTCATGCTTATGCTTATGTATGCTGTTATGACAAATAAAATAAAATAAAAAAAATAAAGTTTCCTTCCTGGTTGTTCCTGGTACTTAACATCTTTGTATGTTGTATGGGATTCACTATCGCAAACAGACTCTGTGCACAATCTTGGGTTTTTTCCTAGACTCACAACTCCTACTTGAAGAGTAGGTGGCAGTCATGACCAGGACAATCTTTGGACAGCTATGTGTTGTGCACCAGCTATGTGTTGTGCACCATTCTTGACCAGAAGGCTCTACTCTCAGAAATTCATGCCTTGGTTTCCTCCCAAATGGATCACTGAAACTATGCTATACATGAAACTGCCTCTGAAGACTGTTTGACAGCTTTACCTGGTGCAAAATGCAGCAGAGGGGGCAGAAACATGTGCTCCAAGATAAGCACACATCACATCTCTGCTCCATCAGTTGTGTTGATTGCTAGTTTGCTTCCAGATTCAATTCAATTTGCAAGTAATAACTCACAAGCCCTACATGGCCCTGGCTTATTTGAGGCATTGTCTCTTCCCAGGTGCAGTTAGATTGGTCCCTATCCTTCATGTCTTTCAAAGGATGAAAGACAGGGTAGTGTGAACATGACTGGAGATCCAGTTATGGCCTGGAATCTGCCAGATGACTGTACTGATTGATCCATGACTTTTACTTGTCTGCTTTTTACATTTTCCCCTTTTAATTGGGGTTTTTAATTAGGTTTTTAATTGGGTTTTAAAGAGGTTTAGCGTATTTGATTTATATATTTTGTCTACTTGTTTTGCTATGTGACTGTTGTTAATAATGTGAGCCACCCAGGGAGTTATGAGATAACAATGTGAGATGGGCAGCCATATAAATTAAATAAATAAACTTATATCAGAATTTCCCGAATTCTTGTCTGTGCCTGTTCTCTGCTCTCATTTTGGCCTTCTGGGAAGAATCCTGACAAAGCAGAGCCTCTCAGGCCAAACCACACAGTCTTTTCCGGTAAACTGGGGAGTAGTAAAATTAAATATATATATATATATATATATATACTTTAAAAGCTGGTTTTGAAGCTTTTTAAGTATATATGAATGAAGCAGGCAGTCATCATTAGTCCTCAGATAACGGAAGCCTGTAATAGTATGATGCTCTAGAATCCAGGGTGCCAGTTTACAGGAAGAAAAACAGCTGGCCAGTCTAGTATAAATCTTAACATTAGTAAAATGTAGATGTCTTATTTTCCCCTGGAGTAGCTTGCCTCTGACATAGAAGATAAAAAAAAAATCCCTGAGCAAACCAGAAGATAAATGTTTCACAAAGCCTTCCTCCCACCCACCCACCCACCCACTCTGTTACATCCGTGTTGAAACTGGCAAGCAATAACAGTAGAAATCCAAACACTGTGACGAAGATCATCCCCTCTGGGATATTTGCTTCCTTGCAAATCTAATACTCTTTCCTCAGTCACATCTGGAGTACATTTCTTCTTTCATGCGTAAGACCGTCAACAGTGATTAGGCCTGTTGGTTGTTTTGCCAGAATATAAGCATCACCAATGGTTGAAGTGGAAATAACGTTGCCACTCTGTCATGTCTTTATTAAACTGTATATATCCATCACTTATCAAATCAATCCTTGTGATGACATGCTTTATGGGGGGAAATGTTTTAGGATTGGATCTTGTGGAGGAAGCTTGAAAATACTTATGATTCTCTATTCCTTTTATACGACTAAGTTGGTGAAAAATTGATCTGTTGACAGATGCCTTTGATTTGAAGATAGTTACTAAGAGTAGTATAAACTGCAAGAGAGGGGAAAAATGGAATCCACCAGCCATAGAAAGGCTGACTGCTCCTTTGAGGCAAAGGTTAGGAAGCAGAAATCCACATAATTTGGGCATGTGGTGTGAATGAATTATGGACTAGGGAAAAATGATTATGCTGACAAAGTTGAGAGAAGTCAAAGTCAAAGCCAACGAATAGAATGGATCAGTGGGTTCGAGAGAATCCATGGCAAATCCCTGGAGAAGCTGCAAATATTTTCTGGAGACAATTCAGGATGGTAAGTCATGAAGTCATCAAGAGTTAAATGGTATAAACGGTAACTATTGTCTATGTCCATGGTTAGCAAATACAGGTAGTCCTCAACTTACAAGTCAGTTAGTGACCTTTCAAAGTTACAAACAGCACTGAAAAAAGTGAGCTATGACCACTTTTCACACTGAAATGCTTGGCAACTGACTCATAATTATGGCAGCTGCAGTGTCCTGGGGCCATGAGATCATCTTTTGTGACCTTCTGACAAGCAAAGTGAATGGGGAAACCAGATTCATTGAACAACCATGTCACTAATTTAACAACTGCAGTGATTCACTTAACAACTGTGACAAGAAAGGTTGTAAGATGGGGCAAAACTCACTTAACAAATATCTTGTTTAGCAGCATAAATCTTCGGCTCAATAATGGTCATAAGTTGAGGATTAGCTGTAGACAATATTGTTATTACGTTTTATCCCATCTTTTTATGTATGAGTCAAGGCAACAAACATAGTTAACAACTCCTGTCTCCTATTTTCCCCACAACAAGAACAACAACAACAACTCTGTGAGTTAGATTGGGCTGTCAGACAGTGTCCACAAAGTCACCAAGTCTGTTTTCATGTCTAAAGCAGACCTAGAAATCACCATTGCATGATTTCTAGGTCAGCACCTTCACCACTACAAAATAAGCCTATATTTAATATTGATGATGAACATAGTACCTGAATAAACTGCCCTACACCTCTTAAAAGGTCTGTTAGTAACACCTTAAGAAGTACCTACCTCATTGCACATTGTATGATAGAAGAATCTGATTCTGTATCTACTTTTCTCCTCCCAGTCTTGCAGGCAGGACCTCCACGTGTGAGGCAATATAATTTTTATTATTTCTGGCCATAATTGCTTCCATATATCCACATAGTTGGAAGAAGCGCGGCCTGCCATGTGGAATCATCTAAAATGCTGGGATATGAAAAAACAAAAACAGGGTTTTTTTATATCCAGGCTTTGTATCTTCCCCAATTTTGTTTATGCAAGTTAATGAAAAGAAGGAAAAGTGGGAGAGGTAAAACTATTTGAAAATTGTGGTGCTAATGGACTGTATGAATTACCCTTTATTTAAGAAAATTGAAATGCAATCTGGAAATACTTTCTTCCACTTTCCCACCCCTCAATTTACTAACTGCTGGTGTGGTCTGCTGTTAAAGGTGAAGCATTGCAGTGCGATAGAAACGCTATGCTCAGCCTACAGCATGGTCCCAAAGAGCTATCTAAAAAGGTTTCAAAGAAAAGTGTGCAATATGTGTGTATATATATATATATATATAGGTCTTTGGTTGTTCGGGTTTTCTCCCGTGTAAAATTGGAAGTGTCTTGGCGACGTTTCGACGAAGTCTCATTCGTCATCTTCAGGCTTCAGCTTCGTGCTTCTGGGAGCAATGTGTGATCGCAGCTGTTTCTTCCTTTTAACTGCTAGTGGGGGTTTGAACTGATTGGGTGGGAGCTTGGCTGTGCTCTGATTGGATGGGGGTTTGTGCTCTGATTGGCTGGGGTGTGTCCTGTGTTGGTGGGGGCTTGGTTGTGCTCAGTCTAGTCTGTGTTGCAGGGGGATTTGAGCTGGTGAGCTGCATAGCTGTTGTTTGGCTTTGTGGTCGTGCTACATCTTCATAGTGGGTGTCGGTCTGCTGCATGTATGGATTGGAGGGTTTGAAATGGCTAATGTTGCAGCTGCGGTCTGGCTTCTGGTCCTTGGTGGTGCTTCATGATCAGTGTGGGTTTGGGTCTGCTTTCTGGGTGGATGTGCGGTGGTGACAACCTGTGAGGACCTCGTGAGTGTGGGTCTGGTGTCATTCCTCGTGTTAGGGACTCGTTTGTCAATAGGCGGGTTTCAAATGGCTGGTGGCGGAGGTGTCATCTGTTTGTTCATGCTGTGTTTTTCTATTTCTAGATGAAGCCCACACAGCATGAACAAACGAGATGACACCTCCGCCAGCCATTGAAACCCGCCTTATTGACAAACGAGTCCCCAACACGACACCAGACCCACACTCACGAGATCTCACAGGATGTCACCACCGCATCCACCCAGAAAGCAGACCCAAACCCACACTGATCATGAATTACTCATGACCAGAAGCCAGACCGCAGCTGCAACATTAGCTTTTCAAACCCTCCAATCCGCATGCAGTGACCGACATCTGGAAGATGTGGGAACAAAGCCTAACAACAGCTCAGTCACCAGCTCAAATCTGCAACACAGACTAAACTGAGCAAACAAGTCACCAACACAGGACACAGTTGCCAATCAGAGCAAAATCAATCAGAGCACAGCCAAGCTGTCACCCAATCAGTTCAAAAACTAACAGTTAAAAGGAAGAAACAGCTGGAGATCACATGCTAGAAGCTGAAAGCCTGAAGATGATTTAATGAGACTTAGCGGCGCCAGAACTCCAATTTTACACGGAGAAACCCAACAACAAAGACCTGATACAACACCCGTGAAAACCTCAGAAAACATATATATATATATATATATATATATCCCAAATCTCTTCCTCTGTGGCTTTTTCATTTAATGAGCATGTAATACCCTGACCCTGTAGGCCTGTACCAAACTGTTCACAAATGGCAAAAGCAGAAATAACAATAGGGATGACAGCTGAGCTGGGGGACAATAATTCTTTTCCTAACCTCAGCTAAAGCTGGAAACAATGTGGGGCCCCAGGAAATCCTATCAATTGAATTTTGAAAGATACAACTGCCCAAAAGCAGTAGTTTTCTATTATTTTGAGGCAGAAAGCCCACAAATATGTATAATAAGATTAACATATAAGACCACAGTAATAACATTTTTAAAAGGGAGATAGGATTTGCATCACCCCAATTTAGAAAAGGGATGTGGTGGTTCAATGGCTAAGATGCTGAGCTTGTTGATCAAAAGGTCGGCAATTCAGCGGTTCAAACCCCTAGTGCCATGTAACAGGGTGAGCTCCCGTTACTTGTCCCAGCTTCTGCCAACCTAGCAGTTCGAAAGCGCGTAAAAAATGCAAGTAGAAAAATAGGGACCACCTTTGTTGGGAAGGGAACAGTGTTCCGTGCGTCTTTGGTGTTTAGTCATGCCGGCCACATGTTTTCAGACAGCGCTGGCTCTTCGGTTTTGAAACGGAGATAAGCACCGCCCTCTAGGACAGGAACGACTAGCACATATGTGCAAGGGGAATCTTTACCTTTAATTTAGAAAATCTTGTTCCTGCCCATGTACTTCATGTGGTCTTCCCAATTTTATCTGCCCTCCCATTGTATCTCCCCACATAAAAATTACATTCTCTGCATTCAGAATTACGCATACAGAAGTTAACTCCAACAAGGCAAAATAGAAAATTGGTTTGTATTTCAATAAAGTCTAATGTTTTAGCCCCACACACAAAGAAACACTGAAAATTTAAAAGGCATTAAGTATTATAAACTGTCTAGAGTCGTTCATAAGATGTGTGATTAGGAGCACACTGCCCAGCAGCACAAATGATAAATAAGATCCCGATTCCACAGAATACATCCATTTAAATATAACTAATCTCACTGATCCCATAGGACTCTTATATTAAGATTAAACTTACATAAGATGCTGATGCATTTTTGTTAAATTGAGTTGTATATTGTCTGGATTTTAAGAGGCAGATGATTTAGAAATAAGACTGTGTGGTGAAATGCATCACTGTGTATTTTCCAGGCCAGAAACATATCAATTACTTTGATAGCAAAAGAATGTTTACCTGTAAACTGTGCCTTTTTGACATCTTATGCCTGAACTTATAGCTAGGACCATATTATCTGGGAAAAATATGATCAGGGCAGGGATGGGCCTTAGTATTTAGCAGTTTTATAAGTAAATTAGTTTTGTTGAAAGCAGCATCCTCTACAAGTTACGATGTGGTACAATATACTGTCTAATTCTACTCCAAGACAAAGTTACCCATGAAAATCCTGCAATTATCTCCTTATTTCCTTTGATCTAATAAATATGTGAGCTGCCTAATGCAGTTCTTTATATTGTGTAGAAATCAGTTAGCTGATACCTGAGGTTTGTCCCGAGCAGAAACATACTTCTGATAAATTCAGATCCAGTAACAAACATCAGATATCCTCTTACATAATCATCTAAATCAGGGGTGTCCAAACTTTTTTGAGTGAGGGCCAAATACAGAAAAATAAGCAAAGGCCCGGGTCACGGGGAATGGGCGTGGCTTATTTTGGGGTGTGGCTTGGTGGTCATGTGACTGATGGGTGTGGCTAACTGCTCATGTGACTGAGTGGATGTGGCTATGGGCATAGAAACTACTCAGAGGGCTAAAAAAAGTAATTTTTGACCAGTCCTCACACTTATGACCATCCTCACATTTATGCCCATTGCAGCATTTTTAACAACCATATCACTCATTTCACAACTGCTTCTCTTCACCACGGTTACAAGATAGGGTGCAAAATGTAAAGATAGTTGTAGGTGTGAGGACCAGTCAAAGTGTGAGGACAGGTCAAAATAACTTTTCAGCCCTCTGAGTAGTCCCTATGCACAAAATGCTGCAACAGGCATAAATGATGACCGGTCATAAGTGTGAGGACTGGTCAAAAGTGCGATATAGTTTTGTCTGGAGACATTCTGCACACTTCCCCACCAACGCTGTTCGGCCCTCGCCGCCTCACCTGTTTCTCGATGCGGTCTTCTTCTTTTCCGCCAGGAGTCCCAGCTGCTTTCTATCAGTCTGCAGGGTGCAAAACTGTCACACTGGGAGATCCTGCAGCATGCAAAGAAGCCCCAAGGGTCCCTCGGTTTGGGCACAGGTTTGGGAGCAGAGCCCCAAAGGGCTTTGAAGCTGCTCGAGGGCAGCTGGGGCCCATGTACAGAGTGCGCACAATAGCCTCAAGCCACAAGAGTTTTGCAGCCAGCCAGTCCTTCTCAGAGGCAGACAAAATGAAACAGAAACAAGCCAAGCGGGTGAGAGACACCTTCAAAGGCAAACAAACAAACAAACTTCCCTTTTGGGAAGAGGCAGCGCTGTGCTAGGAAGGCCGGCTGTTCTCCCCCTCCGAGGGCCTTGTGGGTCAGCCAGGAGGCTTTGGCCCATTGGAGGAACGACCCTGGCAATGCCCCATGGGGCACAGGGGCCACCAGCCGGCCAAGCTGCCTTGGGCCCAAAAGACTCTTTGCGAGGAAGGGCTTCATCCCCCTTGGGCATCCCGGCATCCCAGGATGTTGCCATCTTCCCCAGCTGTGGCAACACCGCGGGGGGTGGGGTGGGGTGGGTCTCTTCGGCTCTCTCCCAGAGCCTCCTTGGTCACTCAGCTTCCCGGACAAGGCCCCAACTCAGCTGCGCCTCACCAGGCGTCGAGGATTCCCACCAACTGAGCTGCATCGCTGGGGAGGGGAGGCGGTGGCTGAGAGGGACAACCCGCCCGCCGCCCCCACCCAGAGGTTCTCCGGGAGCAGAAGCGTCCCGTTCCGCGGGACCTCGGCAGCCCGGCAGCGGGGCCCACTCAGCAGCTCACCTCCCATCCTCCTCCGCTCCGCTCCCCGCCCGTCCAGCCCTGCTCTGCCGACCCGCCCGGAGAGCCTACCTGCGCGCGCCGCGAGCCGAGGGCGCCCGAGCAGCGCCGGAAGCTCTGCCGCCCGCCCGCCTCCTCCTCTGTCTGGTGGGCGGGCTGGAGCCGTGGGCGTCAGGCGTCCCTACAGCCCAGTGGCGGAATGGCGGCCCGCAGCCCGGGTGGGCGGGGTCGCCTCAGCGGAGCCTCCCGCATCTGCAACGGGCGGCGGCGTTGCCATCTTCCCCAGCTGGGGCGGGGTGGGGTGGGGTAGGTCTCTTGGCTCTCTCCCAGAGCCTCCTTGGTCACTCAGCTTCCCGGACAAGGCCCCAACTGAGCTCGCCCCCTTACCAGGCATTCCCACCAACTGAGCTGCATCGCTGGGGAGGGGAGGCGGTGGCTGAGAGGACAACCCGCCGCCGCCCACCAGACAGAGGAGGAGGCGGGCGGGCGGCAGAGCTTCGGCGCTGCTCCGGGCGCCCTCGGCTCGCGGCGCCGCAGGTAGGCTCTCCGGCGGGTCGGCAGAGCAGGGCTGGACGGGCGGGGAGCAGAGCGGAGGAGGATGGGAGGTTGAGCTGCTGAGTGGGCCCGCTGCCGGGCTGCCGAGGTCAGCGGGCAGGGCGCTTCTGCTCCCGGAGAACCTCTGGGTGGGGGCGGCGGCGGGTTGTCCTCTCCAGCCACCGCCTCCCCCCTCCCCAGCGATGCAGCTCAGTTGGTGGGAATGCCTGGTATGCCCCACCCAGAGGTTCTCCGGGAGCAGAAGCGTCCCGTTCCGCGGGACCTCGGCAGCCCGGCAGCGGGGCCCACTCAGCAGCTCAACCTCCCATCCTCCTCCGCTCCGCTCCCTGCCCGTCCAGCCCTGCTCTGCCGACCCGCCCGGAGAGCCTACCTGCGCGGGCGCGCGAGCCGAGGGCGCCCGGAGCAGCGCCGCCCGCCTCCTCCTCTGTCTGGTGGGCCGGGCTGGAGCCGTGGGCGTCAGGCGTCCCTACAGCCCAGTGGCTGAATGGCCGCCCGCAGCCCGGGTGGGCAGGGGTAGCCTCAGCGAGCCTCCCGCATCTGCAACCGGGCGAGCGGCGGCTTCCTTGGGGGCCAGGACGGGGGCCGCACCCCACTGTCCACCGAGAATTTGCTGCGGGCCAATAAAAACTGACCCGCGGGCCGCAGTTGGCCCGCGGGCCGTAGTTTGGACACCCCTGATCTAAATGTATGGCTATCTACAACAGATGGTAGTACCCAAGCTGATCTTGGCTGATCTCAGAAAGCTAAGCACAGGCAGGGTAAGTGCTTGGGTGGGATCAGTGGTGAAATCTGAACTGGTTTACTACTGATTTGCTGGCTGCACATAAGCACTGTGCGCGCGCATACACAGTACACATCACGCACCAAATGCAAGGTGTGCGCGCGCATCCGTAGTGCGTGCCAAAAGGAGGCATGGGGTAAGTAGAACAGCGCACAGGGGGTGGTGATCAGCTGTGGTGCATGATCTTTTTTTTTTACTTTTAAAAGTATTTTTTTTACAACTTATTCAGCCGAATAGGTTGTAAAAAAATGCTTTTAAAAGTAAAAAAAAGGCTCTGATGATTGCACAGCTCAGCTGTGATTGTCAGAGCCTCTTTTTTTTACCTTTAAAAGTATTTTTTAAAAGAAGCGGCAAGCGGGAAAGCGGGCAACCAGGCATTGGATGGGCATGGGCAGGGGGCCAGGGATTTCTGCTACCGGTTCTCCAAGCCACCTGCCACCATCGCTGCCAGATCAGCTGATCTGGTTCAAACTGGGAGCATTTCACCCCTGGGTGGGAGAGTATTAGGAGCTGCAGGCTTAACTGGGAAGTCAAAAAGATTTCATCCCTAAGCAGAACTGTAGTTGTCCCGTTAGAACAACTAAAAACTTTGGAGAGTATCCAATTTGGCAATGAGTAAACTAAATTGACAAACAAACAGATATCTGCTGAAACTAGATCTCATATACTTTGACGTACGTAATCTAAATTTCAAATTAGTAATGAATATTTGGCCTCTAGCCATTATTAAAAATGTCAACAAATATAGGTGCTCTTAGGAATCACAGACTCAGCTGGACTAAATTTGAATTTTCATTGCAGGAGAGAATAGAACTATGCTAAACAGTCGATTGCCCACTTGCAATGAGAAGATGTAAATTATTTATATACTCTTGGGAGAAGATTCATAGCTTGGTCTCCTGCCTTTCTGAATTAACAGATACTTGGTGCAGTGCTTGGTGGTCTTGATAATAAACATTCATTGTATGTTTATGTAACAGCCATCTCAGGTCTGGGAACTGCTGATTCCTGCCTCAGCCCTGATGCAAATTGCTTCTTGACCATCCCTCCTTTAGCAGCTACATTTTCCCCCCAGATGGTTTAGGGACATTTGTTTAGAGGTTCAGCCCAGAAAATACAGATCCGTCACAGAACTTCCATAGCACAAAGCTACTGTCCTCACTTGACAAGGAGCAAACTTATGCAAAAGTTTATTCTAACAGACGAAACACAAGAAAACAGAAATAGCAGGATCTCTATTATTCAACAATTATATCATATAGGAAAAATGACAATATAGCCAGAAGGAGTTGGGGGGAAAGTTAAACTCCCATATATCAAGAAAATGGTCTGGAATTAAACATGTTTCATATTTCATATATAATTTCATGTGGATACATTTTGCACAATGATCTGGCTTTTAGTAACACTTGGAATCATCATCTTGATTAATGTGAGCTACTATTAATTGCTTAAGCAAAAATATACTGTCATCAAAGTATGTAATATTAACCCTCAAAACTGGTACTGATTTACAGATAGATAAAGAAATTTCCAGCAAGCAACATATTGTAGTCTATTATATGTCATCCTTGAACCATAACTTCTAACAGTTGATCCATAGCAATGCTAGATATAGTTCATATTTAATTTAGGGTTATTATGTTAAATCATACTCATGCTTGTATTTATTTTTTTTTGTTTACATTTATACCCCGCCCTTCTCCGAAGACTCAGGGCGGCTTACAATGTATAAGGCAATTTGATTGGTTATTATGTTAAATTGTACTCATGCTTGTTCTTCTGATGCCTTCTATTATTAAGTGGTATTACATTACATTGATTACATTACAATAACATGAAAGAAAGAAATATATTCTAAGTAAAAAGTTTCAGCTATGAATACCATAAACAGATTGTCTATGCATTGGCTCTATACTAATGTAATGGCAGCTGGTTCTAAAGTCCTCTCTCCGTATGTGATATTTGTGACTGGGCTCATGGGTTTGATTAGATCAAGGCTTGATGTTGTGTCATAGAGTTCTCATGACATTACTGATCTTTTACTGCTCTTCCACAGCTGAGCTGATTAATTTCTAGTTCAATTGCAGTGAAAGAACACGTATTGCAAGAAGGGTTGTGCTACAAGGCAGATTTTCCTTTTGGTGACCACTTTCATCTCATTCATCTACTCCATTCTGAAGTCAAGCCATCGCTACCACTTGTTTTCACTCTGTGGTCTCTTCCCAAAATCCCCAAAGCTTTAACCAAAGACTATCTACTATTGACCTCACCCCATTCCTAAGAGGTCTTTAAGGGGTGTGCATAAGAGCACCAGCGTGCCTACCGTTCCTGTCCTAATGTTCCCTTTAATTGTATTCAGTTTGTATGGTTATTTCATGCTTATACTTATATATACTGTTGTGTTTGACAAATAAATAAATAAATAGATAGATAAATAAAAAAATAAAAAAATAAAATAAAATAAAATAAAAAAATTGCACTTTTTAAACTAAGTTTCCTCCTCTCTAGTATAGTCAAGGCATCGTGATGGCCAGCCACCACTGCATCACATTTTTGAAGCTATGTAATAATTACACACACACACAGAGAGTGGAAAACAACAAAATAGTGAGACTATGAGGAAGGGAGGAATGGGAATGGGAAGTTGACTTTGCAATCTTTTACTGTTGTAAAACACATGAGAAATACTGAGTGCTGGGCAGACAATAATCAAGATGCCTGTGGAGCAGTAGAAGCAGGCTTTTCAGGATTCATGGGCAAGCTGGTGGCTATGTATAGATTTCCTAACCAAGAAGGGTCAGGATTTAACCAGCTGTGGATCTTAGGCTCTCTGGAACCTTCTTGAGCAGGGGTGTCAAACTCATGTTGTCACAGTTGCATCGTGATGTATCAGGACTTTGTCCCCCTTCGCTAAACCGGACATGGGCATGGCCACCATGTGACGCATCCAGCCCATGGGCCAGGAATTTGATAGCCCTGTTCTTGATGAATTGCCTTACCGAGCAGAAGGCTCATGGATACAGTTCTCAATGGTCTTGGAAGCCACTTTATTGCTGATGACATAAGAAGTTCTATCTAGCTCATTCTTGCATCAGCACCTTTATTCCTCAGGAGGTGAAACATGAAATTAGGGCATAATATAATAAACAGCTTCCCTTGTACTTCTGATCTCCATATTTCTTTGAGAGGAGTCCAAGGGCAAGAGCACTGATAAGCACAGTACAGGTAGTCCTTGACTTACGACCACAATTGAGCCCAAAATCAATGCTGTTAAGTGAGACATTGAAATGAGCTTTGCCCCATTTTGCAACTTTTGTTGCCACAGTTGTTAAATGAATCTTGAAGTTAGGAAATCAATTCTGAAGTGAATTGGGCTCATTGACTTTGCTTGTCAGAAGGTTGATCACATGACCCTGGTATATCATAACTCATAAATATGAACCAATTCCCAAGCATCTGAATGTTGATCGCATGAGCATGGGGATGCTGCAACTCACAGCCACAAGTGTGAAAAGTGGTCATAAGTCACTTTTTTTCAATGCCGTTGTAACAGTGAACGGCCAACGACTAACTGTTGTAAGTCGAGGACTACCTGTAAAAGCATCCAAGAATTAGTGAAGGAAGTGTTCAGTTCTTGAAATTAAAAAATCTGAGATATCAGACTTCTCCTCAACCAAGTAGTCACAATTTGGGGACAATTCAGTGAAACCTAATAACGGTGTTTATTTTTTTCCAAATGCCTCCAAGCATGCCAAATATTTACCCAAATCACGGAAACTCGTTTCTAAGGCATTGTTCCTTCCTGTCAGGTTCTTTGAATCCTAGCTGATTCCAAAGAAGTAACCCTAGCTTTCAGGGAAACAGTTCTGTTCAGAGTCTAGAAATCTGGGTATTTTTCAAATGAAGTATTCACTACTCTTCATAAATGCCTGTTGGCTTCAAGGATTATTATTAGCAATTCCACAGATGATTCAGGATGTTCTTTTCTTCTCTAGTACCCACAGTTGTATATTGAGAATATAATAAGCTCATGCAGCACCAACATTACATTGAATGTCCTGCTTGAGTGATACGGTGTTGCACATATTCTTCTCCTTATATCAAATCACTCAATACTGTATATTTACTGAACACACTCAGCCCCATAGGGACCTTTGTTTTCTCCTCCAACATGTAGCATGCATGTTTGTATATGTGTACAAACTTCAGCAAATTTTCAGATTTTCTCTAAGCCTCCATTATTGCTGGCTACACAAGGAATGGCATTTGGGGTACTACAGTGGTGGAATTCAATTTTTTTTTATTACTGATTCTGTGGACGTGGCTTGGTGGGCGTGGCAGGGGAAGGATACTGCAAAATATCCCCACCCCACTCCAGGGGAATAATACTGCAAAATCCCCATTCCCTCCTCACTCCTGGGGGGAAAATATTGCAAAATCTCCTTTCCCACCCCACTCTGGGGCCAGCCAGAGGTGGTATTTGCCGGTTTTCTGAACTACTCAAAATTTCCGCTACCAGTTCTCCAGAACCTGTCCGAGCTTGCTGAATAGCATCCCTGGGTTACTGGCATTAACAGTTTTCATGTGAAAACTACAACAGAATATTTCACTATAAATGCTTAAATTCAAGCCAGCCATGCTTTCTTTCAAAGAACTTGCATTATACACACCCACATGGATGCAAGGACTTCTATCTAGCTCATTCTTGCATCAGCACCTTTATTCCTCAGGAGGTGAAACATGAAATTAGGGCATAATATAATAAACAGCTTCCCTTGTACTTCTGATCTCCATATTTCTTTGAGAGGAGTCCAAGGGCAAGAGCACTGATAAGCACAGTACAGGTAGTCCTTGACTTACGACCACAATTGAGCCCAAAATCAATGCTGTTAAGTGAGACATTGAAATGAGCTTTGCCCCATTTTGCAACTTTTGTTGCCACAGTTGTTAAATGAATCTTGAAGTTAGGAAATCAATTCTGAAGTGAATTGGGCTCATTGACTTTGCTTGTCAGAAGGTTGATCACATGACCCTGGTATATCATAACTCATAAATATGAACCAATTCCCAAGCATCTGAATGTTGATCGCATGAGCATGGGGATGCTGCAACTCACAGCCACAAGTGTGAAAAGTGGTCATAAGTCACTTTTTTTCAATGCCGTTGTAACAGTGAACGGCCAACGACTAACTGTTGTAAGTCGAGGACTACCTGTAAAAGCATCCAAGAATTAGTGAAGGAAGTGTTCAGTTCTTGAAATTAAAAAATCTGAGATATCAGACTTCTCCTCAACCAAGTAGTCACAATTTGGGGACAATTCAGTGAAACCTAATAACGGTGTTTATTTTTTTCCAAATGCCTCCAAGCATGCCAAATATTTACCCAAATCACGGAAACTCGTTTCTAAGGCATTGTTCCTTCCTGTCAGGTTCTTTGAATCCTAGCTGATTCCAAAGAAGTAACCCTAGCTTTCAGGGAAACAGTTCTGTTCAGAGTCTAGAAATCTGGGTATTTTTCAAATGAAGTATTCACTACTCTTCATAAATGCCTGTTGGCTTCAAGGATTATTATTAGCAATTCCACAGATGATTCAGGATGTTCTTTTCTTCTCTAGTACCCACAGTTGTATATTGAGAATATAATAAGCTCATGCAGCACCAACATTACATTGAATGTCCTGCTTGAGTGATACGGTGTTGCACATATTCTTCTCCTTATATCAAATCACTCAATACTGTATATTTACTGAACACACTCAGCCCCATAGGGACCTTTGTTTTCTCCTCCAACATGTAGCATGCATGTTTGTATATGTGTACAAACTTCAGCAAATTTTCAGATTTTCTCTAAGCCTCCATTATTGCTGGCTACACAAGGAATGGCATTTGGGGTACTACAGTGGTGGAATTCAATTTTTTTTTATTACTGATTCTGTGGACGTGGCTTGGTGGGCGTGGCAGGGGAAGGATACTGCAAAATATCCCCACCCCACTCCAGGGGAATAATACTGCAAAATCCCCATTCCCTCCTCACTCCTGGGGGGAAAATATTGCAAAATCTCCATTCCCACCCCACTCTGGGGCCAGCCAGAAGTGGTATTTGCCGGTTCTCTGAACTACTCAAAATTTCCGCTACCAGTTCTCCAGAACCTGTCCGAGCCTGCTGAATAGCATCCCTGGGTTACTGGCATTAACAGTTTTCATGTGAAAACTACAACAGAATATTTCACTATAAATGCTTAAATTCAAGCCAGCCATGCTTTCTTTCAAAGAACTTGCATTATACACACCCACGTGGCTGCAAGGACTATCATCTGTCTTGGATACATCATCTTCATCCACCAAATGGTTTCTTTCATGATATAGAAAGGAGGAAGGACTACCTGGTACCCTCATTCCCATCTCTATCCTGTTCACATTATGTCATAAAAAGATTAAGATTGGAATAACCAACCAAAGACTTTGGGACTGCCCATACTAATGACCTACAGAATTGTCTCCAATGGCCCTGGAAAATTCAGCCCCTTTGGATGTCCATTCTTGCTTCAGTTCGTGTCTCTTACCTTGCTTCTGGCTTTATCGTTCTTTGCCAATTAAGTGTTTTGATGTGACTGATTGTTTAATCAACATCACGTTAGATCTTTGTTAACTGATCTGAGCGGTGTCTGTACTTGCTCTGATCTGGATATAGGCATTGTGTAGAAAATGAGCAGCATGTTGATCAAACTGTAAATTACCTGCATTAATTTTCCAATATTCTGTAGCCATCAAACATGTTAAATCCTTATTTGGTTACTAGGGGAATTGCTTTTTAGGTTCCCTTTTATCCACTTTAAGTAAGAAGATAAACCTATATACGAGCTTTTTTTAGAAAAGTAAGAATTTTAGGTAGCTTCTTTATGAGAAAATTGTGTGGAATGTTTAGTAAAAGGCAGGTGGAATTGATACAAGAAGTTCTCAAGTGTAATTATCCTAAATCCACCTAATTAAAGGAATGACCTGTCAGCAAATTATTCAACCCTTTGGGCAATACTCAGATCTACTCCGTTTGTAGCTGACAGTCCCTTTCCTCTTCAGAAGAAGCAGGCTCTGAGTATGTAAATATTTGCTGCTGTTTGCATGAAGCAGTTGTGGCAATGAGAGTTGTTAAATTTGAAACAGTTCCAGTGTAAACAGCTTCTCCTAATATCCCATTAATCATAACCATGCTATTGTTAGTTAGTTACTGGTAGCCCTCAACTTGCAACGGTTTGTTTAGTGACTGTTCAAAGTTACATCATCACTGAAAAAAGTGACCCATGACCATTTTTCACACTGATGACTGTTGCAGCATCCCCATGGTCATGTGATAAAAATTCAGATGCTTGGCCTCTGGCTCATATTTATGATGGTTGAACTATCCTGGGATCATGTGACCCCCTTCCACGATCTTTTGACGAGCAAAGTCAATGGGTAAACTAAACTCAGCTAACAACTGTCTCGCTTAGCAACACAAATTTTGGGCTCAATTTTGGTCGTAAGTTGAGGACTACCTGTATATCCAGCCTTTACTTCAGAAGTTCAAGGTGGCATCTCTTTCCTCTGCTCCTTCCTCCTATCTTTTTCCACAACACCAGCCCTGTGAAGTAGGCTGAGCTGAGAGGCAGTCTGTGGCCTTAAAAGTGAGCTTTGGGCCTTTCTGGACTTTAACCCTACATCACACAGTGATACTGAGACTAACCAGGGGAAAACACGACAGGTAGACCTTGACCAGTGGTGGGATTGAAATAATTTAGAACAACCAGTTCTCTGCCCTAATGACCAGCTGGGTGGGCATGGCCAGGGGCGTGACAGGTAGGACTTGGCCTCCGGCAGCCCCCTGGGAGTAAAAACAGACCTCTGCCCCCCCCGGTGCCCCGTTTTGGGCCTAGGAGGCCTCCCTGCACTTACCTCGGAGCCAAATGGGGCACGTGGGGACTCCAGGATGGGGCAGGGTGGGGTCAGCCAGCAATTTAACTACTGGTTTGCCTGAACCGTCCCAAACCGGCTGAATCCCACCATCCTTAACTTACAATCACACTTGAGCCCAAAATTTATATTGCTAAGTGAGACATTTGTTAACGTCCATTTTGCCCCATTTTACAAATTTTCTTGCCACGGTTGTTAAGTGAATTGCTGCAGTTGTTAAGTTAGTAACACGGTTGTTAAGTGAATCTAGCTTCCCCATTGACTTTGCTTATGTGAAGGTCACAAAAGGGGATCACATGACCCCAGGACACTGCAAGCGTAGTAACTATGGGTCGGTTGCCAAGCATCCGAATTTTGGCCACATGACCATGGGGATGATGCAATGATCGTGTGAAAAACGGTCCTAACTTGCTTTTTTCAGTGACGTTGTAACTTTGAACGGTCACTAAATGAACTGTTATAAGTCAAGGACTACCTGTACCTTTTTCAATTCTAGAAAAACATATTCTTAGCCAAGTCTGTGTCCATCACACAAGACAATGCAAAACTATTTGGGCTTATTTGATTCCCTCAACCAACACGGCAATTATTTTTATTTATGTCAGTCTGCCCCCTTTATTGGAGGAAACAGATCATGATCCTCAAAACTCCCCCTGCTTCATTTCCCAAACAACCTTCCAAGGCAACATCTGCAGCACCTGACTGGCACACTGCAACTCCATTTCATTCTAATTAGACAAAAAGAAGTGGAGGAAACTGAGCTGGCCTCAAAAAACGATTTTACCTGTAAGCACAAGGATATAAAACTATAGTATAATCATACATAAATTGTTATCGATACCATATAAATTACCTGGAAATTACTTGGAAACATACACTAAAAAAGATGACTGCCTTTCTAAAGAAATTCCCATTTAAAAAGATGATATTCCACCAGTTTATCAGTGATAACCACAGCAAGAGACGACAAATGCATCGGCATTCTTTGATTCCTGATATGCAGCCGCTGTTAATTCAGAAAGAGAGAGAGAGAGAAATATACTTTGAAAAGAATTCCTTTCTGGAGACAGAAGCGGTTTCTGTCAATCCCTTCAATAACCTTGAAAGGGCCCATCCCTTGCACTCGGAAAGAACTTCATGCTTGGAATTAAGCAGTGCATTTTTGAGTCTAGCCCAGGCAGGGGCACTTCCACTCCTGACCTCTCCAGAGACTTCCTCATTCCAAAAGACCAGCCTGCAGGAAGCAGGCAGGTCTTACTTTTTTTTTTTTTGGTGGGGTGGGGGGTGGGGGCAATGCCAGTAGGAAAAGTGAACTGCTCTTTGTAGTATCGTCTCCTCCGACACTCCGAAATTACAGGCTACTCAACTGGAAGGAAGTCCTTGGATTTCTAAACTGTGTTCTGGGGAACCTTCGCAGACTTTGTAAGTGGCTAAGAACAAACAGAAAGTTAACTCAAACGCAGCCAATTTTCTAAACTAGCTTTACCTCTTGGTCAGAAGTTTGTAAATATTTTTTTTTTTAAACTAACAAGTTCCCTGGCCTGAACAGGTTTGAAAAAGCTTGTCTAAAGCAACAGCGCCATCTATTGAATGCATTTTTATAAACATTGCTGCTAGAACTGGAAAGAAACCACCTTATTATCGGTGAGTTTTTGATTGTTGTGTTTAGTAACATGTCACAAGAGAATTCTTTCATGGATAGTCTCCTGTACAGATTAGAAATAGTTATGTTCATACAGGAAGCAAACATTTGCAGATCAATCTCTCAACAGGGCAGTTTAAATTCTAGTTGGGATTTATCTGCTGGACTAGTCTTCTTTTGCACTGTTTGGTACCCTAACAGCTTCGTAAGTTTTACCTTACTATACAAACTGATAAACTATGGTTTACTGTTTCAGTTTACAGAATAGGCCCCGGTTCACATACCATGCTAGGTCAGGATACTCAATTCAAGTTTCTCCCAACATGTGAACTCAAGCTTCTGCTTTCTAATGCAAGAGATTAGGACTCCTTATGAAACAGCTAATTGTGGCAATTAGTTTAAGAGAACCAAATCTTGCCTCTTTTTAGGCTCTTTCCATAGTCAGTCTAGGAAAATTGCTGGTGACCTGGTTACTGTAAAAGAAGACTGCTCATCTCATATACTCATTGATACTTTCCCCCTCAAAAGCCACATTGTTTATAATCTGTTTCTGTGTCTTAAACTACAACATCCATTCAGACCTATACACTTCTACAGTTTTATTTTCAGGCTCTCTCTGAATCCACCAACATTCTTTTGAAGGATACTAACATTTTTGGTGTCAACCTCTGTTCAGAAATATGCATCATCTCCATAATTCCTGTCATCAACTCTGAATTGTTGTTACATCAAATAAATATTTGAACCAGTTTAATTTTAATTATATCATTGTCTGCTACATATTGGGAAAAAGCTAAGGTGAAATCAATATATTGTCCCCTCTGTATGAACACACACACACACCCAGAATAATTCAGATTGCTACACAACTCAGGTTTTACCAATTTGCAAGTATCTTATAAAATGCCTTGTTCTACAATATGTGCTATAACCCTAATGAGAATTATGTTTCCTTAGGGTAGCAATATATTATTCATGCTCTTGTTTTAGAGAGTAGGAAGGGCAGAATAAAAATGTTCTGTGTCTCAAAAAACTAAGAACTGATTAGACTCCCTATATTCCAAACAATCTCAGATTTATTCTGATTTAACAACATAAATAAATACTATTTCTTGCATACAACTTTGATTTATATACATCTGTTCTTGAAATGCAGATTTTGTTAAATCAGCACAAAGCCCTAAAAAGAAATTCCACATGATAAGGAAATAGTGGAGATGTGAAAAAATAGGGATCAATATTCATTCACAAATTTGTATCCTAACCTGGATGGCTGGCACTTATTATTTGGGTACCTTAAAGGTCAGTGCTTTCTTTGACAAATGCTCCTCTTATCATTCATTTACGCAGTTATTGCCATTACCAAATAAGCAAGCCTAGAATGCAGTTCTAGGATCTCTTTGAGGTTAAAACCTATGTTTTATTTGTACAACACATATACCTGCCAAAACAGAAACCTGCGTAAGGTTTCAAGTGTCCTTGTTTTATTCAGGTAACAACAGTAAACTAGATAGATATTTCGTCATTGCTTTGTGCCAATAATGTAATAGTTGTCTTCTGAGGTAGTGAGCTGGAGAGATAAACGGCTTTCTTCTTGTTATTCAGAACTGAGCTGACCTGAGTTTTGAAGAGTCTTATGACAAGGAAAAGGAGCAGCACTTGGCTGATGAGATCATCAATTCTATAAAGTCCTTTGACAAATATGGAAAACAGAAAGAGATCTTAGAGATCCAAGTGTGAATTTGAGCCAAAAGTCAGTGCTGACCCATGACATAAGTCCGCCTGCAGTACTTTCCTGGTGCTAGCAACTCCAGAGTCAGCTCTGTTATGATTGCTGTAAGACCCCATACACGGTGAGGGCCATGCAAGAAGACAGGCAATGTGTAGCGGTAGATACCATCACGGCAGTAATGGGTGTAGCCCTGGTTCTTTTCTTGTAGCAAGTGGGAGAAAGACAGTGTGAAGACAGCCTCAACCTGTAAATCGAACAACAAAGATTGAGTGGAAGCATAACTTGTCTAATTTAGTTATGGGATAATTTCTCTTCCATCAAAATCCTTTGGAAGCAGTTAGTTCAGATCTCAAATTGTAATATTGGAAAAAAAGAGAAAAGAGGATCAGAAATAAACAGAAGGGGGGAAAGGGGGGGAGAGGTTCAGAAATAGAAACATCTGGTATCAAAAAGAAAGAGAATGGTGCATCCCACCCATAAGATCTCTACCACAGGTTGCTTATGCGTCACTCAAGAGATTACTTCCAAGGGAATTAGTTCTTAACACAGGAAGAATTGCCACTAGAATATCACTAAGTGTTTGAGAATTTTCTTTCACACCCATCTTTCTAGAAAAATATATTGAATAAAAATAATATGTGATACACTGTGTCACTGTGTCCCAGTTAATATTCTGATTCACCTCTTGGCGGTTAGGTTTCAGTGTCAGGTCCTCCAAAGGCCCCAGGTTTGCTAGTACAGGAGCCACAATCATATTAGTCTGAAAAAAAGAGGCAAAATTAAACAGATATGAGTCTTTCACTATCCCATGCTTTCTCAAAGAAAAGAAAAGCATACCCCAGATGGTATGTTAATTTCCAAGCTCAGCTTTTCTGTTTTCTGGAAATTTTCCATTGCTCTCATATCAGACAGCAATTACAAAAAAATATTCCCCCCCTCTGACTGATTCGAGCACAAAACAGCATATCCATCGTGATTCCACGACAGAAGCCTATTTCAAAGTTCATCTTACCCCCGAAGATAAGGAGCTACATTAAGCATTACCTTATCAGGAATAGGTCTCATGATTCCCCAGACACAGTCCTCCTTTAACTGTATGCCCAGCTCTTCATGAGTCTCCCGCAGTGCTGTGGTGATGGCATCTTGGTCAGAGTCATCACGTTTACCACCTGGGAAACTGCAAAAGCCAATCCGTTATTGTGCAAGGGAAGTTTGGGAGGGGAAAATCTTAAGATTACTTGACAGGGACTGGGAAAATCAGAAAGTTTCCTGGACATCTTCTGGCTCAATCACTAACTTTGTGCCAGGTTCTTCAAAGAAGACAGAATTGTCTTCTGCTTTTCAAATGCCTCGGCAGCCTGTATTGCTATGAAATGTTTGCATGCCAATTTGTAACATTCAGCTAAACAATGCTTCCCTGCCCCTTTCTTTAGAACAACTCTTAAAACAACTCTAAAACAATTAGGTCCTGCCTTTTGCAAGACTTTCATACATCTGGAGACAACCATTGTGCCTCTCTTTAATCTTCTCTATACTCGGGTTTTCAACTATTCTTCAGAAAACTTAGGAGGTCCATCAAAGACAAGGAGAGGATGTGACTGGGAGTTAATGAATCCCATGTGGGTAGTCTGCAGTTTATCTTTGCATTTACCAAGGAGGAAGATTAAGCTGTCAAGTACCTGACTTGCCCTTTGTATAAACCGCTCAGAGTGTTGGAACGCAGTGTGTACAGGATCGCTGGTTCCCCAGCCACGGAGCACAGAGATACCAGCACAGCTGCCCCCATAGTTTCTTTTCTGTACCGGACCGTGGATTTCTCTAGCAGCCCTCTGCACCGCTGCTCGTTTTCCCAGGATAAATATCTACGTACCACACCCACACTGGCTATGGGTATACGGAGCATACGCTGACAGAGGTAGTGCAGAGACGGAAGCATAGTGCCCTAAATGGGGGGGAAAAAGAGGAAGGGAAGAATTTCAGCCGAATGGCAGTCCACCCCTTGCGATTTAGTAATTCCTTCAGCCTCATCACATGGTTCCTAAGGCTAGTCCAAACTTGTTGTGCAAGGGAGGCAGGGAGGGCTAAAGTTTGGAGTCCAAACTCCAGGGTCTACATTTCATCTCCCCTGGTCAAACGTGGACCAACCACTCTTAGTCTGCGACAGTCGTTTGGTATCATATCAGCAGGAAACGCGGCTGCGACCGCCGTACAAGCACAAAGACCCGGAAAACGCACGGGGGATTTGACAAGCCCAGAGCAGGCGGGGGTTGAAGTCCTCCATAGTCACAAAACGAGAACTATCCTAGGATGGTTAATCAGGATGCAGGTCTTGGGTGTTTCTGTTCTGCCTGATCAGCTTTACCCAGAGTTCTCCATATGAGCTGGACATCACCTCCCATTATCCTTAGCCAACCAGCCTGAGATGGGAGCAGTAGTCCACCCCATCGAGGAGATGCCGGGGCTTCTGAAACCGTCCCATTCAATCTCCAGAAGCCAAAAAAAAAAAAAGGAGGTTCGTTCTTTCCAGAGAAGCCACCAAGGAAAGGCACAAGACAGTCCTCGGTCCGCTACCACAATTACCCGCAAACTACCCGGCGACGCAACGGGCTACTCAGAGCAACCAAAACCCAGCGGAGAATCCCACTTCACAGTTCTTCCTATTAGCCCCGCCCCTCTCCTCCCCTCAACAAACATGGCGGGACTGAAAAGCTTCCCAGCCTGTTTTTCAACAAATGGGGCAAAAGGGCACACTTCCGCCAGGCCGAAATACGGAAAGCGCCATTCTAACCTCGTAGAAACGTTCCTCCGTCAAAAGAGAGAATTCTTCGCCGAGAGCAGCGTAAAACCGACAGCCGAGGACGCCGCCTCCACCAATGAGACCGTTGGGTGGCAAAAGCCACGCCCCAAACTGAGAAGCTGGGCGGTGCAGCGAGACCTCCCTCGCCCCTTAAGAGACCTTGAGGGCGGCCGTTAGGATTTTATGGCTGGAAAGGTTAGAGCAGGGAGTTGAAGTCCACAAACCTTAAAGATACTAAGGTTAGAGACCCCTGGGTTAGAGGGCTAAACGGCTCTTTAAGGCAGGGGTCTCCAACCTTGGCAACTTTAAGCCTGGAGGACTTCAACTTCAACAGCAAAGCTGGCTGGAGAATTCTGGGAGTTGAAGTCCTCCAGGCTTAAGGTTGCCAAGGTTGGAGACCCCTGCTTTAAGACATCTTTGTTTTCTTTCAATGATTTACACAGGAAAGCTTTGTGCTGACATACTCTGACAAGTTTGAACTCCACCCAATATACATGTATTCTTAGACTATGGGATGCAAAAAGATCTATTTAAGTCAAGGTTGAAACTTGCTTTTATGAGATGTTAAGATATTCATCAAACAGTAATTTTAAAAATCCTTACTTTTCAGGATAGGTATTAAACCACATGAAGATAGCAAAATGATAGCATCAATGACAAAATGGAAAGTTTATTTGGGGTCTTCTGCCCTGGAATTAATCCCCAAAATGATGCATATGTTTGCCACCTTGAGTTACTTGTAAAAGTAATAAAGACAGGATACAAATAAATAATAATTGCACCCAGGAATTGTCATAGCTCAGGCTGTAAGGAGCCTGTTATTAGAACACAATAGCCTGCAATTACTGCAGGTTCAAGCCCGGCCCAAGGTTGATTCAGCCTTCCATCCTTTATAAGGTAGGTAAAATGAGGACCCAGATTGTTGGGGGGGCAATAAGTTGACTTTGTAAAAAAATATACAAATAGAATGAGACTATTGCCTTATACATTGTAAGCCATCCTGAGTCTTTGGAGAAGGGCGGGGTATAAATGTAAATAAAAAAATTAAATAATAATTTATCTATAAATACAAATAAACTGATAAATAGCCCACAGAATCTCTTGTAATAGTATCACCTATTATCCAGGAAGTTATTTTAAGCATGTCTGCTAGCCTTAATACGTTAGACAAAAATTGTGGCCTATTTACAATGGAGAAATATGTAAAATAATTCAAATGCCACCATGGCTGAACATAACAATGTAAAGTGGAGAAGAGGGCAGGTCCCAGTTTAACATTCCTAAGTGAGGTTGGAGCCCTGATACATAACGCTATGTTTTACCCACTATAGATCCTTCAAAGATCCTGTGCTTTTCTTTTCTCACTGCGGATGAAACAGGATTTTGTATTACAATATGGTATCTATGTATTTAAGCAATTTAGAGGCCATTGAACAACTCTAGGTGGCAGATAGTTTAAAAACCAGTATAGAATACCACAAAAGAAAAAAAATCATAAGCAGCCCAAAGACAAACTAATTTCATTTAGTATGAAACAGTCTTCTGTTTTATCCTTTTTAATTTCTCCCAGAGCAACAGCTGAGGCAAGAGTACAAGAATTACATAGTGTACTAAGCCATAATATGATTACATTTTGGACTTGGAGCATAGTACGTGAATCCTGAAACTACATTATTCAAAAAGCTAGTTCAAGTAGTAATGGATGAAAGCCATTACTGCACTTTTATTACACTGCACTTCTCCTTCCTTTCTACGCCTGTGGGTTCTAAAAATGACTGATATTGCTCATCCAACAGCATGATGATGATGGTACTCATTCAGTCAAGTCCAACCCTTTGCAATTCTCTGGGCCAGGTCTCTCCACATCTTCTGATCTTGCACTACTTCATTGAGTTTTTCTATGCTGTAGCTTGTGTCAGCTTTGATAAGTGTCCAGCCACCGTGTTCTTTCACAGCCTGGGTTCCTTTTGCCGCTAATTCTTCCAAACGTAATTGCTTTCTTCAGTGAATTCCCACATGACATGGCCAACTGCACATGCAAGTCAATACTGAAATATATACATATGCAAGTCAATACTGAAATATATCTGCAGAGCCAGATGTGCTGCATTAAACCATTTCATCCTGATGTTTACTACTTAAAAAAGTTAAAAATATTTGCAAATAATACAATCAGCTTTCCATTTCATCTGCACATTTATAGGCCTTGCAGAAGAAGAATTAGGAATGGGAAAGTAAAGGTTTAGATGAGTTCATCAAAGTTATATTTATGTACTACAGAATCCTGACTGGTCGTTTTGGACAATATTTTCCCATGAACTCATATAGATTGGAAAGACTTCTTTGCTTCATTTCATTATCAATCACTCCAAGAAGTATATAAAGGCAATTCAAGGCCTCAGACATAGGATGTTGGGGCGCCTGTTCTGTGAGATGTTGCAGGGCTTCCTATGTGGTTTGATTCTCGGTTACTTTCATGGGGCATATTACATTCTATTTCTAATGCTGTACACCATCCAGAGTCACATATGGCCATATAAATCCAATAATCAAATAAGATCACATCCAGGTATTCACCTTATTTTCCTTGCTGTAAGAAATTACACAGATCAGTCTAAAGTATTTAATAAACTGCCCAAGAAGAAAGCAAAAAAGAAAAACTGGAAGTTGGGGCAGGTTTTCACAAATAATAGAAATTAAACACTGTTACTGAAGCCCAAGCAAAAGTAGACATGGGCTACAAAATATTATAGAACAGTGTAACTTCTTTGAGATGGGCTTTATAACTGTTCATCCAGATGCCTGTTTTTCAGATTCATTATATTGCCTCATCCGTTCCTCCAGTTCTGGACGGAAGTGACGAATTAGACCCTGTAAAAAATCAAGCACAGGAGTTACCCATTAAATACACCTGTAGCATTCTCTGTACTCCAACCTGAGGCCTCCCTACAAAGTCATTTCATTTCTAGCCCTCCCTCAAGCAAATTGTGTGATTCTTCAGCACATTCTGAAGTAAAGAGGAAATTACCTGCACAGGCCAAGCAGCCCCATCTCCCAAGGCACAGATAGTGTGACCCTCAATTTGTTTGCTGATTTCCCAGAGTGCATCAATTTCTGCCACTTGTGCATTGCCTCTCACAAATCGCCACATGACCTTGTTCATCCAGTCAACACCTGTAGGAAGGGAATCAACATTAGAAGTGGAATACAAAGCCTCACGAAAATCAGCAAGGCAGGACAATACTGAACATAGAAGTCTAAATTGATTTTGCTGCCCACGTTACAGGTTTTTTTTCCTGACCTTGGATTGGAAATTTCCCTCCACAGGGATTTTCAGATATCTGTTTCAACTGTATTTTAAATAATACTGGCATAAGCAAAATAATTCGAAAGTCTATTCACATTTTTTTTCCCAATCCCAATCCTAATTCAGAGAATTCTGGGATAATTTTGCTAATACTTCAAAAGGTTTGAATAAAGGTTCAAAAGATTTGAACTCACCTTCTCGGCAAGGTGTGCACTGCCCACAACTTTCGTGCTTGTAAAATTCAATGAGGCGGGCAATGGCTCGAACTATATCGGTCTGGGGAGAAAGAGAAGAAAATGAAGATGTTTCATACACAAAACCCAGAGAAATAACTCTAGGGAACATTGCTTACCGATTTGTCCATGACAATGAGAGCTGCTGTCCCAAGCCCGGTCTGTGCCTCCACTAAGGCATCAAAGTCCATCAGAACTGTCTCACACACTGACTTGGGGATGAGCGGAGTTGAAGAGCCTCCAGGAATCACAGCGAGCAAGTTATCCCAGCCACCTCTAATGCCGCCTGATCAGAGGGCAGAAACATACCATGAGGCCTGGCTTTTTAGATGATTGGATCAGGTCAACATACAAGAGGAACAAAATGAACTAAAAAGCTGAGCCCACTAATACAGGTATCTAAATTAAAGTGACAGCTCATTCTTTAGGGTAACTAAGTCATTCTCACCTGCATGTCGTTCAATTAAATCACGCAATGGTATTGACATCTCCTCTTCCACAGTACAAGGGGTATTGACGTGGCCTGAGATATTGAAGAGCTTAGTGCCAGAGTTGCGCTCACGTCCAAAGCTAGCAAACCAGGTACCTCCTCGACGGCAGATGGTAGGTGCTACTGCAACTGTTTCCACATTTGCCACTGTGGTAGGGCACCCAAAAACCCCTAGAGAAAGAAAGAAAATGGGTTTACATTAACAACATTTCTGAACGATCTAAGGTGAAAAGGAGAATGGACCCAAGAATAATCAAAATGGGAGTACTATTAAATGGGATATCTGATAGGGACTTAAAAGTTATTTTAAGTGAAAAAAGTATGTTTATGGTTTTATAGATAATGAGTCTCATGTTGACTTGAGGAAGCATATTAGAAATTCACACACACACACACCAGTAGAAGGAGCATTTAAATACCTTACTGTTGTGTCTGCGCCCCCCCGCCCCCCGAGCCGGCCCTGCTGCCAGAAAGTGACTTGGAAAGTGAGGGGGAAGGGCCGTCATGACTTACCTCAGAAGCACCGGCTCCCCTGGCTCAGCTCCAGGAGCCAGAAGCAGGCCAGGTAGAAGAAATAATGAGGCCTCCATCCCCTGACTCTTCCCCCCACAGGCCACGCCTGCAGACCCAGCTGACAGCAATCAGGCTTGGTTGAATCTTAGGTTTCGTAGGCAGGAGAGGAGGGAACAACAGAAGCAAGGGTGGGGCAGGCCTAGGAAGTGCTGAGTCATGGAGCCACACCCCACAGGATATAAAAGGCAGCAAGAGCTGGTGTGTCTCTTTGTAACAGGCAAATCCACTGATTGACTAGAGCTGAAGTTTGTGACTCACCAGCGTTGTGGAAGATAATGAGGGCTATTGGCAGACGCTGGCTCTTTTGCTGCCAGAGCTGATAGTGCCGGCTAATTAAGCCATCATTCGGACGGAGGCGGAGGAGGACAGAACACTTACCTACATCTGCAGGAAAAGGAGGCTTGAGGCGGGGTTTGCCCTGTTTGCCCTCAAGGGATTCAATAAGTGCAGTCTCTTCACCACAAATATAGGCACCTGCCCCTCTTGTTACAAAGACATCGAAGTCATAGCCAGAGCCACAAGCATCCTTGCCCACCAGTCCTGCTTCGTAGGCCTCCTTGATTGCCACCTAATAAAGTAAGATAGCATTAATTACTACAGCCAAACCCCAAACACCGGTGACCTTGATTTCTGACCATAGAAAAAGGCAATCTAGCACAGGGGTCACCAACCTTTCGGACCTCAGGGACCACTAAATTCATAATTTTAAATTCCATGGACCACTAATATGATCTGGGTGACTGTGTGGGTGTAGCTAGTTGGTCATGTGACTGGGTGGGCATGGCCAACTCAATGTCACATCAGTTGTTAGTGCCCCTTGCCAGCCTCTACTCGCCCCTCCCTCCTCTCCTGCCTGCCCGGGCTCCTTAGGGCCCCAACAGGAAGCAGTTGTTGGAGTTAAGCAGTGACCATGAGAAATAGTTGGCAAAACAGCTGGCTCAGTTGGATCTGACCAAGAAGGAGGCTCAGCAGAAGCACCTCACTGAGGACTAGGAGCATAGGCTTTCCAAGCAGAGGGAAGACCTACGGGAATACAAGACCAGGTACTGGTGCCTGGAGGCTCAGCAGGCTGAGATGGTCAGCCAGTTCCAGGACATGATGTAGTCCCACTGGAACAAGATCCTCCAGCTCTTTGCCACCAGCAGCACTTCCCTCCAACCTTTGTCCAAAGCCCCGTACCAGGAGGCTGAAGCAGACCCCGAGTCAGAATTTCTTCCCCCTCTGACCCACACAAAAAGACCCCAAAGAAGGAGACTCTCTGCAGCAAAACAAGCATTCATTGCATGTATCTGGCCCAAGGGCTGTAGTTTGAGGACCCCTGATTTAGTGCAATATAAAAAATGCACATAATTTTTCTGCGGACCACCAAAATTTTCTCGCAGACCACCAGTGGTCCACAGACCACCAGTTGGTGACCGCTGATCTAACAGACAAAATTAGGGTAACCACAAGAGACAGCAGCTTACCTGCAAGTTTGATGCTTCATTGTAGAACTCTCCACGTATATAGATATAGGCAGCTCGAGCCCCCATAGATCTTCCTGCCACTAGGCAGCCCTCTATTAGTTTATGGGGATCATGACGCATAATCTCCCGATCCTTACAAGTTCCTGGTTCCCCTTCATCTGCATTCACTACCAAGTACTTAGGCCTGAAACACAGAAATAATTATATTCACCAACAAGACAAAAAGCCTCTCCATCAGTATGTGCTACAGTTAGTAATGCTACCTAATCTATTAAAGTTTACACACAGACTACATAACTAATCTATCCAGTTCAGGATCTTCACTTAGTCAATGATCATAGTGTTCAACTTCAGCTGCAAGGAAATAAAGGCTTAGGAAAACTTGAGCATACAAGTAAGCATCCTAAGTATTACTGAGGAAACTATATTTGTATTTCTGCAGCCACAGCAAATGATAATATTTTAGCCATATGGCAAACTAGGCTGGAAAAAGGTGAATTTTGAGCAAGAGCACACACAGAGATATTTAAAACTGACTTTTTCAAGTACGAATCTTACACTCCATTCACCTAGCTAGCAAAACCAACTATCCCCCCCTTATAGCAGGTTTTCTGGATAAGAAGTCCAGAGATCTGGCTGCTTCACAGAGCCAATCTTTCTAGAGAACACTACCTTTTTTGAAAAAGAGAGAAGAAAAGATGGGTTTAAAGCTTTTGAAACAGATATAAATCATTCCTCAAAGCTCAGATACACGATTTAAAACGTAAAAGACTGAAATGGAAATCACAGTTGCAAATTCTAATTAAAATAAATGGCCTTCCAACCCAAAAGTAGAAGGAAAAACTATAGCTTAGTCAGGTTCTGCACAAGAAGACAGGCAGAGTCTAATGTTTGAAACTACGACGTTCATAATTAGTACCACACCTGCCATCTGGAGGCTTATTCATAAAGCTCCACTTAAGACCAGTGGGAAAACCAGCTCCTCCACGGCCTCTCAGGCCTGAAGTCTTTATTTCATTCAAGATCCAATCAACACCCTTCAGCAGAATTTCCTTGGTTTTATACCAGTCACCTCGACTCAAAGCCCCTTTCAACCTAGAGACAAAAAAGAAAGAGTCACGCATATTAACTCCATTTTGTAAATAAATTTAGAGCTTGTTTATATTAAATAAATTTAAACCCCATCTGGGATTATTCAGGTATCTCAGAATATGATAGCAGTTTAATGTTGTGGTTAAGATACTGGACTAAAAACTGGGAAGCTGCAAGTTCTAGTCTTCCTTTAGGCATGAATATGATTTAATTATGATTTTGACCCAGTTGGTCTCTCTTATATAGAAAAATAGGAGGCAGGAGCATTTTGATTCTATTTTGAGTTGTACCAATAGGTGCAATCTAAATACATGTAAAATTGGAAATGTTTGGAATTAGGAAATATGTCTTCCTCTTGTAGATGAAGTTGAGAGTCCTCACTTCTAACCACAATAATGACAAAATGATAAAACATGCATCATGATGTCATGTCCTCTGTATTTGTAGCACAAGTAAGTAAAGGGTAGAATTTGCATCACACTGCATGTTTCATTGCTTATTCTCTTAGCCCCTGTATGAAAACTGATAGTTATAGAATTAACAAGCATTAGCCTTCACTTTGCTATTCTAAAACAGTGGTAAAATCTAAGAAAAATGCAACAAAAATAGGTCTTCCTTTAGCTCTCCATCTCTTTCTTTTTCTTAATTCCCTCCCCAAAGTCAGAAGAGAGACTAAAAACAAGCAGAAAGATGTGGGGTTTGATTAAGGCTTCCAACTCTATCCATGGTCATGCTGACACCAAGCAGATCTTGCGGATTTTTCTTCTCTATTTTCTACTGTATGCAAAATAGTAGAAGCAAGGATAGGACAATATCCTGGCATTCTTTTCCTTTATGATAACCAGAAAACCTGAAAAGTAGTAGTTGCACAAATAAATGCACGATCACAAAATTGTGCAGTGCCAAAATATCAAAGAAACTTAATTGCCAAGACAGCAATTTTGCAAACAACCAATGAATACACACAACTACAGAAATTTAAAACAATTACAGTTGTATTTAAGTAAACCACAACTGTTAGATAAGTAGAAAAATATTTTTGGCAGCCTATAATTCATTCACTAATTAAATGTTTAATCCTCCATTTTCTTCATAACTTTTTTTCTCCACTAGCTAAAAAAGATTTGAAAACTATATTTTTCTGTCAGCAAGCAAAATATATTCTACATTTTTGTTTCTCACCTCCAATCATGACGTCCATAAAGATTAGTAAAAATGCGATCCTCATCTTTGAGGGGACCAAATTGAGTTTTCTTTGGGGGTGCCTGTCAAACAAAAAGAAATAGCTTTAACTTTGAAAAAAAACATACTACAAAAATAGGACAAAAGCAAAAAAAAAAAAAAACCAAAAAAAAGGGGGAAATAAATCTCTTTTCCCAAAAGCTAAGCACAGAAACTGAGCCATCTTCATAATAGGCGAGAAAAAAGCACTCTTCCCCCAAGAATATATATTCCAAAACACCTGTTCATGCTAAAATTAGAAATAACTAAAAAGCACGTTGGAGGAATCCAGGAGGTCCAAAAAGCAGGACTTTGGAGTTCTCCATCATCCATACCCTAATCCTTCCCTTATTTCTCTAATTCAATCCTTTTTTGAATCTAAAGCACAATATTGAACAAAACGATAGTTCTGTGGCACACCGCAAAATTATGAAATGCATACAATATTTTTAAATATGTAAGACGTGTTTTAAGAAGTTAAAACTATTTTAATAGTATCTGCACTGTACTGCATATACGGATGACACAGAACATGCACAGCACAAAAAGGGGGGGGGAAATTACATAAGGCAAAAATCTCTTGGCACACTAGAAACAAGCCCATGGCACGCCTATGCCCCGCGGCAAGCTAGCTGAGAACCACTGCTGCAGTTGTATAGGTCCCCATCCCTTCTCCCCTTTCCCTTGTTGAAAAAGAAACAAAAGAACGGAAGGTAGAAGTCACCGATTCTGGAGCAGCGGCGGCGGAAAAAAAGCGAGCCGGAATGCAAATCGGACGGAGGCGCAAGGACTGAGCCCCCAACATAGCGGAGAGCGAAGGTGGGGGGGTGTTTCTCCCCTGCTGCAGCTCCTAACCTCGTCACCTTCACCTGTCAGGCGCAATAATAATACGTCACGATGTTTCTCTTCGCTCTTCCCGGAAGACCAGAGACAGGGCAACTTCCTTTGGCTTCTGGCATCACGGGAATTGTAGTTCCACAAGGAAGTGCATACGATCGCCAACCCGTTTTTAGTGCTGAATAAATGACGGACTGCAGCGAAGGTTCGGTGTTTTGGAGCAAGTGGTTATGGGTGTGGAATAGAGCAGTATATGTGCGTAGCATAGTGGTTGATGTTTATAAAGGTAAATTTTCCTCTCGGATTTGTTTGAAACATGTGTGACAATATTTAGGATCCTTTTAAAAAAAAAATAACTTATCGGATATGCAAGGGACTATTCCGAAATCTATTTTCAGTGAGTGAAATTTCACATATGTGCTTATGGCAGAAGTTTGTAATTAAAAGATTGCAATAAATTAATATGTTTATAGCAAAATCAACAATTTTTTACTAAGTACTGGGCATCTTTTCCATCTAGTCTTGATTGTTGCAGTTAACTGCACAACCATCTGCAGCCTTTTGAAATGCAACTCATAGTAAAACTTGGATCATACAATTAACTCACTTCTCTTGTCAGGTTAGGTCAAAGATTTTACGCATTTTAGGATTCCATCTGTGAATCTTGCTGTACACGTTTTGATAGCCTGCTTGTGAACTTGTTACACAGTTGTTACAGTAAAATAATTGCAGTCATAAAACCCTACAGAATATTTATTATGTATTGGATTTGTCATATGTGAAGTTAGCTGGGTAGTAGTCAACCAGGTACTTTAAGGAAGTTCATAAAATGGGCATAACTAAAGATACAGCAATTTGCCATTTTATCCAATTTAAAAATATTTTTCCATCATTTTAATAATGATGGGCTGTTTACTGCTTCAAATATGTATTATGTATTTTATGTATATGTATTTTATGTAACTAGTCATTGGGCTATACAATGGCTATAAATCCCACATGTATGTTAGATGTCTTCAGTTTTAATATTGTTTATAATTTTGTGAACTTTCCATTCTACATATTCCTATCTTCTAAAATGATATAATAGTGCTTTTTCCACAAAAATGTCCTCTATTGGCTTGCTTTATTTACTTATTTTAGTTAGTTGGTAAGGATTTATCCTGCTTTTCAGCCAAACATATTCTCGGAATGTAAATATAATTAATTTTAAAAATGCTCATAGGCTTGCAGTTTGCAGGATCATGGCATGGCATGAAAAGAAGAGGAAAACAATTTCTTTTTAAAGTTAAATAATATATAGTTCTAGAAGCTGTTTTCTGTAATAGTTTCTTCTTAAATATGAAGTATTCTGATTATGCTTCTTTCTGTACCTGGTACACAAAGGATCACAGCTTCTGGATCCCTCCATTTCCATTAGCTCCACTGTGGCTTGCCTTTGCCAGTTTGCCTCATTTTCAGAAAGATGCTAATCTGTTCTGCCAGGAAGAGGATTACATCACTGATCTCTCTGATCCTGTTGATTCTTAGTCCGAGAAGGATGATCCCATTATACTGGAGTGTACTTTAGCATAGTAGTTGCATGGAAGTGCTCCAAATTCTAAAGAGGGATCATCAATCATACATAGATCTTGGAACATAACTTTCCAATCCTCATTTGTAGAAAGGCCAGCCTAGCTATTAGGCAGTGAGATACCTACCTCAGACAAAAGATGCAGGGAGGCATTACAGCAGTATCTCCAACTTCACTTGACCCTCCGAACCCTAGCTTTTCTGTTCTGTAAGTATTCCCATCTTTCACAGATAGTATTGCTGCTTGCACATTGCTAGCCCGGATAGCAAGAAGCTAGAGGCTTGCATTACCAATATCTTAGGTAGTATCGCTGAACAAAACACCAACCAAACACCTAACCAAGTAAGCAAAAAGGACAATTTTGATCAATGAATAAGAGGCATGACCATATGACACACATCAGTGCATGGAGAAATGAAGTGGAAAGGTATAATCCCAAAAGTTTTAACCAAAAACTTTCTACTATTGACCTCACCCCATTCCTAAGAGGACCATAAGGGGCGTGCATAAGAGCACAAACGTGCCTACCGTTCCTGTCCTATTGTTTTTCTTTTTTCTTCTTCTTATATATATATATATATATGCTTATACCTTCTAATATTCCCTCATATATATGTTTATATACTATATAATCTTTTTGTGTGATGCTTATATATATTGTTGTGACAAATAAAATAAATAAATAAATAAAATAAATAAAGGTATTGAATGACAAAATGGCAGGAAGAGCTTATGCCATCAAACTAGTACGCCCTTCTCGAGTAGAGTGAAGGAGACAATTCTACTGCCAGTGTTGAAGGTAAAGTTAAGCTGTTAGTATATATTTAGCAGAGGGACACCTTTTTGTCCACTGCCTCACATAGCAAAATGTCTTGAGCTCCTAGTAATAGTAGTTTGTGATGGTAATACAAAGAACAGTCTGTTGCTAACAGAAACATCAGAAATGCATATGAAGAACTACAATCGTAGCACCTAAAACAAAAATCAGTTTCTTGATTAACAAGCATGCCCATGATTTTTAGTACAATCATATGGAAGTCCCTGCCCATTTATATGTTCAAAAAATAGGAAGAGTTGTCTGTGGCCCTCAACCCATATAGTAGTCCTGAGTCTAGCATCACCCTACTGAAATTCGTTTATAATCCAGCAATTTATGGCAGAATTGCCCCCCCCCAAAAAAGGGGGCTAACGGGGCGTGGCCATGACCGTGGTGGGGTAAGGACCTTTCCTTCACTTCACAGGGCTTAATAATGAAGATTTATGAGGATTAATGCTGTTTGGAATGCACCGTTATGGATGAAAGTTAATAAATCATGAAGTGGAAGTGTTAATAGCCCAGCAGACTGAATTTAAAACTGGTAGGTCATCTGAAACTGCTTGAATTAAGGAGTTTTTACTGCGTGGGATGACCGAACTGGCAGATACAATGAGTTTGGAATAAACTGCTGTCTTTTGCTTTCCTTATTATAATTATCGTGTTCTGTGTTAAATGCTGAGGCTAAGGAATATCAAAGACTGAATTTGCTAATGAGAAGAATTTTAATTGAAGAGATCGATCTTTTGTGCTGGACTGACTGGCTGACTGGCTGAAGAAGCTTTATTAGGTGGATATTTTTTTTTTATTATTTTTCTTTTGAGAGGAAATTAATAGCTTGTTTATATTACAGAAAACAAAAAAAGGACTTTGTTTTGAAGTTCAAGCTGGTTTGTTTTGTTTTTTTTTTCTCTGCCGACGTGGAGAAAATGGCGCTGATTAAGCTGTGAGGTAATTGTGTTTCTTTGTGGAGTGAATATGACTCATAAGTTACTGATAAGCTACTAACGAGTGCAAATAAGCCGCTTCGCTTCAATTAAAGATTGTCGCCCTTGATCTTCATCAAGACCCTCTGTAAAATTGGTTTGACTGCTGTCCTTTGATCTTCACTAAGACTCTTTGAAAAATTGGAATCCCAGTTTGAGAAATTTTTGGTTTTTTTTTTCAAAATGACTCAACAACTTTCAGAAAGCAGCAAATTGCTGCAGCTTTAAATAAAATTGGGGAAAAATAGCAGCACTATCAGGCGTATAGATAATTTGACATTTAAAACTGACATCCGTGCAAAATTTAAAGCAAGATATGAATGATAACTTTGCTAAACAAAAGAGGAAATGACAATGATTAAAGATGAAATGGAGCAGCTGCATGTGCATGAGGCAAAAGTAGATCGGCAAATTGGCAAAATATTTTATAAAATGAGCAGCAAGATAAGAGAATTTGTCTTTTGGAAGAAGAGATGAGGAAATATAATTTTGTTATCAGAGGAATCTCGGAAGAAAGGAAGATAAATTGAAACAGCGGGTTTTGAAATGGATTAATGATTTGGATCATAACTTACGTTCACAATAGCAGACCTGGCAAGCGTTTTAGAATTGGATATAGAAGGCAAAATGGTTCTAACAGGAATGTGCTTGTCAGGTTCGCAAATCTTGGTGATAAGTTGGAAGTTATGGCCAAGTTAAGAGAGTTGGGAGATGCTTTGAAGTTTGAAGGGAAGACTATTCAAGTCTTCCCGGATATATCAAGAGAAGAAAGGGCATGGAGATTTTTTAAAACCAATTACAAAAGTTTTGAGAGATAATGGAATTAAATACAATTGGAGGCCACCACAACAATTGAAATTTTTTATAAAGGAAGGATGCGTACAATCACCCCAGATATAGATGCATTATTATATTTACGGAGCTTGGACTGATTGAGATGGAGGATTTAATGGAGATAAAAGATCAAATGCTTCAGATGGGTGGAACATATGGAAACATCAATCTCAGAAGAAGAAAAAGGGGCTATTGGAGGCAAGACTCTAAAGGGTTAAAGAGGAAAGAAATATCACCTGTGTTGGTTGAACAGAAGAAGAGTCGTGAGGATACAGTAGGAGAAGAAGCAGATAAGAGTCTTGGAAAATATGAAGCTGAATGCGGGTCATCGCTATCTTTTTTTTGAGTGATGAATTTAAATAGACAGCCGAAAGAAGTGCCCGGGCATTGGCACGTCCCTCTCCCCATTCTCTTTATAGAGGCGAAACCGATGAGGATGTGGGGAAGAAGATTGTTTGTATTTTATTGTTTGTTTTGTTTTTGTTTTTTTTGTTTTCTTATTGTTGTTTATATGGTAGTTTAATGTCGGGTGGTGGGGGCACAGAAAGGAAGATGCGGGATAGGATTAAAAATTTATATTTTAAATGGGAGTTATAAAAATAATGTCATGGAATGTGAAGGGTACAGGAATCAGATTAAAAGAAGAAGATTGGAGCTTAAGATTAAAAGGATTTACCAGACATTTTATTTTTACAAGAAACCCATCAGAAATCTGAAGATTCAAATAGAATGTATATAAAAGGTATGCAAATATATGAAAAGCATTTGGAACTTCAAAAGCTAGAGGAGTTGCAACACTGATATCAGATAGGGTGTACTTTGAAAACATAAGGTAATTTTGGATGAAGATGGAAGATATGTAATAATTGTTGGAAATCTTAATGAGGAAAAAGTGACACTTGTTAATTTATATTTACCGAATGAAAACAAAGAGAATTTCTTGAAAAATAACAAAAATTTTGGAGAATGAAAGTGTAGGAAAGTAATTGTGGCTGGGGATTTTAATTAATCAGAGATAAAATAGACAGTACTAATCCCACCCGCTGTGGAGGAGCAAATAAAATGGGGATTTTAAATATGTGGATGCTTGAAAGGCGTGGTGGATGTGTGGAGAGAGGTTAAAGGAATTGAGAGAGTATACACTTTTTTCTAAGATATATAATACATATTCTAGAATTGATTATATTTTTCTTTCTAAAGATTTGTTGAATAATGTGGATAAGGTAGATGTAGAATTTTAAAGATTCTGATCATGCAGAAGTTATGGTGGACTTAGATTTTAATTTTGAGAAAAAGAAGCTATTGGAGATATGACGAGAAATTGTATAAAAATGAAAAGGATAAAAAATGGATACTTAAAAAATTGGAGGAAAGTTGGAGATTTAATGATAACGGGGAGGTTAAATTTGAAATTGTTTGGGATGCGATGAAAGCGGTGTTTAGAGGAGAGTATTAAATTATCAAGTAGGAAATATAAAAATTATAAAATTAAAATGGAAAGAGATAAAAATCAGATTAAAGAATTGGAAAATCAATTTTGCTTACTAAAGAAAAAAAATTCTTCAGGAGCTTAATATGTTAAGAAATAAAATGATAGAAGAAGATACAGAGTTAGTAAAAGAAATTTGAGATTTTTAAATAGGAACTTTTTTGAATTTAGTAATAGAAATTCTAAATTATTGGCAAAGATGGCGAAAGATAAAAGAGAAGAGAGAAATTGGAGTTTTGATAGATGATAGAGGTAAAAGATGTAATAAAAAATTAGAGAAATGTGAAGTGGTTAGAAATCTTTTTCAGAATCTATATTCAAAGAAACCAATTAATCGGGGAAAATTGCAAAGCTATTTAGAAAAGTATGTGGTGAAAATTGATCAAACATATAAGGAATTGATGGAAGAAGATATAACACAAGATGAGATTAATGGAATAATACAAAAATTAAAATTAGGGAAAGCTCCAGGTGAGGATGGATTACCTGTTGAGTTTTATAAAGAATTTAAAGAATTAATAATACCAAGATTGCAAAAATTATTCAATGGAATATTACATGGTGGGGAAGTACCTTCGTCATGGAATAGAACGGTGATATCCCTAATTCCTAAACCAGATAAAGATTTAGAAAGGATTGAGTCCTATCGGCCCATTTCTTTAATTAATCAGGATGCAAAGATATTTACTGCTATTATAAGTAATAGATTAAATAGATTTATAGATAGATATATAAGTTATAATCAAGTAGGCTTTGTGAAGGGTAGATACATGAGTGATATTGTTAGAAGAGTATTAAATATTATAGATGTAGCTGAATATAATGGTGATAAAATTGGTATAGTATCATTGGATATTTTTAAAGCTTTTGATTCTGTACAATGGGAAACAATTAAAGTAATTGTGGAGGCTTTAGGCTTTGGTAATAAGTTTATACATGTTATTTCAAAATTGTACCAAAAGAGCAGTGCAAGAGTGAAGGTGAATGGAATATTAACTGAAGAGATAAAATTAGAAGCTGGTACGAGACAAGGATGTCCCTGTCCCCAACATTATTTTTATTGGCTATGGAAATATTGACAAAATGATAGAAAAGATGAAGAATTAGAAGGATATAAGGGTATAAGATAAATTTGTATGGATGATACTTTAATTATTTTGAAAAATGTAGAGAAAGATTTGAAAAGATATATAAGCATTTGATAGAATTTGAAGAAATGACAGGATTGAAAGTAAATTGGTCAAAGTCAGAATTATTGATGGATAGTAATGGTAATGAGTCTGAGAATATGCAAGAGCAATTTGGGATAAGGATTAAAACACATTGAAATATTTGGGTATAGTGCTTTCACTTAAGGTTAAAGAATTGAAAAAACTTAATTATGATGTGGTGATTAACGAAATTGAGAAGAAGATAGATAAATATAAAATTTTAAAGTTGTCTTGGTTTGGTAGAATTGCAATGTGTAAGATGATGTTGCTGCCCAAGTTCAACTTTTTATTCGAGATGCTACCACTAAATTTGACAGAGAAAGATATTGAAGGATATCAGAAAAAACTGGATAAATTTTGCAATGGTGGCAAAAGACCCAGATTAGTGAAGAAAATGTGGTATCAAAATCAAAAGGAAGGTGGATTAGGAATCCCCAAATTATTTAATTATTACTGTGCGTATGGTATCCGGATAGTGGTAAAAATACTTAAAGGTGAAGATAATTATTGGAGAGATTTAGAGGTAAGGGATATAGAAATTTGGATCAAGGTGGTTTTTAGATAAAGCAAATTTAAAATGTGTAAGTAGAAGTTATTGGTTAAAGGGATTAAGTAAAATGTGGAACAAATTTGTTAAAATTTTAATTCCGGATATAATCTTTTTGGGGGAGACAACTGGAATTTGGCCGATTAAAAATAATATAAAACGTAATGAAGTGATTAAAGAGGAAAATATAGAAATTATTAAAGATTGGATAAAAGTTATGGAAATGAAAGGAGGAATAAAGAAATTATTGAAAAATTGGGGTAAAGTTGGTTTCTAATATACAGATAGAAAAATGGACAAAAAAACTAAAGGAAAATTATTCGATAAATAGATGTGAAACTGAATTTGAATATTTAGTATCTCGGATTATGAAAGATGAAATTGGGCTAAAGGGACTCGTTAGTAGGGTTTATAAGATTATAAATTCTGATGAAAAATTACAAAGAGTGATGAGGACAAATTGGGAAAAAGATCTTAATATTGAAATACCAGAATCAGATTGGAATGTGAATTGGAAGAGTAGAATTATGAGAACTTTATCTATAAGGATTAAAGAGCACAATTATAAAGTTGTTTGGAAATGGTATTTGACTCCAGTAAGATTGTCACAAATGGATAAAAAATCTAGTAAAAAATGTTGGAGATGTGAGTTGGAATTGGGGACTTATGAACATATGTGGTATAATTGTGATAAGGTTAAAAGTTTTGGCAACAATTGAGAAAATGATATTTGAAATGATGGGGAAAGTAATAACATTGAGAGTGGAAACTATATTATTGTTGGTAATTAAGGAAATAGAATTAACAAAATATGAAAAAGAATTGATTAGAATTATGATTATAATAGGTAGAATTATAATAGCTAGATATTGGAAACTAGATGTGATTTTTAGAATAGAAGAGTGGAATTCTGAAATGTGGAAATTAGCTTTAAATGATAAAATGACATGTGATATTAAAATTAGAAGTGGTGTGTATAAAGAAGATATTTTCTGGAAGACTTGGAAACCATTTGTGGACTTTGCGCTTGGAACATTGGACGCTTCAGTACCTGTACCTCGAGAACGTGGATTTTGGCAATCATGAGGATATATCCGAAGACCCAAATCTTCCTTTTATGTATAGCACAAGGGTGTAATAATGTATTTTCTTTTTGTTTGTTTGTTGCAAAAAAAGTAATAAAAAAAAAAAAAAAAAAAAAAAAAAAAAAGGGGGGCTAACATTCATTTCTCCAGGACTAACTTGCCTACTTTGCTGCAAAATTACCAACACAGAAAAATAAACAAGAGGCAAATATGATCAGCTTTGTGTCTGTTCTCTACCACCACCACCACCCCGAGAAGACATCATCATTCTCTCGTGCTTGTATCCTTAGAAGCTGTTTCTTTCGTTTTTTAAAATAAAATTTAAAAATGGCTCCTTTGTAAAAGAAAATATTTCAAATGGAAGAGTCAAAAACATCTTTCATCTATGACAAATCAAAGAAAGGGTCTCCTCTTTTAACATTTCTTATTAAATTTATATGCCGCTCCTATCACCCTCCAAAGTGACTCTGGCTGGCTTACAATACAATAAATATAAAAACTATTTAAAATTACAGGAGTTAAATGCAGGCTAAAAAAGTTGGACTGAAATAGTGCCTTCTCTGTCACTGCACCAACCACCTCTAGCCTACAGTGTCCCCAAGCCAACTGGCAAAACCAAGTTTTACGATCTTTCTAGAATGCCAGAAGGATTGAGGGGAGTGGATCTCATCTCCACTGGTAAGATTTTCCAAAGGGCAGGGGCCACAGCAGAAAAGTCTCTTCTTCTATCTAGACCTTACCAGCTGAAATTCCTTGGCTGATGGAATGTGCAGTAGGTCCCTTCTGCTGAAACAGGAGTGGGCAACTATGGCAACTTTATAACTGTGGACTTCAACTCCCATGGCTGGTTCATGAATTCTGGGAGTTGACATCCACAAGTTGTAAAGTTGCATAGTTGCCCACCCCATGCTAGAATGAATAGGGAAGCCTATCCCATTGGGATGAGATGGTTCTCCAGATATCCTGGTTTATTAAAAGAGCTCTGGCTACAAGTCTGCTATGAGAAATGCTTGTTTTCTCTTCAAAGATACATTTGCAGAATATTTTAACCTATAAGGTATATATGATAAACTTATACAATGATAATACCTAAGAATTTCAAGCAGAAAAGCAGTGTGATCTATTTTAAATGCATAATAAATAGAAATAACTTGATTCAATGCAGAAAAGAGAAGTGACTGGGCACTGCACCAGTTGAAAATATGGAAGATATGACAAGAATGTTTGATGAGGCGGGGGGGGGGGGAATCGTTTGCACGTTTATTTAATATACAACTGTCTGAAAATAAGTTACCGTAGAAATGGTTGCTGAAATTATTTTAATCAAACTGACCGAATAGGATATTTTTTTCCATTTTGTAGTAGAGTTCAGATCCAGATAAAAACAAAAATTCAGCAGTTTTAGCCATCTTTAATCCTGAAATGTAGTGTACACACTACACCGTGACTCTGTAAACTGCTTAGAGAGGGCTGTGAAGCACTGTGAAGCGGTATGTAAGTGCTATTGCTATTGCTGTTGCCCACCCGCCCTTCCTTCCTTCCTTCCTTCCTTCCTTCCTTCCTTCCTTCCTTCCTTCCTTCCTTCCTTCCCAGTGGTTAGAATATATTTATGTATTTATTTATTTATTTCAATTTTTATACCGCCCTTCTCCTGAAGGACTCAGGGCGGTGTACAGCCTAGTAAAAATACAATGTATAAACATTAAAAAGAAATTAAAAAGAAATATTATAACGTGGCCAAAATTTTTAAAACCATTTAAAATCATAAGACATAAATACCCCAATAAAATATCAATCCAGTCCCGCTTGAATAAATAGGTGCGTTTTCAGCTCACGGCGGAAGGTCCGAAGATCAGGCACTTGACGTAAACCAGGGGGAAGTTCATTCCAGGCGTGGAGCTCCAACAGAAGGCCCTTCCTGGGGCCGCCAGCCGGCATTGCTTGGCGGACGGCACCCTGAGAAGGCCCTCTCTGTGTGTGGTCGGTGGGAGGCAAAGGTAACAGCAGGCGGTCCCGTAAGTACCGGGTCCTAAGCCATGGAGGCGCTTTAAAGGTGGTAACCAAAATCTTGAGCGCACCGAAGACCACAGGAAGCCAGTGCAAGCTCGCAGGATTGGTGTTACATAGAACAGCAGTTGCTCCCACTATTCTGTAGCAGCTGCATTCTGAACTAGCTGCAGCCTCCGGGTGCACTTCAAGGGCAGCCCCATGTAGAGAGCATTGCAATAGTCCAAGCGGGAAGTGACAAGGGCATGAGTGACCGTGCATAAGGCATCCCGGTCAAGAAAGGGGCGCAACTGGCGCACCAAGCGTACTTGGTGGAAGGCCCTCCTGGAGACGGCCGCCAAATGATCTTCAAACGACAGCCGCCCATCCAAGAGGACACCCAAGTTGCGCACCCTCTCCGTTGGGGCCAATAACTCACCCCCCACAGCCAGCTGCGGCTGCAGCTGACTGTACCGGGGTGCCGGCATCCACAGCCACTCCGTCTTGGAGGGATTGAGCCTGAGTCTGTTTCTCCCCATCCAGACCCGTACGGCTTCCAGGCACCGGGACAGCACTTCGACAGCTTCATTGGGGTGGTCCGGGGTGGAAAAGTACAGCTGAGTATCATCAGCGTACAGATGATAACTCACCCCGAAACCACTGATGACCTCACCCAGCGGCTTCATGTAGATGTTGAACAGGAGGCGAGAGAATCGACCCTGAGGCACCCACAAGTAAGGTGCCTCGCGGTGACCTCTGCCCCCTGTCAACACCGTCTGCGACGGTCGGAGAGATAGGAGGAGAACCACCGATAAGCGGTGCCTCCACTCCCAACCCCTCCAACCGGTGCAGCAAGATACCATGGTCGATGGTATCAAAAGCCGCTGAGAGATCTAATAGGACCAAAGCAGAGGAACAACCCCTATCCCTGGCCCTCCAGAGGTCATCCACCAACGCGACCAAAGCTGTCTCCGTACTGTGACCCGGTCCGGAGGCGGACTGGAGCAGGTCTAGATAGACAGCTTCATCCAGGTACCGGGGAAGCTGCCATGCAACCACACTCTCTACAACCTTCGCCACAAAGCGAAGGTTGGAGACTGGACGATAATTACCCAAAACAGCTGGGTCCAGGGAAGGCTTCTTGAGGAGGGGTCTCACCACCGCCTCTTTCAAGGCAGCGGGGAAAACCCCTTCCAACAATGAAGCATTTATAATTCCCTGGAGCCAGCCTCGTGTCACATCCTGAGTAGCCAGCACCAGCCAGGAAGGACACGGGTCCAGTAAACACGTGGTCGCATGTAGCCTCCCCAGTAACCTGTCCACGTCCTCGGGAGCCACAGTCTCAAACTCATCCCAAATAACCTCAACAAGACGTGCCTCTGCCATCCCACTTGGATCATCGCAATTTTGGTCTAAACTATCCCGAAGCTGAACGATTTTATCATATAGATAACCGTTAAACTCCTCAGCACGTCCCTGTAGGGGGTCATCCCGCCCCCCCCTGTTGAAGGAAGGAGCGAGTCACCCGAAACAGGGCGGCCGGGCGGTTATCTGCCGATGCAATGAGGGTGGAAACGTAGGAACGTTTCGCCTCCCTCATTGCCACTAGGTAGGTCTTAGTAAAAGAACTCACTAGTGTCCGATCAGCCTCGGAACGGCTAGACCTCCAGGTACTCTCTAGGCGTCTTCTCCGGCGTTTCATCTCCCTCAGCTCCTCAGAGAACCAGGGAGCCAAGTGAGATCTACGCCGGGTCAGAGGCCGCAAAGGCACGACACGGTCCAAAGCCCCAGCCGCGGCCCGCTCCCAGGCCGCAACTAGTTCTTCAGTCGTGCCGTGGGCCAGATCCTCAGGAAACGGCCCAAGCTCCGTCCGGAACCTCTCAGGGTCCATCAGGCACCTGGGACGGAACCAACGCATTGGCTCCGTCTCCCTGCGGTGGTGAGTGGCGGTCCGAAAGTCCAGGCGAAGGAGAAAATGATCCGACCATGACACTGGTTCCGTCACTAAATCTCCTAATATAGTATTGCAGGCTAACTCTGCCCACTGCCAGCAGTTCAATTTTGACCGGCTCAAGGTTGACTCAGCCTTTTATCCTTCCGACACTTGGAATTGTAGCCATGCAGATTACTGCTAAGGGAAATATACACTGGTAGTAAGAGAGACCAGAATATATTTAAAAGGGGGATGGGGTGACTGATTTATGAGGAACTGTTGACTTAGAAAAATGCAACTGTTGGATTTTGATTCCAAAGGGAAAAGAGCATAAGAGAATGGTACATTCTTATTCCTGTGTCATAGTCACACCATGAATCAGTCTTTATAGAACTGCATTTTATTCTTTTTAAAAAGTGTATCTACCATTACCATTAATAAGTGCTTTTAGCATTATTGCTACTCTAGTACGACCAGAAACCAGGTGCAAAAGCATCTTTTCTGGGCTGTAAAAGGCTCCCATGGCCATAGTTTTCGTGATTTTCCTTCCCCAGCAGAGTGATACAGGCCTTTTTTAAACTACGGTAGCTTTATTAGATCTCAAAGGTACAAAACTACAAACTTGCATCCTAGAAAAGTAAGTGGCTTCACTGCTTGCCATTCCCATTGATGAAACGTTTCTTACGGGCGTCTGATTCCAGGAAATTCTTGAGAAGTGGCCGGTCATTAAGGCGTTGCACGTAGCCAGCCAGCAAAGGCAAGGAAGCCAGGCAGTTGGATGCCAGGACCAAATGAACATGTAGGATGTCGAGCAGATTATAGTCTGCAAAGCCGATCTGGAGAAGTTGGAGAGGAGTGGCACACAGCGACAGAAGAGAGCAATGGAAATGAAAACATCATTAACTTTGCAAAAACATGTTTAGTTTTGCATTTTTGTACATAACAGTAAACACAGATGTTCCACCCCACCCGCTAAATACATATCAAACCTTTCAAGAACTACCTGCACCATATTTGCTAAATATCTGTAATGGCCGAGCTGTCATTTTCTTCCACTTCCAGTTGATAGTATTTCTCAAAATTCAATAAAGCAGGTTTTTTTTTTAATTGAGATTTCTCATATAGCTGGGACTTTGGTAGTGTGTTCTGTGCTCTCCTGCAACCTACAGAATTATGGAATACTGAGATGAAATCACGTAAAGGGGTTTGGATCTCTACCTATCAGCAGAACAACCCTGCAAAAACTAAACAGAATGGAACGAAATCTCTGTGTTTAAAAATGAGCTGGATTTGGCTGGGGTGTCAAGGGAGAAAAATATTTCAGGGGGAAAAAATCTCCAATTGTGTGTGTGTGTGGGGGGGGGGATCAGTCTGGCAGTCACTCACTCACAATGTGCTGATGATTCCGAGTGGAGCATATTTATGCATTTAATCTATTTGTATTTTACCCATACCTGAAGGTTGCTTTTTAAGGCAACTCAGAAAAAGGGTTGCTGGGTGCGTTCAATGGACACAATGAGGGCATCAAAATACAGTACGATCTTTTTGCTGCCTATATCCCCATACTGGAAGCTTAAATATAAGATCTTATTTACCCACTCTCAGACTTGATGGGTTTTCCTTTGCTACTTCATCTCCAGGAGTGCCTTGGTCTACCAAGGAAGTGTGAGAGGGATGGCCATTCCAGTGCAATCTGATCAAGTGCCATAACCACCTTATTTAACTGGGAAACCAGGGTTTCAATGAAATGATCCAACCCTGCCTATGGGAAACTCCCCACTTGTCCTTTGAAAATCATCTGGACTCTTTAAGTGTGTGTGTGGGGGGGGATATACAGTGAAATTCCATAGCACAGTGGTGGGTTTCAAATTTTTTTACTACTGGTTCTATGGGTGTGGCTTGGTGGGTGTGGCATGGTCTGGTGGGCATGGCTTGGTGGGTGTGGCAGGGGAAGGATACTGCAAAATCTCCATTCCCTCCCCAATCCAGGGGAAGGTTACTGCAAAATCCCCATTTCCTCCCAATCAGCTGGGACTCGGGAGGCAGAGAATATATGGGGGCCAGGCCAATCAGAATTTTTACTACCGCTTCTCCGAACTAGTCAAAATTTCTGCTACTGGTTCTCCAGATCTGGTCAGAACCTGCTGAAACCCACTTCTGCCATAGCAACCAGAGAATGATATGTCCATGACAAGGGTTGGAGTCAATGCCCCTCACTTCAAATCATATCATATCTACCCCAACATATCACCCCTTATGCATGTTGCCCTCTCAGTAAGTTGGCAAGATCCATGGTAGCCATGAACTCTTGGTCTGCAAAGACTATTCAATAAGGGAAGCCATATCAAAAATTCCCCCAGCACCACAAGTCTAGGAAATGCCCCCAACCCTCCCAGAAATAAGAGCAGCCCTGGCAGGGATGTTGTTGTATAGGCAGGAGGGAATGATTCATCAGCAGCAAATCAACCTGCTCAGTGTTGCTCAGTTTTCACTCACGCGTACACAAATATGCCCAGAAAACATGAGGGAAAGTAGAAACATACATTGATGCATCATGTTGCTCTTTGTCACAGAAGAAAATGCCAAACTTGGTATGGCCTTTACTAGTAAAGGCTTTGAAAAGTAAGCACATGGGGAAGGGCAGAGCTGACGTCGTGACGGTATGATGGGCGATCTTGAGGTACCAAGATCACCATCGATAACTCCGTCGCTGGATGGTCCATTTTGGACCTCACCATCCCGTAGAGATGGTGATAGAGGAGGGCACATCCTGTTGATCCCAGGGACATTGCAAAGTCCCTGGTTGATCCAGGAGAAGCCCTTTTTTCCAGCGGCGAAGAGGCAGCCATTAAAGCGGCTGAAGTTGGGACAGCTCCAGAACGGCAGAGATCAAGAGAAAGTGTGTCGGCTTGGTGAGAGAATTTTTAAATAGACTATCAGAGAGAACACCCTGAGATTAAAAGAAAGTTAAAATTGAAGACAGAAGAAATTAAGCGGCGGAATTAAGCCTGAGTCTAAGGTAGTTCTCCCAATTTTTAACCCATTTATATATGTGGATGTCTATGGATGATTTTACATTTTAACCTGGACTGGACTGAATTGAAGATTTCTGTTTTATTTTTTTATTATTATTTCTTTACTCTTAGTGCCCTTTTAGACCAATTTCTCTTTGGTTCTGTTTTTTGTCTACTTTTTTATCTTTTCTTTTTTCTCTATTTTTATTATTTTGTGTATTGGATATGAAAAGGAGGGAAAGTGGAGAAAATAAGTAACACTGCCATCTAGTGGATTGGAAATATTGTTTCTCTTTTTCTGTTTGGTTTAAGAAAGTAACAATTGTGCATATTTCAAGGACTCTGAGCCTATTCTAGATAAGATAGTATGGAGAGCATCAAAGACTGCTTGCAAGATTATTTATTCAGGTGCTCTTGTGGGAAACTATCAGTGGCAGGAGCCTGAAATTGAAAAATAGAAGATTGCAGTGACTCTGAAATGAGAGCTGTAAACATTATTTGAGAATTAACAAAAGAAACTTTCTCCTTTTACCTTTGGCTTTTTTCCTTTTTTTTTTTTCTTTCTTTCCATGATTGGAGACTGTGAATGTGGGAAACACCCCTTTGGTTAATTGGATTAAGACATACAAGAGTCTGAAGGTTTTTTCAGGTCTCTTTTTTTTCTTTTCTTTTTTCTTTTTCTCTCTTGTTGGTTTTTTGTTTTTTTTTGTCTTTCCCTTTTTTACTGTTACTTGGGAGAATATTTGTCCTACATATACAGTAAGTGGATTAAGGTATAGAAGAACCTGAAGACTACATCACAGAAATGAGTAGAAAGACAACAGCTATCGGTTCTTCCACATCGACTCCTTCTACTTCACCATCTGGAGGACAACGATCAATACAGATGATGCTACAACAGGAAAGGAAAAGGAATGAGAGAAGGAAAAGGAAGTGACATTACAGATGATTTAGCAAGGAATCCAAAAAATACAAACAAGAGTGGAGAATATTGAACACAGAACAGAAAAAAACAGATGAAAAGATGGAGAACATACATCAAATGATGAAAAAATATGAGGATAGACACCAAAAAACTGAGGAAGAACAGAGACAAAAAAATCAGTTATCGATAGTAGATTAGATGAGGTTGAACAAGATAAGAGTGGAATATTGGGATGGGAGATGGACAGATCAGAATTTTATCTCAGATTTCAAAATATAGAAGAAGAGAAGGAAGAAAATTTTGCAGAAAAAAATGATAGAAATTCTAGCAGAAGCATTAGAAATTACCAAAGAAAAGATGATGGATGGCGTAGACTAGATATTTAGAGTCTATACAAGATACATAATGAGAAATAAGCTACCAAGAGAAGTCCACATAAGATTCACTAAAAATTGATTAAAACGCAAATACTGCAGGTTACAAGAGAGAAAACATTGAAATATAAAGATAAGGAAATTGTGGTGCTGAAGCAAATACCGAGAAGAGTGAGGCGATGAGAAGAGAATATCATTTCTTGACTAAAATACTACTTCAGAAAGGCGTGAACTACAGATGGCTGATACCAGAAGGCCTGGGGTTTACAGGGCAACAAGAAAAATAGAGTTTGTACAGAAAATGGAGAAAGAATTGGCTTTTAAAAAAAAGAGAGAGAAAAGAAAACACATCAATACAAAACTTATGGGATACAATGAAGGTCTATGCTAGAGGTCTGATAATAGATTATACAAGAAAAAGAAATATTAAGAAAAGACAAGCTTATAAAACATTAGAGGATGACCACAAGAAACTCGAGAAAGAACTACAGAAATTTCCACAAAAAAAGGACATTAAAACAAAAATGGATACAATTAAATACAAAATGGCATTAATAGAAAAAGAGGACCTAGTGCAAAAAATTAGAAGTGCTAAACAAAACTATTTTGAAGATGCTAATAAACCAGGTAGATGATTAGCATATAAATTGAAAAAAGAGAGAGAATCAAGAAAAATAATACAACTAATGGATGACCAAGGACAAATTAGATATGGGAATGAAGAGGGGAAAAAATTACACAAGATTTTTATAGAAAATTGTATAAGCAAGAGAATATAGAGGAGGAAAGTGTTAAATGATACTTGCAGAAAGCGAATCTACCCCAGATTTCTGATGACACTGAAATGATGTTAGAAAGAAATATAACAATAATGGAATTAACTGAAGCACTCAAAAAACAAAAAATGGAAAGGCACCAGGCCCAGATGGACTACTAGTGGAATATTACAAGACACTACAGGAGTCGTTGAGCCTTCCATTGTCTGAAGTCATGAATGAAGTCATGTCAAAGAAGAAACTACCTAAATCATGGTCAGAAACTTATATTACACTTATTCCAAAGGAGGATACCGATCCACAACAAATCAAGAATTATAGGCCTATATCACTGTTAAATGCAGACTATAAGATCTTCACTTCAATATTGGCAGAAAGACTTAAAAGATATCTAAATAATTTTATACATTCTGATCAAAATGGGTTTCTGCCAAAAAGACAGATTAAAGATAACATGAGGATAATTCTGGATACTTTGGAATATTATGAGGCACATCCTGAAAAGCAAATGGCTTTGATATTTTTAGATGCACAGAAAGCCTTTGATAATGTGAATTGGCGATTTATGCTATTACAGCTGGAACAGATGGGCTTTGGTAGAAAGTTTATTCAAGCCATAGAAGCCATATACCAGAAACAAACAGCAAAAGTAATGATAAATGGAGAATTGACAGAGTCTATTGAAATAAAAAAAGGAACAAGACAAGGTTGTCCACTGTCACCCCTGTTGTTTGTGTTAATATTAGAAGTGTTAAATAGAAATATTAGAGAAGAAAAAGATAAAAAAGGCATGAAAATTCAAAAGGAAGAATACAAATTGCAAGCTTTCACTGATGACCTGGTTTTCTTGAAAATCCATTAGAATCAATAATTAAACTGATAGACAAGATAGGAGAATATGGAAAAGTAGCAGGTTTGAAAATAAATAAAGATAAAACGAAGATCTTGACAAAAAAATATGCTAATAAAAAAAAAGAAGAACTGGCGGAACTATCAAAGATGCAGGTCACAAATAAGGTTAAGTATTTGGGAATATATTTGACAGCAAGATGTAGTACAGTTAAAGAGAATAACTATAGTAAACTCAAACAATAGATAGTGACAGATTTGGCAAAGTGGGAGAATTTACAACTATCACCGATAGGGAGAATATCAATGATTAAGAGGAATGTATTGCCTAGAATATTATATTTATTCCAGACAATTCCAATTAGGTTGGAGAAAGAATATTTTGAAGAATTGAATAAAATAGTGCTGAAATATATTTGGCAGGGCAAAAAAGCGAGGATAAAACTAAAATTGTTGCAAGATGCTAGAATACGAGGTGGTTTTGGATTGTCTAATTGGGAATTATTATCAAGCAACAAATTTGATGTGGATCAAGGAATGGATAATGTTAAGAAATACTAGAATATTGACTTTAGAAGGACATGATTTGCTGTTGGGATGGCATGCCTTCTTATGGTACAAGGAAGCCAAAACACAGGGGAACTTTAGAAGACATTTTATACGAGAGGACTTGCTATTAAACTGGGAGAAGATCAAGATACAACATTATTTAAAAGTTCCAGTCTGGTTATCAACTATTGAAGCATTCTCATATTCAATAACATTTAGAAACGAACAAATTGTTAGATATAGTGAATTATTGAATGAAAAGGGTGAACTTCAATCTATGCAAGAATTAGAAGTACAAGGTATAAAGATGAATTAGTTTTCTTACTTGAAAATACATTCTAGATACGATAAAGATTTTAAGACAAGGTTATATAATAATCTGACTAATTTAGATAAAATTTTAATAGGTACTAATGAAAATGTAATTTAAAAATTGTATGGATATTTATTAGAGGTTAAATTGGAAGAAGAACAAGTTAAAGAAACAATGATTGCTTGGGGGGAAAATTTTGGACATGGGATTGACTTAGAGAAATGGCAAAAACTGTGGTTGCAAAACTATAAAATGACAATGTCAACGGCATATAAAGAGAATTTGTATAAGATGTTTTACAGGTGGCATTTCCCCCGCTGAGAATAGCGAGAATGTTCAAATCCGAAAAACGTTGGAAATGTCATCAGATACTGGGTTCATATTACCATATGTGATGGACATGCGTAGAAGTTAAAAGATACTGGACTAAAATCCACACATGGTTGGAAAAAAATGATAAAAAAGCATACAGACTTTAAACCAGAGGTTTTCTTATTGGGGATTATACCTGAAACATATAATAGAGAATTGAGATATTTGATTGTGAATGTAGTAACAGCGGCTAGAATTGTGTTTGCTAAAAATTGGAAAAAATGAGAAAATACCAACACAGGATGAAGTTATTAAGAAAATAATGGAATGTGCTGAAATGAGCAAATTGACATTTGAAATTAGAGAACAGGAAGATAAACAATATTATAAGAAATGGGACTTATTTTATCAATGGTTAGACAAAAAAATATGGTAATGAAGTTTGGTAGAGGTCTTTATAATACAAGAATTGTAGAAATATACAAAATATAACAAAAAGATATATTATTATGGGATTGATTCAGGAGGATTAAATGAATGATACAATAGAAGTGAATTTAAATCTTAGAACATTTTGTATGAAGTGAGGGAAGAAATAGACATAGTTAAGTAAATGAATAATGAGGATAAAAATATTTGGATATATACTAGGTTGATAAAATGTGAAATTAGGTAAACTATAAACTATGAATATGGTGAAAACGCACAAAAGACTTGTAACCAACCCACACACTGGTTTGTAATTGAAGATAGTGATATGTTTTTATGTATGTTTGTTTGTTTGTCTGTTTAAAAAAAAAGTTTTAAAAAAAGTAAAGTAAGCATATGGGTGAGGGGGGGCTTTTTGACCTTATTTTTATAATAATTCTGTGGGACTGTGGGAAAGCACAGAACATAGTACAAAACCCCAACTGTCCGAAAAATCTTGATTTTTCTTTTTAAAAGAAGCAGCTTCCTTGAGTTTTAAGAAATAATATCAACTGAACGTAGAACTGGGATTCTAAATGTATTGCTCCATTTATACAATAAGGATGAGTCAATATTCCCTCTTATCTAAAAATCAAGATTAATATGGACGAGACAAAGCAGAAGCCTGCTGTTAGCACATTAGCAATACTTGATTGCTTTAGCTTTGATTTAATGGCTGGCATGAACCAGACGGTTGTGGCTGCAATATAGTAAACCGCAGTGATTTTATTAACAACGAACACACATTAACAATAATGTATTAATTTCACCTCAGAGTAATTGCCTCCATCTCAGGATCGCATAAGAGCACAAAAGTGCCTACCATTCCTGTCCTATTGTTCCCTTCATCATATCAAATTGATATAGTTGATGCATATTTTTTTATATATATATGTATATTTTCTTCAAATTATGTTGTTTTATCTATGACAATTGTTTGTGTATACTGTTGTGACAAAAAAAAAAACCATTAGTGGCCAGCCCAGATATCTATCTTCGACAGGAAGCTGTGATGGTTTGGTTACCTGTTTGCCGACAATGAAGCCTTTCCCTCCATCGTTCTGAGCCAAGAGCTTCTCAAAAGGGGCCAGCTCAGCTGGCAGGGCCTCAATGTAAGCAGCTTTGCCAGATTCCTGTGAAAGAAAAACAGTCAGCTCTTTCCTCCCCCAGGTCTGCCTTTCCCTCACGGGAGAAGAATTAGGGTGAAAGGAATGCACCAAGACATTTCTTCCAATAATGCAAAATGAAGGATTCAATTATCCTGAGCAGCTTGCTTGAGCCCTTGTTATTGGGGGGAGGGGGGTAATCCAAGCCCTGTTGTTTTTTTTAAAAAGGGTTTGATTGTTAGAAATTGCATGATCTCTTTACACCTAAGAGCCCATGGTAAATGGAGAAAGAGACCTCAGCATCTGTTTCTCACATGACATTAGGTCTTTGTGTTCAACCAACAATGATATTTTTTATCCCTCTGTCCAAGACCACTGTAAGTAGGAGGCTTTTTAAATCTTCATTTATTTCTTAATAAATCTAGTTTTTACTTCCAATATAATAGCAGCTAGCATTCACTAGTCACTGGGCTGAGTCCATACTCTTCATAAAATGCATATTTTCCCTTTTAATGGACCACTTAGCATTCTTTCAACCCCTTTTATATTCAAAGATCTTCTGATCAGGGTTTCTGATTGATCCAAATCTCTCTTGCTAATCATTGGTTCTCATGTGCCACGTGCCCTCATCCTGCCTTTTCTAGATGATGCGCTGCCTATTGTTATACCTGATAACCAACCTGTTGCCAAGGCCCAGACTATGCCACCAAGGGTGCACTGCCCCAGGTTCTTCCAAAAGCTCTAACAGGGGAAAACCTGGCTGCAGCTCCAGCCCAGTTTCCATTCTCAGCAGCAGCATTATCATATCCTCATCATCATCACGACTATCCCAGCCACGTCCCTCCCCTCTAGCAACACCTCTTTCCCCCCCTCTCCCCACCCACGGAGGATAACCACAATGCTGGTCTGACATTGAGAATAAAATAGAGTTTGACACCCCTGCCCTAAAAGAACTCACTGCAATCAGGCAAAGAACCTGGATGCTAGTGATGCTTTTTAATACGAAACATCCCAGCCATGTCTTCTGGCTAGTGGGAACCGAATGAGACAGTGGAGCCAATGTCACTGACACTTTTACTGGAACCCTTTTGATTAAAGCTTTACCATCTGCAGTGGGGTAAAAAGTTCAGCTAAACTAAATTAATCAAGTTTACTGTTACATTTTTTATACTGAAACCTAAGTTAGCTTTTCCCAGTAAAATCTACCTCTTCTTAGATACTGTTAGAAAAACCCATGATTTGATCAGCCTGTTGGTTCTCAGAGAAACCAAAACATCATTAAATAGGGGACTGAGCTCTCCATCCAGCAGCTAAAAATAAAACCAAGTTCTCCTCTAATCCATCTTACATAGTTCTGGTAGATTAAGCGCCCATATTTGATTCGCAAATCCTCCACACCATCATTCACCATGTCCAGCAGTGCTGCTTCCTTTGCATCCTCACCATAGAGTCCTGAGAGGAGGGAAAGAAAGTGGCCAGGTCTAAAGTTAGAGAGGATCCTCATAACAACACTGATAACTAAAACTGCATTTTTCTACCATCCTCACTATAGCAAGTTTAGACCAGGATTTTTCTAAATCGTGGTTTGCTGAATAAGCTACAGCAGGTTGATCTAGAATAGGTGAAATTAAAAATAGACTTGTCAGAAACAAATTATACATTTGGGTTAGCATTGTATGGGAATGTAGTCAGAGATTTCATGCATCTAACATCTGGAAGACAATCTACAACTGCTAAGCATACATCTGATTAATGTATTTGGCCCAAGTCAGTTTTTAATTTATTATCAGTATTTATGCAAATCATAACTCTTATTCTCTGACTTTTGATGTATTTTTACAGCCACATCTGGGAATTGCCTTTTATTGTATTTTTAAAAATCTCTTATGAGCAATAAATCACCCCTTTTTATTTGTTTATTTATGCTTTGAGTCAGTATTTACTCTTAGTGAGCGACTAGATAAATTTCTGTAGTTTTCTTGGCAAGATTTAAAAAATGCTTTGCCATTGCCTACTTCCTTGGGCTGAGAAGGAATGACTGGCCCAAGGACAGCCAGCTGGCTTTTATCTAAGGCAGGACAAGAGCTCCCTATCTCCAGGTTTCTAGCCCAGTGCCTTAATAACTAAACCAAACTGGCTCTCTCTCTGTTAGCTATTAATTGAATTCCATTATATTTTTTTCTTGATCTTTTAGTTGAGATCAAGCATGTAGAAATCCATTGTGATCATCTCAAGAGGCATGTTACATACACATAAGCGTACATGCAGATACGAATGCTCTAGCCCCCGAAGGCAACATGCCCACAGATTTGCCCATATATCCCACCGTGATTCCTAGCCAAGTGGCGCAGAATAGCATTTGACTGATGCAATATAAAATTCCCATCCTGGAATCTTGGCAGTTGGCCAAAGGCCTGGAAAAAAAAAAGAAATGAGAGACAAAATGGTTAGTGATGGAGCATTCCATTGCATTTCCAAGGAAGTAAAGATATTGCTGAATAATGCCTCCTTCCAAGACCCAGTTAGTATTGCAAATAGCAAAGATAATGAAATTTGTAAACTAACTGGAGAGCCACAGGCATCCTAAGACAGAAATCTGGTTAATTAAATTGTAACATTGGGAGCTGGAATGCATGCAAGAGCTCATTTTGCAGAAGGATTTCTCTTCTAAACCCATAAAATGTATCTCAAAGGCAGCTTTACTCACACATAATTTCTTCAGATCTCCCTTCTTCCAAATCTCCCCATTCACCACATCCTCAGTCCATTCCTGTCCCTGATCAGCCAGCAGCATGCGTATGGCTTCTCCACGGCCTGAAGCAAAACATTTCAAACGTGGATAAACCTACTGGCAATATTTATTGAGCACACTGAACCAGATTTTTTAAGTATGGGTCACTGACTATAATTATTTGGATTCACAAGATGCTAAGTTACCCACTCAACCCCACATTTTGGTTTTGCATGTTCTGTGATGAGAAACAGTATTTTCAAGAAAACCTAATTGCCACTGCAATGGGGCAGAAGGAAAGATGACATTTGCCAAAGAAATGGTAAGGAAGAAGTCTAAAATTAACAAAACTGATGCAGATAATAATGAGAGAGATTTGTCAGAAAATAAGGCAGTTGCGTGCTTGAGTCAAATATTGGAATGGGAGGAAGTTGTCTGTGAAGGATTACAGAAGCTTTCAGCAATCTTTTTACACTGCCAACAAGCTAACAGTAAACAACAGCCCAATCAAGGAACCACTAAGGCCACTCCTACCAACGCTAACAGGGCAATTCACTAGTATGTAGAATGAGAGCAAACCAATGGTGAAATCCAAATTTTTATACTACCAATTCTGTGGGAGTGGCTTGGTGGGCATGGTGTGGCTTGGTGGGCATGGCAGGGGAAGGATACTGCAAAACCCCCATTCCCTTCCCACTCCTGGGGGAAGGATATTGCAAAATCTCATTCCCACCCTACTCTGGGGCCAGCCAGAGGTGGAATTTGCCGGTTCTCTGAACTACTCAAAATTTCCGCTACCGGTTCTCCAGAACCTGCTGGATTTCACCCCTGGAGGAAACCCCACTCCCTACTAGCACTGCTGATGTTACATAGTTTGGTAATGAAATGTCTGCAAGAAAACAACCAAGCTTAGAAAGTACCAAGGACCCCAACAGTTCAATTCTGAGGAACAAATAATTTCTTCTATTGGTAATGTTTTATTTTTAGGTAAAATGTGTTTTACACTTTTCCCACAGAGTATTTCCTGTAGTGCATTATCCATTGGCCAGGCTGCTTCTTCATCCATGGAACTTCAGATATTTCTTTAAAATAATAGTGTTCCAACAGAAAAATGAAAGGAACAGGTTGATATGTAAAGTAATCTTGCTGATGGGATTTGAATAAGTACATTTTTATGTACTGTCATAAAATGAGGCATTCATTCTAAGTCCAAGACTCCCTCCTGCTGGATAAATGTTCAGAGTCAAGATATGACTATTCTCCAAGAGGAGAAGCAGCTGTAGATAAATTACAGCTCAGTCTTTTTACATTTGCCCAATGGAGCTTAATACCAGCTAAGCAAGCAATCAACAAAAATTAAAGGATTGACCACAGATTAACTACATTACCTCTGATCGCAGCCAACTCTCTCAGACTAAAATACACCATCTTCCAAATCATAGCTAAGGTCAGCTCAGCAAAAATGTCACGCTTCTTTAATACTTAGATGGGAATCCTCTGATGAAAACTAGGGTTGGTATGGCAAAAACCATCCCAGAAGTGGCAGTAGTGAAGCACTTACTTATTGTTTTCAAAAAAAAGAAAAGAAAAGAAAGAAAGAATATGCCCATGAAGTCACAGGAGCCAAGTTACTCATGGTGGTAGATAGATAGGAAACCCTATCTATTGTGCAGTAAAGAAATCTGAGAAAATCACTTAAACAAAACAATAAATTTGGTGGTACTGTTTGCTCAAAACAATTTAGAGACAGAAAAACCTTCAAATAATGGTGAACTATTCCTGATTCTTAGCCCAATACCTAGCTCAATAACTACTGAATAACAGTAGCCATTATCCTCAGAATTATTCTTCCATCTTCTCCCCAATTGCTTTGCTAACACTCAACATAAATTATATCCCATGGGCCTCTTGAGTGATTGGAATGCTTACCTGTTTTTGCTGTCATTAATTTATTGTGTTTTTTTAAAGCTAATTTTTGTTGATATATTTTGTATTGGTTTGCTCATGTACATTACACCCAGAGTTGGTTAGATTGAGCAGGTATACAAAAGCTGTTAATAAAAGCAAACAAGGAAGCAATGGGATATTTTATTTTAACAAATCAATGGGTTACATTTTAATGAATATCAAACTAGTACTCTGTGATATTATTTTCATGTGTATTTGAGTACCCCAGAGAATGTGTGGTAAAAGTTGGGTTTAACCTCCCTAAATTGGAAACATAATATTTTGGAGATTAACTTATAAATTTTGGACTTGTTTGAATGTGGGTAGAAAAAGTGTTTAAATATATGAACTACTAAACAATTACAACTGGTTTAGAGACCTGCAGGGAAGACATATATTCACTTTCTGAATAGGAATTGGACTTTTATCAGCATTGTACAAAATCTAAACAGTGTTTCTCAAGATGGTTAAGATGTAATTTGTAATTTGAGGTTTTTGTCCATATACATTTAATTCAAAAATATTTTTCTCTGAGGGGTCTTTCGTGTTCTCTGAGCTTGATTGTTTTCTTGCAAATGTTTCATTGCCCAAACTAGGTAACATCATCTATGCCATCAGCAGCAGGTAATGAAACATCTGCAAGAAAATAAGCAACCTCAGTGAGCACCAAGGATCCTTCAATTTAACCCTGGGCAACAAATATATTTGCTTTCTATTAATTTTTTGAGTTTTTATTTTTTCTTCCAATCAGATGGTATATTTTTCCTGTTTTTATAATAAAAGCCCTTTAAAATAAATATTGGAAGCTCCAATGATGAAGAATCCATACAATCTGCCCTTCCGCCCCTCAGCTGGTACCCAGAGAACATTCCTCCTATATGGATATGGAATGTTAATGCAATATAGACTATATAGCAAATCCTATGTAGCTCAGCAGGGATGCTTCTCAATAAAGAAATGCTTTGCAAAATTAAAAAAAAAAACATTTCTGCATTTTTTTTCTATTTATATTCAGTTTGATGAAAAAGAAACTTCTTTTCTCATGGAAAAATGGTAAGAAATTTGGGGGTGGGGGGGCTAACTTTTTTTCATTCTCCAGAATACTACAGAAATCTAAGGCCAATCTAGATCAAACAAGAAGAATTCTTGACAAACTTTAAATAAAAATGGATGAAGAAAAAGAGAGAAAAGGTTTTTCAGTGTTCCTTTGATTATTATCTGAACAAGAAACTTTTCTAGTGCTGTTCAGAATGTATGCATTAGAGTAGACACAGAGTTTCATTTCCCTTCCCCCCCCCAAAAGGAGCTAAAAACTCCTTTTCCTAAACTATCCTTTGTTCTGAAAATACATTACTGTTAGTATTCAGGGTAGTATATGAAAGATACAGTGTTTCATATACTGCTATGAATATTAGCAGGATTAAATAACTAAACGTTACTGTTATATTTGAATGATAATGAGAAAATACTTGTGCTTTTGTCCAATTGCAAAAGGGACGCTGATGTACTCCCTCCTCACATACTTTTTTTTGCAGCAAATAATTTTGACATTTTTGTTCTGTGTATTATGGGGACTTCTCATGCTGCCATTAAAGCTCAGTCTAGTGGTGAAGGCATCAGATTAGAAAGCCAGAGACTGTGAGTTCTAGTCTCACCTTAGTTTAGAAAGCTGCTTGGGGGACTTCGAGCCAGTCACTCAACTCTCTCAAGCCCAACCACCCCTCATAGGGTTGTTGTTGTTGTGGGGGAAAATAGGAGGAGAAAGGAGTATTAGTTATCTTTGCTGCCTTGAGTTAGTTATACAAATAATAAAGGTGGGACGAATAAACCTCTCCCAGGGGACTCTGCCAGGTTAAGAACCATGGGCAGCTCAGAAGGCTCCAAAATAAGACTCCAGGCTGGTCAACTGGGATAACAGATTAACAGAATTGGAAGGGACTTTATAGGTCATCTAGTCCAACCCCCCCAAACAGGAGACCCTACACCATTTCTGACAAATGGCAGTCCAACCTTTTCTTGAAAGTATCAAGTGATGAAGCTCCACAACTACCAAAGGCAAGCTATTCCATTGGTTGATTGTTCTCACTGTCAAGAAATTTCTCTTTGTTTCTAGGTTGAATCTCTCCTTGATCAGTTTCCATCCATTATTCCTTGTCTGGCCTTCAGATGGTTTGGAAAACAGCTTGACCCTTTCCTCTCTGTGGCAGGCCCTCAAGTATTGGAAGATGGCTATCATGTCTCCCCTGGTCCTTCTTTTCGCTAGACTAGCCATGCCCAGTTCATGTAACCGTTCTTCATGTTTTAGTCTCCAGTCTCCTAATCATCCTGGTTGCTCTCCTCTGCACTCTTTCTAGAGTCTCAACATCTTTTTTATAGTGTGGTGACCAAAACTGGATGCAGTACTCCAAGTGCGGTCTTACTAAGGCTTTATAGAGTGGTATTAGTACCTCACTTGATCTTCATTGTATCCTTCTGTTAATGTAACAAAGGGATGAAACAAAGGCTTTTGTCACCAGGATGTAAAAAAGATGTGGAGACTCTAGAAAGAGTGCAGAGAAGAGCAACAAAGATGATTAGGGGACTGGAGGCTAAAACATATGAAGAACTGTTGCAGGAACTCGGTATGTCTAGTTTAATGAAAAGAAGGACCAGGGGAGACATGATAGCAGTGTTCCAATATCTCAAGGGTTGCCACAAAGAAGAGGGAGTCAAACTATTCTCCAGAGCACCTGAGGGTAGAACAAGAAGCAATGGGTGGAAACTAATCAAGGAGAGAAGCAACTTAGAACTAAGGAGAAATTTCCTGACAGAACAATAAGTGGAACAACTTGCCTGCAGAAGTTTTGAATGATCCAACAATGGAAATTTTTAAGAAGATGTTGGATAACCATTTGTTTGAAGTACTGTAGGGTTTCCTGCCTGGGCAGGGGATTGGACTAGAAGACCTCCAAGGTCCCTTCCAACTCTGTTGTTGTTGTTGTTTTTGTTGTTGTTGTTGTTATTGTTGTTATTTTATTTTATTTACACAAAATGACAGTATACACAGCAAACGAGATAACTATGCTGGATTTCGTATCACAGATCACTAGTCGAACACTTCCCAAGCGTTTAGGACTGCATGATGTATCGGCAAATTATGCGAGTAGATCCCAGTAAGGTGGCCTTCTGCAGCTTATTATTATTATTATTATTATTATTATTATTATTATTATTATTAGTAGTAGTAGTAGTAGTAGTAGTAGTTGTATTAGTAGTAGTAGTAGTAGTAGTAGTAGTAGTAGTAGTAGTACCAGCCAGAATTCTCCACTTCCTGGCAATAACACAGTGTAAACTCCAACAGATGATCAAAGTGATCCGAAACAACAAAAAAAGCCCTTGTAAAAAAACGGCAGTCTGTTTTGCAGGAGGAAACCAGCAAGGAGACCTTCTGAAAAACTGGAAGTCAAGTTGAGCTGCAGGATTAGAGCAACTGCTGCAAATCAAACAATTTCGCGAGCTTAGAAAGAAAAGCTCCCCCTCCCAATTGAAGAATATTTCAAGCTTCTTCCTAATGGCTTCCACGCTCTCCTTCCTGCAACGTTATTTTAAAAAAGTTCCCTTCCCCCTCCCATCCGAGACGCGTTTCTCGGGACTCACCTCGCACAGGAAAATAGGTGAGGGTGTACTCGCCAGGCACTAGGAGGAAAAAAAACACGAGAAGGAAGGAGGGCAGTTACCGCAGCATCCGCTTGAGATAATAAGACCGCGTCGGGAGGCGTTTAATTCTGCCAGGAGCCCCCATTGCATCTCGCGTGCCCATCACCCCAGGAAGGGAAGGAGAACCAGGCCAACGAAACAGAAACGTGGGCATACTCACTGTCGGAAAAGCTGCGGGTCAAGGCACACAACCAAAGCAGAGAGCGGCTGATCGAACAGCTTCTCTAGCTAAAATCTGCACAAAAGCAAAGCTCGGCAAAAGTTGCTGAGTCACGCTCCACTAGCTGGTCTCTGGACCAGCCCTTCTTAAAGGGGCAGGAAGTGGGAAAGGGCTTAGACTTGTCTTGGTCCTTATCTCCGAGGCTAAGTTGGCGTCAGTTTAGCGCAGAGGTCTCCAACTTTGGCCACTTTAAGTCTTGTGGACTTCAACTCCCAGAATTCCCCAGCCAGCTCTGCCTCCCTGTCAAAGACCTTGGAGTTTTCATATCAAATGATCTAAGTGCCAAAGCCCACTGCAACTACATAGCAAAAAATGCTCTAAGAGTTGTAAACTTAATTTTACGTCTTTTCCAAAAACTCTACACTACTAACCAGAGCATACAAAATATTTACCAGACCTATTCTTGAATACAGCTCATCTGCCTGGAACCCATACCACATCTCTGACATTAATACTATCGACACGTCCAGAAATATTTTACTAGAAGAGTTCTTCGCTCCTCGGAAAACAACAAAATACCTTATACCACCAGGCTTGAAATCCTGGGTTTAGAAAACTTAGAACTCCGCCGACTCCGACATGACTTGTGTTTAACACACAGAATCATCTATTGTAATATTCTTCCTGTAAAAAACTACTTCAGCTTCAATCGCAACAATACAAGAGCAAACAATAGATTCAAACTTAATGTCAACCGCTTCAAACTCGATTGCAGAAAATATGACTTTTGTAACAGAGTTGTTAACGCTTGGAACTCACTACCTGACTCTATAGTCTCTACTCAAAACCCCAAAATCTTCAACCAAAAACTGTCTACTATTGACCTCACCCCATTCCTAAGAGGACTATAAGGGGAGTGCATAAGAGCACAAAAGTGCCTACCGTTCCTGTCCTATTGTTCTCTTCATTATAGTATTATATGCATACTTTTACTTATACTTTTACTTATATATACTTTTTCTCTCATGATGGGTTATTGTTTATGTTGATGATTGTATATACTGTTGTGACAAAATAAAATAAAAAGTCTTAAAGTGGCCAAGGCTGGAGACCCCTGGTTTAGCGGGAAATAAAGGCAGCCTTTGGGGCCATCTCAGATCTTGGAATGTGTGCGCCTGAGAAAACGACAGTCCTTAAATAAACGGAGTGGGGGTCGATTGTCTTTTGGAACACAGCGCTGGCACTGCAGTGGGGTCATTTATCACCTGGCTTTTGCTTTTTTTTGGAGTCAAAGTTGGTTCACACAAAGTCGAAAAGGAGGGTGTCCCTTCTCCTTTTCCAGGAACTGCAATTGATGGAGAGAGGAGCAAAAGTTGGAGGAAACGGAGTATAAATCACAACCGCATAACATACTAAGCACCATTATAACTGTGAATGCGAATGTTTGAACTGATGGGTGAACAGTCCAGGAACCAGTGAAATCCTGGGCAAGGGACAGAATGTATCTGCCCACAGTGTGGAAGGGATTCCACTCTCGAATTGGCCTTTTTAGTCACACTTGATGCTGTTTTAGGATCTCTTTCCAGTCTTTTGAGACTGAAGGATGCCAATGCATGTGAACGCAAATGCTTCTTCCAATTACAAAGTATTACCAATAGTTTGTGCAGCAATTGTGTCTGATAGAAGAAGCAATGGGAAACTACTGGAGTGTTTGTTACCTTGTGCAAAATAAGGCCAGAAGAGACTAGAGGATAAAACTCTTAAATGAAAATCACTCACAACTGAGATTAAGAATGCAAAGGATGAGCCTTAAAGTGGCTGTTCCCTCAGGCCTTATGCCCTAATGTTGAATAACCCATCTGATTGTGTGATATCGGTTACTGGCCCGGGGTTTGTTATGTTGCTTCTGCAGTTTGCTTTTATTCCTTTGTCAGCTGCTCAGAGTCACTTAACGAGTATGAAAAGAAGGACTAGGGGAGACATGATAGCAGTGTTCCAATATCTCAGGAGTTGCCACAAAGAAGAGGGAGTCAAACTATTCTCCAAAGCACCTGAGGGTAGAACAAGAAGCAATGGATGGAAACTAATCAAGGAAAGAAGCAACTTAGAACTAAGGAGAAATTTCCTGACAGTTAGAACAATTAATCAGTGGAACAACTTGCCTGCAGAAGTTGTAAATGCTCCAACAGTGGAAATTTTTAAGAAAATGTTGGATAACCATTTTTCTGAAATGATGTAGGGTTTCCTGCCTGGGCAGGGGATTGGACTAGAAGACCTCCAAGGTCCCTTCCAACTCTGTTGTTGTTGTTGTTGTTGTTGTTACTACTACTACTACTACTACTACTACTACTACTACTATTATTATTATTATTATTATTATTATTATTATTATTATTATTATTATTATTATTATTATTATGTGATCTTATAAATCAAAGCTTTTTTTCTTTTTAAATGAAGAAATCAAATGAATGCTCATAGATGGTGACTTTCAAATACAATTGTCAATTGAGATCTTAATGTTACAGTGTGTTGAAACATATTTAACTGCTTGGGAATTACATCACATGTACAGAAAATCTGCATGCATCATTCCAGCTCTGAAACAAACAAGTGATTCAATTAGATGCTTATTCTATGGCTGAAGAGTATACTTATAGACTTTTTACTTTGTGCTTGTTGATCATTGATCTATTTGTAGTTTTCTATTTATGTCAGAATATTATTTATGGTCTGCAGTTACAGTAAATCATCCATGAAGTCTCACCTTGACCTAAAGACAAGGAATACATACTTTTGAAATTAGTGGCAACCTTTGTTTTAAGTATGATTCGGTGTTAACCATGCTAAGGACACTTACCCAGAAAAAAGTAAACTAGTACCCTTTTAATTTTTTTAAGTATTTTTTATTTTATTTTAAGGCAAAGGTACCCCTGCACATGCATGCTAGTTGTTTCCTGTTCAAGGGACAGTGCTCATCTCCGTTTCTAAGCCGAGGAGCCAGCACTGTCCAAAGACGTCTCTGTGGTCATGTGGCCAGCATGACTAAATGCCGAAGGCGCATGGAGCACTGTTACCTTCCCACCAAAGTGGTCCCTATTTCCCTACTTGCATTTTTTTACGTGCTTTCGAACTGCTATGTTGGTAGGATTAGTAACAGGAGCTCACTCCGTTACTTGGCACTAGAGATTCAAAAACCACTGAACTACCCAACCTTCTGATTGACAAGCTCAGCATCTTAGCCACTGAGCCACCAGCATCTAAAAGTCTGGGGTAGTCTTCTTCGATTCTAGGGATAGGGAGATGCATAAAAAGGGAAAGTCAATCTCACCCCATCTCCTTTCTTTCCAAAAGAAATGTCTATAGCTTTGCAAGGGCTGCAAAACCTCAGCACAGCAGAGCAAATTCTGCAGCAAAGATAGCTCTTCTTTGTTGCTGCAGCCTGTGCTGATTTTTAGGGGGACTAATTGCTACTTTACCATAAGCTGACCACTAGTCTGGGTTGAGACAACATACCAAGTTATTCTCAGCTGTTTTTCCAACAACAACAAAATATGCTTAATAGGCATTTCATCTAGTCACAAGGTTATCATATTTGCAGATTTAGATCACACAGTAAACCCAATCTCTGAATAGTTTAGAGCAGAGTTCCCCAACCCTTCTGGCTTTGCAGACTGGCAGAGTGGGGGGAAAGAGGAGATAGTTCTGTGCAAGCACACACACATCCATTTGCACAAGCAGCATGCATGCCGCTCACACAAATGGCGCACACATACATGTGCTCACCCACTGATAGCAAAAGTGGATGAGTTACAACACCCAGACATAAAATCAGTGAAATCCCTTTCCCCAAGTTTTGAAAGATGACTACACTTGAGTTTTCCTGTTTGACCTACCATTCCAAAGACCAGGTTTCAAAACTCTGCCCCCTCCACTAAACAAGAGCAGTGCCCCATGCCATTATATTATGGCTCTTTGGGAGAAAAGAAAAAAAAATGTTGCTGTGGAATGCCCAAGAACTGTAGGAAATGGGTTATCCCAGTCTTTTATGGCCAAGAAATGCCAAGTTGATCCTACCCCCTATGAGTCACCCAACTATACTGTCAACAGAATTGTTAGCAAAGCAGCATCAATTTTACATACTTTGAAACTGTTCTTCTGAAAACTCCAAGGAATTCTGCAACAGGAAGGACCCAAGTAAAAAACTGTATGCTGAGATGAGTCGGAATAAAGAGAGAGGTAAGATTATCCTTTAACCTCTGATTAAAGTTAAAATTTGGGGGGGGGGAAGAAGGATTTTCCATGTAATAGATTTGCACAAAGACAACATCTGTTCCAAGGTGCATCTGTATTTCCTACAGGAATGAGAAAAAGTTAAAAACAGACCATGTTTTGTTTCTTTGTCAGTGTTTAAATTTCTGGAGATTATTATCTCTCTACAATCTCCGGCAAATTGGAATTGCTTTATATTAGAGTCACTTCTAAATAAAGAAGATCGGGATCTTCTTGGGAGCTGCTTAAAACTGAAAGCCTTATATTTTCTATATCTTTATTCATTTATCTAAAATGCTGGCTTCATTTTAGTGCTGTGAGTTCAGTAGCATTGTATTTTTCCTCCTCTGCTACTGAATTTTTTAATTAAAAGATGTCTGTATGCTTTCTCTTTTCATTTTTTTTAAAAATAAATTTTGATTCTATTTATCTGTGGAGATATTACTCTATCACCCCACAAAGGAGGTGAGCAAAGAAGACTTGATTTCTCTAGTCACATACCTCAGTGTTTTAGGGTTAGGATACAGGGCTACAGGATTTATTTCATTTTTATTACTTTTTCCTTGGTAGTAACATTCACAGACTGCAGGAACTCTCTTACATACCTTGAGAGTTGCTGGAAGGGGAGAAGATGCCAAGTATAGGTAGTCCTCGATTTATGACCAGAATCAGAATTTCTGTTGCTAAATAAGGTAGCTCTAAATGAGTCATAGCCAATTTTATTACCGTTTTTCCACAGTGATTAAGTGAATCACATGATCATTTAATGAATCTGGCTTCCCTCATTAACCTTGCTTGTTAGAAGCCCACTTGGGAAGGTGGCAAATGGCAATCACATGTCCCTAGAACACCACAACCATCACAAATACGTGCCTGTTGTCCAGCGCCCAGATTTTGATCACATGACCACGTGGAGTCTGTGATGATTGTAAGCAGGATGACTCGTTGTAAGTTACTTTTTTCATTGAAGTTGTAATTCTGAACAGTCCCTAAATGAATGATTGTTAATTGGAAGGCAACTCCCTTGAAGGCAGTTGGTGTCATAGAAACTGCATAGAAAGGGAGGAAGCCAAGGGTGCATAGCAGTGGTGAAATTCAAATTTTTTTATTACCGGTTCTGAGGGTGTGGCTTGGTGGGCGTGGCTTGGTGGGCATGGCAGGGGAAGGATACTGCAAAATCTCCATTCCCTCCCCACTCTGGGGGTAGTATTTGCCGGTTCTCCGAACTACTCAAAATTTCCACTACCGGTTCTCCAGAACCTGACAGAACCTGCTGGATTTCACCCCTGATGTGTAGTCTCCAAGTACTTCGGGGACACAGGGCTTGAGATTGCTCAGGTGTTTCACTTTATAGTTTCAGCCATGCTGGTACACCTACAAATGGAGATGGCACCTGTATTTGAGATGGGATGGTTGTCTCGAGTCCACGTCTTGTTGAGATTATTTGGGATGGATTTGACCCTGTGGCTCCCGAAGACATGGACAGGTTGTTGGGGCGGTTGAATGCCACCACATGTTTATTGGACCCGTGCCCCTCCTGGTTGGTGCTGGCCACTCAGGAGGTGACACGAGGCTGGCTCCAGGGGATTATAAATGCTTCTTTGATGGAGGGTGTTTTCCCCGCCGCTTTGAAAGAGGCCGTGGTGAGGCCCCTCCTCAAGAAGCCCTCCCTGGACCCGGCTATTTTAGGAAATTATCGTCCTGTCTCCAACCTTCGCTTTGTAGTGAAGGTTGTTGAGAGTGTGGTGGCATGTCAATTACCCCAATACCTGGATGAATCTGTCTATTTAGACCCGTTCCAGTCTGGCTTCCGACCCGGGTACAGTACGGAGACGGCTTTGGTCGCGTTGGTGGATGATCTCTGGAGGGCCAGGGATAGGGGTTGTTCCTCTGCCCTGGTCCTATTAGATCTCTCAGCGGCTTTTGATACCATCGACCATGGTATCCTGCTGCACCGGTTAGGGAGTTTGGGAGTGGGAGGCACCGTTTATCGGTGGTTCTCCTCCTATCTCTCTGACTGGTCGCAGACGGTGTTGACAGGAGGGCAGAGATCGACCGCGAGGCCCCTCACATGTGGGGTGCCGCAGGGGTCGATTCTCTCGCCTCTCCTGTTCAACATCTATATGAAGCCGCTGGGTGAGATCATCAATGGCTTTGGGGTGAGGTACCAACTGTACGCTGACGACACGCAGCTGTACTTTTCCACCCCAGGCCATCCCAACGAAGCCATCGAAGTGCTGTCCCGGTGTCTGGAAGCTGTACGGGTTTGGATGGGGAGAAACAGGCTCAAACTCAATCCCTCCAAGACGGAGTGGCTGTGGATGCCGGCACCCCGGTACAGTCAGCTGTAACCGCGGCTGACTGTTGGGGGCGAATCATTGGCCCCAGTGGAAAGGGTGCGCAACTTGGGCGTCCTCCTGGATGGACGGTTGTCTTTCGAAGATCATTTGACGACCGTCGCCAGGAGGGCTTTCTACCAGGTTCGCCTGGTTCGCCAGTTGCGCCCCTTCCTCGACCGGGATGCCTTATGCACGGTCACTCATGCTCTGGTTACCTCTCGTTTGGACTACTGTAATGCTCTCTACATGGGGCTCCCCTTGAAGAGTACCCGGAGGCTCCAGTTGGTTCAGAACGCAGCTGCGCGGGTGATAGTGGGAGCCACACGTTGCTCCCATGTAACACCTCTCCTGCGCAGTCTGCACTGGCTACCTGTGGTCTTTCGGGTGCACTTCAAGGTGTTGGTGACCACCTTTAAAGCGCTCCATGGCTTAGGGCCAGGGTACTTACGGGACCGCCTGCTGTTACCGAATACCTCCCACCGACCTGTACGCTCGCACAGAGAGGGACTCCTTAGGGTGCCGTCCGCCAAGCAATGTCGGCTGGCGGCCCCCAGGGGGAGGGCCTTCTCTGTGGGGGCTCCCACCCTTTGGAACGAACTTCCCCCTGGACTTCGACAATTGCCGGACCTTCGGACTTTCCGCCGAGAGTTGAAGACCTATTTGTTTGTTCGCGCAGGACTGGCATAGGATTTTAATAGGATTTTAATTAGTTTTAACGTTTTAATATTTTATAAATTGGGGTTTTATTTTTAATTGTTTTAATTCGGCCATTTGTATAATAAGTTTTTTAATCATGTTTTTATGTGTATTTTGCTGTTGTTTTTTATTATGGCTGTAAACCGCCCTGAGTCCTTCGGGAGAAGGGCGGTATAAAAATTTAATAAATAAAATAAAATAAATGCCACTGGAGTCCCAACAACACTGGCCTACGGTATTTGCCAGCTGTCTGAAGAGGAACCAAATATGGAAAGACAGACCAATCAGCGTTCAAAACCACTGACGGAGATTTTGCTCTGCTGTAATGAAAGGCAACAGGCAAGCAGGGCGAGAATCTTCTGGTTACCACAATGATGGATATCACCAGGCCAGATCTGAGACACACAGCCAAGTGTTTAGGTGACAACCTTACTTGAGCTACCTGCTTTCCATCTTTTTCTCCCTGACCTTCCTTGCAGAATTTTTGTGTGTCAGCGTTTCAGAAAAAAACCCAGCCAGCAGGAGGAATGACCCCATCGATGGGAAGCTAACTTCTGACTTGAAGGCAGCACTATCTACTGATCCATGGCTAGCCGACAATCGAGACACGATGACGACCCGTGTTGGACTAGCTTGGAAAGGATTGAAAATTTATGTCCCCAACAGCATGAGACTCCTGGTGCTCCAGCGTAGCCATGATTCTCGATTGGCTGGTCACTTTGGATTTCTAAAGACCCTTCATCTGATTAGACGGCAGTTTTGGTGGCCAAAGATGAAAGCTGATGTAGAGGACTATGTAAAAAGTTGTGCCCCATGTGCCAGCAATAAAACAAGACCGGGGAAGTTAAAGGCCCTGGGGGGAAAAAAGGAGGAGCATAAAATAAATCAGATCTAGGTTACAAAAATTCAGACAACCTCTAGATGGTAATGAGATTGACGTTTTCTCTCTCCCTCTGCTGCCAGGATACTGATTTTTGCACCCCAGATCACCTAGCCATAAATAACTCCATATGTATAAATATATATCAATGGAGATATAAAGAAGGGTAAAATGCTTGACAAGCATTTAAGATATTTTTATTTTTTTTTGCATTTATATCCCGCCCTTCTCCGAAGACTCAGGGCGGCTTACACTATGTCAAGCAATAGTCTTCATCCATTTGTATACTATATACAAAGTCAACTTATTGCCCCCCAACAATCTGGGTCCTCATTTTACCTACCTTATAAAGGATGGAAGGCTGAGTCAACCTTGGGCCTGGTGGGACTTGAACCTGCAATATTGCAAGCAGTTGCTGTTAATAATAGGCTGCATTAGCCTGTTGCACCACCAGAGGTACATGAGTACATGATGCTCTTCAACAAGAAGATGTAGTGATGGAAAACTTTCACTGGTACCTAAAGCAGTTAAAAGTACACAAATCCTGTCCCTGTAAATATGATAAGAGTCCAGGTAAGAAAATAGGCCCTCTAGGGATAGGAGAAATCTTCAATGTCTAAGCAACTGAGACTTGTTCTTTAGTTCTTTCTTTCAGCTCTTGATTTCTCTTAAATGAGCCACAGAACATTAAGACCTTATCCAGGACTCTTGGCATTGTCTGAAAGAGCTAGACGAGGTCTGGTTACTCCTGAACTGGCATGTTGCCAACTTTCCACTAAATAAATAATGAACGGTCTGCTCAACAATCCCCGTGGAGCATTGCCATTCACCTCCTTCTGCCATTCAAAGAGCCAGGAAGGTAGCCAATGCCACAGGTAGGGTCCAGCTTTGCTGAAATACAATCAGCTTTCTAAGCTGAGAAAGGGGATCATGGTGCATGTGTGAGTGAATCATAATGGAGAGTAAGACTTAAGGAAGCAAATGCAGGTATGAGGGTGGAAACAGAGAGAGCAAAATAGAGATTAAAAAAACCTGTAAATATCTAAGCATTATGCTGGTCTGTGACCATAATAAAGATTTGCTTTGCTTTGATTCCTGAACAGATATAAGCAGGGGTCCAGAGAGGGCAAGATCGTTTTATCAAAGACTTTCTTTTTTAAAAAATAGACTACTAGCAGGTAATTTTATTTTATTTCCAGGGTATTGTTTCAGTCTCTTTTCTTTACTGCATTACTTTCAAAAATAAATAGATAATATGTAAGTGCCCAGGGACTCCATAGTGTTGCTCAACACTATCCTGCAGGCACTGAGACCTCTTGGGTTTCTACATCAGGGAGTTGTTTTACCTTGTTTGCTTCATTAGTGAAAAGCCAATCTGGACCGGGTCATATGTCTGACCTGATAAGCTCCGATTCCCTCTATATCCTCCGGCTTCAATCTTGCTCCTTACAATAATAAGATGACTTGATTAGGTTTTGATGGAGAGCGGGGGTGAGCTGTGACAGAAGCTGCAGTTCCCTCCTGCTCCCATGTCAGTCCCCAGCCCTGGGAAACACAAGGGATGATCCATTAGAAGCAGGGAAAGCAAAGAGGGAAAAAGTGCCTGAAAGAATGGGGAAATAAGGGAGATAAGGGAGGGGAAGAAAGGATAGGAGAATGAGGAGAATGAGAGAAAGAAAAGGAAGAGAGAGTGTTTAGACTGGGTAGGAAAAGTGGTCCCAGAACGAGGAAAACATTGCAGAAAAAAAATTAATGGGAAAAGGAGTGAGACAGCGGAAGGCATATGTAGCTGAAGGCTAGTCTGAGATATTTACATTACTTCAGATCTAGAAATATAACACTAAGGCAGTCCGGCTAGGAGTGTGTGCCTTTGGAGAGGACAGATGCCAGCAGAGTGGTCCACAATAGAGTGGCAAGCAAGTAGCATAAGGAACAGAACTGGAGCAACTGGAAACAGGTGAGAAAGAATTAGGAATATAGGTCAATGTCACACGGGATGTGCCTATGACAATTGGAGCCAGAGAGGAAGGTCATGGCAGTGGGAAAATGGGCTGGTCCTTGCCCTAGATCATCTTCCCCAACGAGGGAGTAAATAGCAAGAGCTCCAAAGGAGGATTGTAGCTCTTTGCCAGTCTTCAGCATGTTCTTTTTCTTTCGGGAGACCCGCCGACTGAACAATGAGACATCACACCTGGAGGCGTCTAGTTCCCAACATGGTGCTCAGAGGCAGTCCAAGGGTGGACACTCCCGAAGGACAAGCAGTTGGTCCCATGAAGAAGACCGTCAATCCATGCAGCGGCCCAGGATCAGGAGCACTTCTGAGCCTGCCTCAACCACCGCCTCTGGATCCCTCTCTCACACCTGCTTCCAGTTGGATGGTGGAGCAACCTTGCCTGCAACCAAGCCAGAGGACAAGCCATTGCAAGAGGCTGTCGGAAGAACCACCTTGGCTCACGCAGAAAATAAATGCCTAAGTATCGGGGATATGGAGCTTAGCCTCACCTCTGTCTTTGGGCAGGTAACTAAAAAACTGGGAGCAGATAGGGGGAGCCATGACAAGGAAGAAGAGTGGGCCATCCAGGAAGAGAAGGGGGCTGAAAATTGGGGAATTTGTACTTGAGGTCCAATGGAATAAGATAAATTCTCCAGTTATTAATATTCTATCTTCTATTATTGTAGGGTATTTTAATATTTTATCTTTTTATATAAAAAAGAACCATTCTAGGCTTTTTCCCTCTTCTTATTTTTTTCATAGCTAGGAATCTTGCTTTCCTGCAATGTCCCAAGTTAGTTCAGGATTTTTTCGGCATTTGCTATGTTGGCTGGGGAGTTAGCCATATATGGAAAGTCATAGACTTGTTACTCCTTACTCTGGGATCAGCTGAAGAAATCTGGAGGCCAAGATCTGGTTTTTTCCCCCCCAATCTTGAAAATCCTTGTAAAGGAATTCCTAATCAGGAGGATTGGCCCCTTCTGTAATTTAAAATTGTACCAGTTTGAGATTGGTGGTGCCTCCATCCAATACTGTGGGGCTTTGGGCCATAACTACCAATTTAGCTCTTCCTGCTCCAGAAGAAATTAAGACAATTTTGCTGCATTCCTGTTGGAGCTGTGAGTGGATTGGTTTGCTAATAGTAGAAACATCTCCTTTTTCTTTTTCTCCCTCACACTGTGAAAAGCAAATGCAGCGAGGGAGAAATGGGGTGGGTGGAGGAGGTAGCAGGATAGCATCTGGCTACCATTTGAATGCACCCTACAGAAGGGAGCATAAGCTGGCTATTACACAGAACAGAGCACAAGGATACTTACATGTGGAATGAAAATGTTTCACTGGAAGTGTGGTTTCCATTCTGCCAGGGTTGTTAAAAGGCTTGCAAAAGGTAACTATTCTTTGAGGAGCTTGCAATAGGCAAACCATGGTAAAATGTAACTTTGGATAGGTAAGTCTAATAAGACCTGAGGAGTTGTATCAATTTTTATAATTTAATAACACAAACAACAAAAGGGTGGTGGATTTGGCTGTCAGATCAACAATTCAAGCTACAATTTTGCCTTTAAAATGAACAACACAACGCTAAGGCAAAGGGGAAAGTGGTGTAGATGGTCCTCATTTAGCAACTGCCTCATACAGCAACCATTGCCACAGTTATGAAGAAGTAACTTTTCACCAATCCTCACATTTATGAACTTTGCAGGTCTTAAAACAAAGGAGAGCTGAAGTAAGATCATATACTCAGTTGCAGTTTTACTTAGTGACTACTTCACTTAACAACCAAGTTTCCAGTCGCATTGGGGTTGCTAAATGAGGGTTACCTGTATTTAGCTACAGCGCTAAATGAGCAATAAAGGGACTGTATTCAGAAGCCTTGTTGGACACCAGATTGACACAGTGCTAATATGAACAGTTTGTAATTTATCAATAGTACATGATTCGCGGATAATTGGCTATAGCAGGTAGAGAGTTAGAAAATAGAATAACACAATTGGAAGGGACCTTGGAGATCATCTAGTCTAACTCCCTGCACAAGCTGGAGAGTCTATACCATTTCATACAAATAGCTGTCCAGTCTCTCCTTGAAAACCTCCAGTGATGGGTCACCCACAAATTCTAAGGGAAAGGCATTCCATTGCTTAATTGTTCTGTTAGGAAATTTCTCCTTAGTTCTAGGTTACTTCTCTCTTTGATTAGTTTCCTTCCAATGGTCCTTGTCTTGCCTTCTGGTGCTTTGATAAATAGTTTGCCCCTCCCCATCTTTGTGACAGCCCCTCAAATATTGGAACACTGCTATCATATCACCTCTAGTACTTGTCACTAGACATACCCAATTTCAGCAACTGTTGTTCCTATGTCTTAGTCACCAGCTCCCTAATCCTCTTTGCTGCTCTTTTCTGTACTTTCCAGAGTCTCAACATCTTTTTTATATTGTGGTGACCAAAACTGGATGCTGCTGCTACACACTGTTGGCTCATTTTTAAGTGATTGTCCACTTGGACTCCAAGATCCCTCTCACAATTACTGGCATTGAGCCAAATTTGATGTAGTCTATAACTGTACAGTTGGCTTTTCTTGCCTAGGTGTAAAACCTTACTTTTATTTACCGTATATACTCGAGTATAAGCCGAGTTTTTCAGCACGTTTTTTGTGCTGAAAAACGTCCCCTCAGCTTATACTCGGGTCTATACGGCTTATACTCGAGTTTTTTTTTTTTTTTAAGCCCCTCGGCTTATACTCGAGTATATACGACTTATACTCGAGTTTTTTTTCTTTTTTCTTTTTTTCACATTTTACCGGACGGCGCGGGGAAGCCCTGCCGGTGCAGTGAGAGGGCGGGGCGGGGGAGCCGCCAGCCTTCTCAGCTGAGGGAGGGAGGCTTTCCCCAACCGGTAGGTGCCTCATTTCCCACCCTCGGCTTATACTCGAGTCCCCAGTTTACCCCAGTTTTTGGGGTAAAATTGGGGACCTCGGCTTATACTCGGATCGGCTTATATTCGAGTATATACGGTACTTTGAATTTCATTTTGTTAGACAGGGCCCAATGTTCAAGTCTGTTGAGAGCCTATCTTCTGGGGTGTTGGCTATTCCTGCCAGCTTAGTGTCATCTGCAAATTTGATGAGCTCCCTTCTATTCCCTCATCTAGATTGTTTATCAAGATATTGAAAAGTACTGGGCCTAAAACTGAAACTTGGGGAACCCCATTACTTCATTCCCTCCATATGAATGTAGTTTTGTTGAGGACTAGAATAGAATAGAATAGAATAGAATTTATTGGCCAAGTGTGATTGGACACACAAGGAATTTGTCTTGGTGCATATGCTCTCAGTGTACATAAAAGAAAAGATACATTCATCAAGGTACAACATTTAAAACACAATTGATGGTCAATATATCAATATAAATCATAAGGATTGCCAGCAACAAGTTATAGTCATACAGTCATAAGTGGAAAGAGATTGGTGATGGGAACTATGAAACGATTAATAGTAGTGCAGATTCAGTAAATAGTCTGACAGTGTTGATGGAATTATTTGTTTAGCAGAGTGATGGCCTTCGGGAAAAACTGTTCTTGTGTCTAGTTGTTCTGGTGTGCAGTGCTCTATAGCGTCGTTTTGAGGATAGGAGTTGAAACAGTTTATGTCCAGGATGCGAGGGATCTGCAAATATTTTCACGGCCCTCTTCTTGATTCGTGCAGTATACAGGTCCTCAATGGAAGGCAGGTTGGTAGCAATTATTTTTTCTGCAGTTCTAATTATCCTCTGAAGTCTGTGTTTTTCTTGTTGGGTTGCAGAACCGAACCAGACAGTTATAGAGGTGCAAATGACAGACTCAATAATTCCTCTGTAGAACTGAATCAGCAGCTCCTTGGGCAGTTTGAGCTTACTGAGTTGGCGCAGAAAGAACATTCTTTGTTGTCCTTTTTTGATGATGTTTTTGATGTTAGCTGTCCATTTGAAATCTTGCGATATGATAGAACCCAGAAATTTGAAGGTTTCTACTGTTGATACTGTGTTGTCAAGTATTATGAGAGGTGGAAGTATGGAAGGGTTTCTCCTAAAGTCTACCACCATTTCTACGGTTTTGAGTGTGTTCAGTTCCAGATTGTTTTGGTTGCACCACAAGGCTAGTCGTTCGACCTCTCGTCTATATGCGGATTCGTCATTGTCTCGAATGAGACCAATCACTGTTGTGTCATCTGCGAACTTCAGTAGCTTAACAGATGGATCATTGGAGATGCAGTCATTGGTATACAGAGAGAAGAGAAGTGGGGAGAGCACACAGCCTTGGGGGGCCCCTGTGCTAATTGTACAGGTATTTGATGTGATCTTGCTTAGCTTCACCTGCTGCTTCCTGTTTGTTAGGAAGCTTGTGATCCACTTACAAGTCTGTTCCGGTACCTGTAGCTGGTTTAGCTTAGTTAGAAGAATGTCTGGAATGATGGTATTGAATCCTATCCTAATATTCCTTTTTACTTACTCTTTTCATGTATCCAAATTATGTTTATACTTTTACCTGTTATCTTATATATGATTGACAAAATAAATAAATTAAATAAATAAATAAATAATTTTTTTCAATCCTTAGGTAGTTCCCCTGTATTCCAAGAACTTTGAAAGATGTGGTTCAAAGGTTTTGAGATCACATCTGCCAGTTCTTTCAAAACTCTGGGATGTAATCCATCAGGACCCGGAGATTTGAATCTATCTAGAGCTGACAGGTGTTCTCTTACCTTATTTTTGCTTATTTTAATTTGCATTCCTAGCCTGTCTTTTACGGTTTTGTTTTTGGTAAGTTAGTTTGTATTTTCTTTGTGAGTGAAGACAGATTTAAAGAATGAATTAAACAGTTCTGCTTTCTCTTTACTGCCTGTTACTTTCTTGCCATGTTCTGCCATTAACGGATCAATAATTGTTTTCAATCCTTAGGTAGTTCCCCTGTATTCCAAGAACTTTGAAAGATGTGGTTCAAAGGTTTTGAGATCACATCTGCCAGTTCTTTCAAAACTCTGGGATGTAATCCATCAGGACCCGGAGATTTGAATCTATCTAGAGCTGACAGGTGTTCTCTTACCTTATTTTTGCTTATTTTAATTTGCATTCCTAGCCTGTCTTTTACGGTTTTGTTTTTGGTAAGTTAGTTTGTATTTTCTTTGTGAGTGAAGACAGATTTAAAGAATGAATTAAACAGTTCTGCTTTCTCTTTACTGCCTGTTACTTTCTTGCCATGTTCTGCCATTAACGGATCAATAATTTTTTTACTTTTCTTGTTTTTTATGTGTTGAAAGAAACTTTTTAAATTGTTTTTGACATTTGTTGTAAGTCTTAATTCATTCTGAACCTTAGCTTGTCTAACTTCATTTTTGCAGGTTCAGGCAATTTGTTGGCATTCTGCTTTAGTTATTTGTCCCTCTTTCCATTGTTTGTACTTATCCCTTTTTTTTCCAATTTCAATTGGTCAGAAAGTTCTTTATGCATTCATGCTAGCGTTTTTCTTGGTTTTCTTGGTTGAGCCAATCTTTCCTGGTTTGACGCTACTTCATGCAGTCTAAAATGGGGTGATATGTGAAGCTTCCTTGTTGACGTCCTCTGGGGTCCTATGCTTCCTGAAAACCATATCATCTCTAGAAAAAAACATACCCAAACTTGAACAAACTCATTTAAGATCTGAATAAAATGACTGCACATTGATTGGTTTCCCTTTGTCTCAAAATCAAGTTAAGGTATGTAATTACTCCTTCACAGAACATGCTAACTTTAGGGCATTGCAAAACATGAAATGAAATGTTATTTTTATGGTATCTCCAAGAAGCACATATTCTTTCATTCTTTTCCTATACAAATATAATGTGCACTAACACATCTGAAATACTACTTTTTGGTGAATAATCTAAGATCTACTGAATCAACAGTATAGGATCCAACAGTCAAGAAATGTGCCTCTATAATGGTACGAGGAAATGACTTTGGGAGATTGGGAAAGAAATACTGCCTAGGGAATGATCAGATAAGGGGGGGACATAGCCCACAACTGCATAATGTGAAGAGACTCAGTAAAGGAATGTTCCTAACTTCTCAGACTGTAAAAGAGATGGTGGGAGATTTGTACTTTCAGATGTGCAAAATTCTGTTAATGTAACCTTACAATAAGCTAGACTTAGTTTATCTGGTCATGTTTCCTGTCTGATCAATTTAGGAAGGCTGACAGTCTCAGACTAGACTTGGTACAGTAGCAATGAAGCCTATTTTATGGGGAAAAAACATATTCAGATTCCAGGATGTGTCTATACCTGCAGTGATTAAAACTGAGCAGGCAATGGCTTTCTCTGTGACACCCTCTGGAAATGAAACTCAGACTTTGAAGAAGCAAGATAGAAGGAGTACTGATACTTTTAAATGTTGTGGTTGGAGAAGTTTACTGAGAAAACCGGCTCCTTGGTTCTCCGAGGAGCTGAGGGGGATGAAACGCCGGAGAAGACGCCTAGAGAGTTCCTGGAGGTCCAGCCGTTCAGAGGCTGATCGGACACTAGTTAGATCCTATACCAGGACCTACCTAGTGGCACTGAGGGAAGCGAGGCGCCCACGCCTCCTCATTGCGTCGGCAGATAACCGCCCAGCTGCCCTGTTTGGTGACCCGCTCCCTCCTTCACCAGGGGAGCGGATGACCCGCTGCAGGGACGCATGAGGAGTTTAACGGTTATCTATACGATAAAATCGTTCAGCTTAGGGACGGTCTGGACCAAAATTGTGGCGATTCAGGCGGGGTATCTGAGGCGGTCTTGGTGATGTTGTGTGGGATGAGTTTGACCCTGTGACTCCGAGGACATGGACAGGTTGCTGGGTAGATTGAATGCCACCACGTGTTTACTGGACCCGTGCCCCTCCTGGCTGGTGCTGGCCACTCAGGAGGTGACACGAGGCTGGCTCCAGGGATTACGAGTGCTTCCTTGTTGGAGGAGTCTTTCCGGCCGCCTTGAAAGAGGCGGTGGTGAGGCCCTCCTCAAGAAGCCTTCCTGGACCCGGCTGTTTTAGGTAATTATCGTCCGGTCTCAACCTTCGCGGCGAAGGTTGTAGAAATATGGTGGCATATCAGTTTCCCCTGCACCTGGAGGAAACTGTCTATCTGGACCCGTTCAGTCCGGCTTCCGACCGGTTACAGCACTGAGACGGCTTTGGTCGCGTTGGTGGATGATCTCTGGAGGGCCAGGGATAGGGGTTATTCCTCTGCCCTGGTCCTATTAGACCTCTCAGCGGCTTTTGATACCATCGACCATGGTATCCTGCTGCGCCGGTTGGAGGGTTGGGAGTGGGAGGCACCGTTTATCGGTGGTTCTCCTCCTATCTCTCCGACCGTCGCAGACGGTGTTGACGGGGGCAGAGGTCACCCGGCGCCTCACTTGTGGGGTGCCGCAGGGCGATTCTCTCGCCTTCTGTTCAACATCTATATGAAGCCGCTGGGTGAGATCATCAGTGGCTTCGTGTGAGGTACCAGCTGTCGCTGATGACACCCAGCTGTACTTTTCCACACGGGCCACCCCAATGAAGCTATCAAGTGCTGTCCCGGTGTCTGGAAGCCGTACGGGTCTGGATGGGGAGAAACAGGCTCAAGCTCAATCCCTCCAAGACGGAGTGGCTGTGGATGCCGGCATCCCGGTACAGTCAGCTGAGTCCGCGGCTGACTGTCGGGAGCGAGTCATTGGCCCCGATGGAAAGGGTGCGTAATTTGGGCGTTCTCCTGGATGCACGGCTGTCTTTTGAAGATCATTTGACGGCCGCCTCCAGGAGAGCTTTCCACCAGGTCCGCCTGGTGCGCCAGTTGCGCCCCTTTCTAGACCGGGATGCCTTGTGCACAGTCACTCACGCCCTTGTGACGTCTCGTCTGGACTACTGCAATGCTCTCTACATGGGGCTCCCCTTGAAGGGCATCCGGAGGCTGCAGTTGGTCCAGAATGCAGCTGCTGGTGATAGAGGAGCCCTCGTGGCTCCCAGTGACACCTATCCTGCGCAGGCTGCACTGGCTACCTGTGGCCTTCGGGTGCGCTTCAAGGTGTTGGTGAGCGTCTTTAAAGCGCCCATGGCATAGGGCCGGGTTACTTACGGGACCGCCTGCTGCTACCGAATACCTCTCACCGACCCGTGCGCTCTCACAGAGGGACTCCTCAGGGTGCCGTCGGCGCGACAGTGTCGTCTGGCGACACCCAGGGGAAGGGCCTTCTCTGTGGGGGCTCCCGCCCTCTGGAACGAGCTCCCCCCAGGACTTCGTCAACTTCCGGACCTCCGAACCTTTCGCCGCGAGCTCAAAACTTACTTATTTATCTGCGCTGGACTGGGTTAGTTTTTTAAGTTATGGGTTTTTAATGGTGATTTTATAGTTTAGGGTTTTATATCGGTCGTTTGACCGTTTTTAGTTTTAAATTGGCCGGTTAAATATTTCATTTTAAATGTATTTTAAATTTATTGTGTACCTATGTGTTTTAATAAGGCTGTACACCGCCCTGAGTCCTTCGGGAGAAGGGCGGTCTAGAAATCTAATAAATAAATAAATAAATAAATAAAAACCATGGACAAATAATCAACCCAGAGTTCTCACTTGAGGCACAACTGATCTGGCTGAAATGATCGTATTTTGGATATATTATGTTTGCTCTTTTGAGAAGGCTATAATGCTGGGAAAAGGGAGAGGAGAGGAGAAGTCAGCAAGATGGACAGACTCCATTACTTTATTTGTTATAATTTGATTCATTGTATAAATCTGCAAATTGTCTCTGAACAAATGAAGTAAGTCAATAAATGCGATTGCTCTGGCATAACACTTCCACTCTTAAAGCTTTCTATTTTTTTGAATCTAAACCTGGGCCTTTCCCCGTGTTATATTTGAATTTTCAATAAGGTGAGGAAGACTACTTTGTGTTAGAAAGGCCTTAAATACTTAAACAAACATGCCTGAATTTTTCTGCATGCCTTTATGACTCACAAAAGTTGATCAAAATATGCTTTTAAAATAAGCCCTCGATTTGTACCAGTTTTCATAAATGCTACAATTGTAGTTTTATTTCTCACTGGGGAATTGTTTAGACAAGAAATTGTTTTTCCATTTGCAATATTTCTTTCTCCCAATTTCTGTCCTGAATTCGTGTTATTTATAACAGATGTTCAGCTCTGGTGAGAATGGCCTTGAGTGTCTAAACACAATGGATTTTACTAGCTCATTCAGATCTTGTGCCAGTTGTATGTGCTACTTTGTACGTCCAATGATGCCAGTAGGGCTACAGCATCTATACTCAGTGGAAGCAGTCCATCCTTGGTGCAAATATTTCAAACTATAGATGATTGTCACAGAGGAGATTATGGCCACATATGCTCTGACAGAGAGGGAGATCAGTTTATGATCCAGGGACTCTTCGTTTGCTCTGACTGAGATGATCTTTGGAAGGAGGCAAGAGAAACAAACCATGGATAATGTTTTCCTTCCTGGGATACTGCTGTGCTCAGAGAAAGAGACGCCTGCTTGCCCCTCCATTCTCTGTTTCAGCACCATCTATTATTGAGTTTTGCATAATCCTGAGGATTATGGTACTACTCTACGCCTTTCCCCCTCCATTTACTTTCCCTTAATATTCTAGATATATTCAACAATAAAAACCCTGAAAATCCTCAAAGAGACTAAACCTCCTAGAAGAGAATCACTTGTTACTATAAAAAACCCACTGCCATCAGCGCCAGCTGCCTGCAGCCCAATGCTCTGCTCTGTGGGATGGGGGGGCCTTAGAAGCCATGGGCAACTGCACCAAAACCCTTGGCAAGCGACTCTCCAAGGTAGGGAGAAAAAGATGGAGTGGGGGGGCTCCTCATCCTGTTGCATTCCCATTTTTCTGTCTGGCTCCTAGCAGGTGGCTGTTTCAGCACATGTTTGTCTACTTTCCTTGTTTTGCTGTGTCTGTCCATTAATGTCCGGATCTGAGGCCTGAATTCTCTTAGGAAAATATGGCAAAATGTCCCCATGTGGTGAGCGTTTGTGGAAAAACTCTTTGCTTTGCCCTGTCTCAGACTAATGGGTTTTGAGGTATCATCCCAGGATCCTTTTGCTCTAAGTAAAAATTCTCCAAATTGTTGGGATGTTTTGCACAAGAATAATTCAGGAGGCTGAAAATGGCTTTTTTCTTTCTCCCTGTTTTAATCCTTAGCCAGTTTTGTTTCTTGCATCCAGTGAGTGGGGGGAATGAACAAGTTGTAACCCAGGACCAGAAAATATTGGTTCATGGAATTGGGTCCCATCGTTTATGCTCGCTCCCACATTCTTGCATTTGTTCGAGGTCAGTCATCTCCATTCTTGATGACTAGGTGAGAAGAACCCACGTATATCCCAGTATTTGCATGCCATTTTTGTACCCAGCTTAGACTATCAAATAAAGGAAAGGGCGACATTGAAGAAAGAATGGAAGGGAAGAGAGTGTGATGAATTGTTCAGTGAAGAAAACAAAACATATATGTTGAAAAACATATTTAGGTGTAATAGTAGGGAATCTATGTAGCTCAGGGCTGAATTTTTTTGATTCTTGAGGTTCTCTTGGTTGTTTTCCTACAGATGTGTCATTTCCATGTTAGGTAACATCACCTCTAGAATTATATTTCTGCCTGTTATCAAGAGTCATGTTTATGTAATCGTCAAAGCACTCTAATTGTAACTTTTGCAAAGCTTTGATAAAGAGAAGACATTCAACCAAAGCTAAACAACAACAAAAAAGAGAAGCTGCCAAACGATTTTTAAATTTGAAAGCATGAGGAAGATGGTCTCTGTAACCAAATTCTCATGAACAGGTCAGCCTGGTTTTTATCTCTGTCTATGTTATTTCAGTATAGAACTGCGTAAATAAGCACTCCATATGATTTCATAATCCCCTTTTTGTCAAATTAAAATTGGAGACTTGGTGGGCGTTTTTGGAGGAGTTTGAAAAATTGAAAGTTGTGTGCTTATGTGGCAAAGAATATTTATTCAGAGTTAGGGCATTCTTTTACACCACCCATGTTTTAATGTCTTTTAAGGAATATTTCACTGCATATTTTAAAAATCATGTTTACTTCTATTTAACTTTTATATCCATTGCTGGATAGAAAGTATGAGCGTTTTAACGCAACACACATGAAGGACATCTAGTTAGGAAAGAAACATAGTTTGCCAAGAACCCTGTTAAAGATTCATTGCCCTCCTCGCCAAACCACATTTCCTTGAAATTCAGTCTAAATCTGTAAGGACAATATGTAGGACAAAAAGCAGAGAGATTATTAGGAAAAATGAGCACACCTACTCTAAAGGTGTTATTGTTAGGATGTATATTTTTGTGCTTGAGACATTGGTGCATGTATCCCAGCAGTATGACATTTTGGAAAGAGTGGACTATGTATTCTATGTCTCCCTAAAATCATGTGTATGCATTGAGTAGGTGCCATGAGTATCATCTATGGCAGGGGTGTCAAACTCACGGCCCGCAGGCCGGATGCATCATGCGCTGACCACGCCCATGCCAGGTTTAGCAAAGGGGGGGGGAAGTCGCAATACATCACATGACAATGCCGTGATGACATAAGTTTGACACCCTTGATCTACGGTATTAGGAAAATACACCTGCTTGTACTCCAGCATGGACCCTGCTGCGCTGGTGTTATAAACAATGCTTTTGACTCCCATTAAGGATTCCCTGAAGGGTTGTGCAGGTTGAAATATACTGTACCATCAGCTGACTGACATCAATTGAAGGATGTTACGGTATTTCTCAGCTGGTAACATTTCTCTGTCTGTCTTTTGTGTTCTTGTCCTTTTTCCTTTCCGTCTATTCTTTCCTTTACTAGAATCTCCCAAGAGTCAGGAATCTTTACTCCCTATCCTATCATGCCTCAGGCGTGATAGGATAGGGCCTTTAATCAAACATACCTAATTGCAGGCTATTGTGAAGGAAAATAAGCAACCCTCAGAAGCTCTTGACTCCCCAACCTCTTCTAACAGCAAGCTGGATGAAATGGCGGATGGCACACAGCATCCATCTTTGCAGAATTATTCAATGCTGCATGGCTTGGTGGGGCCAGCCTGCATCTTCTTGCGCCAGAGCATCGCCATCTCATTGATCGTACGTACTCTGCTTCTCCTGTAGCTGCCACCATATCTCCTCTTGACCCTCTGCCCTGCCAGTATGATTCTCCTCACTTACCCTCTGTGTAGTTCCCCCACTGCTCCATTATGAATTAGCTCATCTTCAGGGTTTTCTGCTCCCTCGGAAATCCCACTTAGCACCTTTTCTGTAGTCAAATTATAAATCCCTGGATGTATATAAGTGTCCTTCAGTGACTTCATTGTGTCGTGTCCCACTCCTCCGCTGACGGCCGGGTCAGGGAAATCTGAATCAGGTGTGCCTCTGCAGCTCTGCCAAAGTCCTAGCAAAGTCCTCAAGGCAGGCAGGAGACCAGAAAGTGACTTCAGCAAGATATGTTTAGACTTTGCCTGACTCAGAGAATGCCAGAAAGCAGATTCTTTATATAGGCCATGGGGTGTGGCTCCATGACTCAGCACTTATCCAGGCCTGCCCCTCCCTTCCTTCTGTTGCCTCCGCCTATCAAGTCTTCTGACACGAGGGTCACTCCATTCGGCAGCTGTTGGTAATAAACCTTCCTCAGGCTCACATGCTGTGGAGGAGGGGGAGGGGTCTAGTTGCTCCGTTTGCCTGGGCATGGAGCCAGAGCTGGGGGCTGGAGGTATTTCTTCTTCTTCAGCCTGTCTGGGCATGGAGCCAGGGCTGGGGGCTGGAGGTATTTCTTCTTCCGTGTTCGGAAGCAGATAAGAAGACCCCGGCTGAGGTGAGATTGGACGAGACACAACACATTGACCCTATATCAAAAGCTCGGAAACTGGAAAGATTAATTAATAATTAATAAGGATATATTGATACGCAGCTGTTTCATGCACATTATGTTACTGCATGCCCGATAAATCAATAATATTTACACCATGCCATAAAAGAGGAAAGTGAGGTTACTGGTGTTAGATGCTAAAGACTGTGATGGAAAGCAAAGCTCTTAAAGCTACTTTGTAATTCATGGCAAAGACAATCTCCTATTTTGAGACTCCACAATGAGCAGATCAATCTTTTAATAGCAGCTTTTGAATGATCCTCCAACTAGGTGAACCCTTTTAACATATTGCCATACTTTACCTGCTCAATGTCAGTGTCCACAAAACACCCAGTTTTAAAAGGAACTACAACCCATGGCCCATTGGATTATCCTTCTTTCCACATATAATATAGGCTGGCATTCTTTCTCCTCCCCTCAGGATTCCCAGAAGAACCCTGGGAAAATGTCCTCCTTCACCTTGGCTGACCCACGTATTACCTGCCACTTTGCTGGGGGGAGTGGGAAAAAAGATGAAAATTGCACCTGTGTTCCTCATCCTGGTGTGTCCCCAAGGGCCCCTCACTCTACGTTGACCAATAGCGCCCCCCACCAACCCTTCTTCACCAGCAGGCATCTGAATCGCTCCTCATTCTTCCCTTACCACCCACTAAGAAATTTTAAATTTCAGTCTTGTTTCCAAAGCATCCAATCACCAATCTTCTGTCGGGCTTTGCTGTCAATTGGATGCAAAGGGTATGTCCCTCTCATTTTTCCTTGCACCATGCATCCTATGGCTTTCAGGAATGTGTAGCTGGAAATAACAATCACAATGACTGCGGCAATCAGCAGCGATGCTGCAGTGGCCACAACTTTGCTAATACAACTGGTGAAAGATCCTTGAAATTTCAATTACCTCAGAGTAATGGATCCTGGATTCTAGATGCATTCTTTAAATTAGCCTTAATTTAAAACTTGTTGCAAAATGTTCTCCTGTTTCACTGTTTGTTACAAATGGATGGGGAAATCAGACATAAAAGGTGTTCAAATAAGCATCAGTTGGCAAACAGTTTCTGTTTTGTCTTTTCACTGGCCTCTATTCCTATTCTCTCCTCAGGACCGAAAGCTGCGAACAGAAGAAATTGAAGGTAAAATGAAAAATACTTTCTCATAATTCTTTTTTAGGTCTTTTCAAGCTCGGTTAGTCTGTACTCTGATCTGAAATCTAGGGCCCTGCAGGCAGCTGAGAAAGTTCTTCAAGGACAGGTCCAGAAACAGGTGATAAGCTGGCATCTGAAGGCAGCATAGGGCTTTACACTGGTCACTTATATGATGCTCCCCTTTAAATTTTGATATGCTCCCCTGCTCTGAAAGAAAACAGTTCTTAATCCTAGATTGAATTCATTCCATAGTGTCATTTAAGGTATTTTCATCTTCCCCTCAATCCGCCCCTCACTTCCAAAAATCTCAGAACAGCCCACAACTGTTCCTGCAGAACTCAAGTTGAAGGGCAAAAAAAAAATGGTTACCAGATAGCGCCAGGTCTCCTTCATCCTTCTTCTCTCACTGCTCTGTTGTTAGAAGGATGTGGCGCCACTATAGGTATCACCATCCTGTGTAGTAGTGTGTTGTGTCTTGCCCACTCTCACAGCAGCCGGGGCCTTCTTATCTGCTCCCGAACACAGAGGAATGTATGCCTCCCGGCCCCAGTCCTGGCTCCATGCCCAGACAAGCTGAAGAGGAGGGGGCACCTCCCGGTCCCAGCCCTGGCTCCATGCCCAAGCAGGCTGCAGAGGAGGGAGCAGCCCCCGGCCCCAGCCCTGGCTCCATGCCCAGGCAAACGGAGCAGCTAGACCCCTCCCCCTCCTCCACAGCATGTGAGCCTGAGGAAGGTTTATTTCCAACAGCTGCTGATTGGAGTGACCCTCGCATCAGAAGACTGGATAGGCGGAGGCAACAGAAGGAAGGGAGGGGCAGGCCTTAATGAGTGCTGAGTCATGGAGCCACACCCCATGGCCTATATAAAGGATCTGCTTTCTGGCAGTCTCTGAGCCAGGCAAAATCGAACTTATCTTGCTGAAGTCACTTTCTGGTCTCCTGCCTGCTCTGAGGACTTTGCTAGGACTTTGGGCAGAGCTGCAGAGGCAAGCCTGATTCGGATTTCCCTGACCCGGCCATCAGCGGAGGAGTGGGACACGACATAGTGCATTTTTGCCATTTTTGTTATGAAAAGTTTCACAGATCTAATTTTGTATGGTTTCATCATTTTGCTTAGGTTCATGAGCTTGTTTTACTGAGATTGCTTTTAATGGGAAGCAATAACAAGAATAAATAACAAATATCCCTCAATAAATATGGAGTGCAAAATCAAACACTATTTCATTTCTGTAATGGAGGAGGTGTTACCCTTTAATGAATGCTAATAGATTAATGATAATTTATTAATGCTAATAAATTAATTTTACAGAATTGTAAAGAATTTTTTTCCCCTCTGGTGTGAGGCTCTTTCTCCCAGCTTCAGTCTTGCTTAGCTTTTCCTCTAACATAGCAAGAATTAAAAAGATTATGGTTATGGCTAGAAATGTTTACTGTGCTTCACAACTGAAGTAACAGACATTGCTGTCTAAAGGGGGTCTCATAAGACCTAAAGTCTAAATCTTCATTAGTTCCTTCATTCCTTCATTCCTGCTAAGAAGGGGAGTGCTGCTAAATGAGAATTTATTGTGCAGCTGCACTCTCTCGTTTATAAAATTTGGTGAGAACAACTGACATTTGCAATTCTCCCACTTTTCCCATTATTTTCTTCCACTGTAAAACTTCAGTTAAAGATGGCAATGTTGACATAATAGCCCATTACATTGGAAAGAAGATAAAAATACACATTTCAATTTAAAAGGATCTGTCACTGAAAGAACTATACAATTATATGAAGAGACAGGCTGCATCTTGTTACCTGGTATAAGGGCTGGCAGGCAGGCTGCCACTGTGGACCAGAAGGTGGGGTTAGGGACTCACCTGCCTATTAACTGTAGTTTGTTATAACAACTTTTTTTCCTTTCAGAGCTCAAGGAGGCTTTTCGGGAGTTTGACAAAGATCGTGATGGCTACATCAGTTATAAGGACTTGGGAGAATGTATGCGAACTATGGGCTACATGCCTACTGAAATGGAACTCATAGAATTATCTCAACAAATTAGTGCGTACCTTCTTCTATAAGTCTATAATGCCTAAGGAATACTATGCAGTAAGGGATGTCACATTGAGAAATGTCTTCCAGTTACCTTTAATATGGATTCTGAGCTTTTTCTCCCCTGCCTTTTTATTGCTGGAATTATAATCAGCAATACCTTTTGACTGCCTCTCATTCTTGAATTGCTTTTACAGCACAGATGTTAAAACTGACATTCATCTCTTGATCCCTTCAGTGATGGGTTGCTACTGGTTCACCCCGGTGATGGCAGGAGGCTCCACCCACCTGCCCAGATGCTTCTGTGCATGTGCAGAAGCTTCTATGTGTGCACAGAAGTGTTGCATATGTGCACAAATGTTTGCATGCTTACAAGCAAACCTGTAGCAACGGGTTTTGAAACCTACCCCTGGATTCCTCTCAATCTTTCATCCACCTTGTTATGAAGAGCATCTTGAAATTATCAGCTACCTTGATTGGGAATATCTCAGGCCGACAAGTATTAATGGAGAGAAAACAAGAACAGCACTGGAGAGAGATCCACTTTCAAGATCATCCATAGTCAAGAAACTCAGGGTGATCTTTAGCCAATCACTGTCTCTCAGCCCAATCTACCTCAAAGGATTTTCAGGGTGAAGGAAAATGACAGATGGGCACAAAATGTACATAACTGTGAGCAATTTGATGAAAGATAGCATATAAATTAAACAAATAAATAGAACCCCCAAATCTTAAATCTTTGCTAGCATTGTGAATTGTACCTAGAAACCCATGATAAGAAATGCAGGGCCTCCAAAATAGATGTCATATTATCCTGTCAATGACCACCAGTTAGCAAGCAATCTACCTGCACGTTGAACTAACTGCCGGTTTCAAGTGGTCTTTAATGGTATAAACCATATAAACTATGTTGCAGAAGTCAAGTTGAGTGGAATAATATGAGTCATTGTAGAAAATCCATGAAACTTTTTTGGGTTCCTTTTCTCACCTGCACAGAGTATTACTATTTTGTTTTGTTAGTGCTGAGACCAAACACACTTTTAAACCATTTTCTTTCCCCAATCCCTCAAAAACTCTTTGAAGTCAATCCCCAATCATTTCTCCTTCTGCCAGTTTGAAATGCTGAGAATGGCAGAGAATGCCATGAAGTGATCAGTATCTCCTCAGGCTTACCAGTAAGGAAAAGCCAAACAAACAAACGAACAAGTAAAATTCAAACTTGTGTAGTTACTGGAATGAAATCTTCTCTCTCACAAAGACACACCCACTCAAATGAGAAATAGCTAGCATCCCCATTTCCCCATCCATGTTTTCAGTTTGAATAGTCTGAATGCTGTTGTTTAAACAATCTGAACAGTTGCTAGAAAACGAGCCACTCTGGTCTCTACAGCTTCTGTCAGGGGTGTCGACAGGTATGTGGGTGACTTTGAATGTCTCAAAAAAGTCTAGATAGCAGCCACCAGCTATGTAATCAAAATCTCACCCTTTGGAGAACCCTGGATTTTGCTGAAAAGATTGTGAACTGTAATGCAACCATAGTGGTTGGTTACTGTGCTAAAATGGGTGTACTCGGCCAAGATCGATCCATGTTGTTTTGACTTTTTCAATACCATTGCAAGTGTTCCCAGGAGTCCCGTAACCCAGGCAAAGCAAGTAGATGTGAAATGAAGAATAATGCTTTTTCCACTTCTCTTCTGCAGGGACAAGCAGACTGTAAAGCTCCAGGGGGCTATTTAGGTTCCCCCCCTTCCCCCCCCCCCCAAGTGATTGCCTTGAAACAAAAGTTCCTTAGAGGATATGTGTTAAACAGAGGTGGGAGGTTTGCCTTGAATTCAAGAAAAGGGATGAGGCAAGAATTTCCTTCAATGAAGAAAAGAATCATGCACAAACAGATTGTTTCAAAGCTTTGAAAACAGTAATACTGCCCTTGCTGCAGTTGCAGCTGAGCTGAAAATACTGGCTCAGCTTATTGAAAACAGACAATGGAATGGGATGGCAGGGGCGGAAACTGTTTTCAAATGAGGATAGAAGCCTCACATTAAAGATGTCCTGAATGTGCAAATGGTTGTGCTAAGGAAAAACTACTGACTGTACAGGATTCAAATTCTGATTATTTAGAAAGCACCTGAGGGCAGGACAAGAAACAATGGAGGGAAACTAATCAAAGAGAGAAGCAACCTAGAACTAAGAAGAACATTTCTGACAGTTACAACAATTAGTGGAACAAGTTGCTTCCAGAAATTGTGAATGCTCCAACACTGGAAGTTTTTAAATAGCAATTGGACAACCATTTATCTGAAATGGTATAGGGTTTCCTGCTTGAGCAGGGAATTGGACTAGAAAACCTCCAGGGTCCCTTCCAATTCTGTTATTCTATTCTATTCTATTCTATTCTATTCTATTCTATTCTATTCTATTCTATTCTATTCTATTCTATTCTATTCTATTCTATTCTATTCTAGATTGGTAACAGTCATTTTACTTTAAATAAATATACATAATCCACATAAAAGGAAATTCTGTTGTGGGACATGGTAGTTAAAAAGGTGAAACTCAGTTTCTCCCAGTATGAGATGGCCTTGGCGCATGATATAAAATATTTAACTTTGTGTTGCCCTGCTTCTTCTGAAAATGCCTTTATATGTCTACAGCTGGAGGAAAAGTGGATTTTGATGACTTTGTGGAACTGATGGGACCTAAGCTGTTGGCGGAGACAGCAGACATGATTGGGGTTAAAGAGCTGCGGGATGCTTTCAGAGAGGTGAGCTACAGTTACACAGTTACAGTTATAAGGATCAGAGGTAGTAGTATTATATGCATGCCTGCTATCTTCCCATAATATATTATGGCTAAATGCGTTAATAATGATTTACTGAATAAACCACATTTGGCTAGTTTCAGTCATAGACTGTTGTTTACAAAACAATTCTGGATTAGTTGAGTCAACACACTAAGCCATAAATAAGCAAATCACACTGAATCATAGAGTGGGAAAATCATATGTGACAAATTGCATGATCACATATGGTGAGCAAACAGTGGCTAGATAACTATATATTGTGGGTGTTTAATTTTGATTAAATTGTTGCAGCCTTGATTCACAATTTTAAGTTAGGCAGTATCAACAACCATCAAATGCTTTAAACAACTGATATGTGTACCTTCAAGATGATCAACGTTTCATCAACCTAAAAGAATAAATAAGAATCAAGTCACAATGTGAGAAACTGACACCAGAAATTATGTCCTGAATTTTTCATTTTTGGTTCAGCGTCAAAGTGAAGAGTGAATGATTTAGTCATTGCTAGATGTGCCAGATGACACCAAGGACTCTGAGGATTATTCTCACTCCTAAAAACAGAGGCCCCTATTACTCAAATTTTCCTCCAGCTTTACATAAATACAGAGATTCCATAAGCAGAAGTAAAAAGAAATACCTTAGTTATTCCTTAAGGATACATGAGACTATTGTTAGGTTGTAATAATAATAAAAAATAACTCTAAGGCTAACTTGTAAAGGAAACAAATCTTCACTGTTTTAATTAAGTTTTCTCTTACTATGTAAAGTATCTTTGAGTAACTCTCTTACTCTTGTTACACATAGATTATAATGTGATATTTAGACAGGAAATAGCTTTATCATTATAGTTTAACTTTTTGAACTATTGTTGCGTAAGAAACCTTCAACCAGGTTTTTCTCTGCAGAATTCTGAGGGAAATTCAGGGGTATTGTTTTTCTTCAGTTTTTCATCTTTGACTAAGAAGTATATTCTCCATACTTTAACTGCTGTTTGTTTTTTACATTCTTCTAGTTCATGCCACACCTTCCTTAGGTAAAACTGACATAAAGGCATATTCTTTATGTATTAAAAGAATTCCTAGTAAGACCAACAAGGCATTGGAGAAAACCGATAGAGAAACTAATCAAATACTTGCAAAATTAAGAAGAATCCTCCTTAGTATTCTCTGTTTTACTGGAATCATCTAGGTTTAGGAAATAATGAAATGCTGGACTCCAAGAATGTTGTATATTTGGGGTTTCATCGAAAACAAGTCACAAGTCTGCAGGCAGAGAAAATTATTTAGCGTAGTAACTGGAGACTATGGTGCCATTTTGAACTGGGAAAGCAAAATTACGTGGTTATTTTCAGGCATTAGGAACCATCCTCTTGCAACGTGAAGAAACCTAAAAATATTTAACTCACATATATTGTAGCTGTCAAGCTTTTGCCTGAATACATCTAACAAACAGAAATTCACCATCTCACAGAATGATTGGAGTGTCAACGTGCTGTTCTTATTAACAAACTGGGCAGGGTTTCCCTTCCTGTAATTTAAATGCATTTTTCGATGTGTAGGACTCTGGCATGAGAGATAAACAGTTTTTGTGCACATTAACATATTTTAGGAATTTAAATTGTGTTATCATTGTTTGTTCTCAAGAGTAACAGTCACAGTTCTTTCAATCTCTTTTTATGGAATTAGTTTTTTATAGATTTAGTTTCTAATCCCTTATCCTCATGGCCCTGTTCTGAGCCTATTCCAAATTCTCTGAATCCTTCTTAAGTAATACTTCTTAACTGCAGCAGCTACCATAGACGTAATGAATGCTTTTTCAGGCATGATTTTGATTTTGAATTTGCAAAATTCACATGAGTATACATTGTAATGTTATTATGTGCAGCTGTTTGAAATGTCTGCTGTATGCAAGCCCGTTTGGATGGGCAAGACGTATACATAAGGATGTATTGTATTGTATTGCATTACATTGCGCTGTATCTACTATTTGTTTACTGACTTATTCATATCCTGCTTTTATTTATATCCTGCCTTTATTATTTTTACAAATAACTCAAGGTGACTGACATATCCAACACATCTTCCTATTCCTATTTTTCCCACAACAACCATCCTTTGAGGTGGATTGGGCTGAGAGAGAGTGACTGGTCCAACTGTCTTTGATGACTAAGCTGTCTTTGTTGATTAAGGCGGACTTGAACTCATGATTTGCCACTTTCTGGTCTGGTGCCTTAACCACTAGACCAGTGATGGCTAGCCTTTTTGTCATTGCGTGCCAAAAGCGGGGGGCGCGCGGGAGTGGTGGTGTCATGCGTGCGTGCCCACACCCATAATTCAATGCGCATGCACGCGCAATCCCCACACACACTCCCCCCGCTTTTGGTACACAATGGCAAAAAGGTTACTGGTGGGCCCGGTAGGCCCGTTTTTCGCCCTCTCCAGGCTCCAGAGGCTTTCTGGGACCCTGGGAAAGGTGAAAACATCCTCCCCCACCCTCCCGGAGGCAGGAAAAGACCCGTTTCCTGACTTCCGGTGGGCCCGGAAGGCTCAAAAATCAGCTGCCCGGCTCATGCACGCTGGAGCTGAGCTAGGGCAGTGCTTGTGTGCCCACAAATATGGCTCTGTGTGCCAGCTGTGGCACGCGTGCCATAGGTTCGCCATCACAGCACTAGACCAATTGCCATTGTTTATTAGTCAGCTAAGAACAGAAAACAATACTGGGTTCAAATGAGACTGGAGAAGTATGAGAGATAACTAAAAGAATGGTGAAATAAGGTGTTTGTGTATTTTCTCCTTCCAGTTTGATACAAATGGCGATGGCCAGATCAGCACAGCTGAACTACGGGAAGCAATGCATAAGCTCCTAGGGCAACAGTTGAACTACCAAGAGATGGAGGAGATTCTCCAGGATGTTGATTTGAATGGGGATGGTCTTGTGGACTTTGAAGGTATGACAGGGAAAGTCCTTTTGGGATGAAAATTTGTATTTTACAAATACAGTAGGATGTCTGAACTGAAGCCGAGAGACTATTTGGAACTTGGTTTTGGTAAGGAATATATTGAACAGGCTGGCAGAAAAAAATATATATTGAGATTTACCAATTTCTGTTTAATAGAGAATACAGGCAAAAAGGGACAGTTTGAAAGCTAAGATTTTTTTAAAATTCCAAAGCAGCAAATACTAACCAGAATCTCTCTATGTAAGCTTAGCATGGCATCCTTTTAAACTCAACTACTGTAGAGAATTTTATCTTTTCCTATTGGCAGGCATATTTTAACTGGAGAAGATAAACATGTGAATTCAATAGTTTGGTCTAAATCTTTGCTCAATGAAGATTTTTACTCAGTGAAAAACGGCAAAATCATGTCTTGCTCCTATAAAGCTCCTATTGCCTCTTGCAATGTATTTACCTTTCTTTCTTTCATTCTTTTTTTAAAGGGAAGGTGTCCATTGATACATATACATCTCTTTCTTGGTCAAACTAGTGTGTGATGAAATATTGTAATATTGGAAAAAGGAGGTGAATTTTTACAAAATGAGGATCTATAGCTAACTAGTCCATTCCTACTTCTCAGCAATGTTTTTAAAAATGATACATTCTTTCTTCTCTCCTAATGTGCTGATATCCTGGCTTTCCTCCATATAGAGTTTGTACGGATGATGTCTCGTTGAGAAAAACAAGCAGCAAAGTAAGAATGAAGTGCCTTGAGAAGGACAACTGCCATATATTCCAGCTTCAATCAGTCCAGCCATTAGGCAGCAAAGAATTTCCCACATATCTTGTGTTTTCTGCCTGGAACCAAGCAGCTATTCCTAAAATCCAGAGAGTTCAGCCAGCTTCAGCACTTTTAAAGATGTTGTGGACATTAACCAGAGGAATACCAGATTGCTGTATTAAACGTGGCCATGAACATTAACTCCAACTTCCCATAGATTTCAGATGCCATGTAATGCTGAACTTCCACTTTGTTCATTCCAAGCAGGCTTAACTAACAAATTATTCTGTGTATATTTGTGAAAATATTCCAAATACCTCTATTCTACTATAAGAAGGCCTGTTTCCCTTTATTTGTTCCTCCTCTAACAGCTGTTTTCTGTTTCAAAATATATTTTGCTTTCCACCGTGGCATAAATAATATTTCCTTATTTCTGATATGCCATATAAAGTCATAAACTCTTAGAAATGAAGGCAAATATACATGTTCCAGGATAACAATGTGAAATCGAATTCGGGTTGGTCACCAGAACCAGAGATTTACTGAAGTAAAGAGTAAATCTCTGGTCCCGTTGACTGACCCAAATTCGATTTTGTGCCATAAACTCTGCTTCCTAAGCAGGATAGAAATGCAAAGGGGTTGACTTATGGCCCCAAGGACCTAGACAGGCAGCTGGTTATTCTTAAATCAGTTTTAATGTCTGAAGAAAACTGATGATACAAAAATATTGATTAAGTCCACAGGAAATAGCATCTGTGATCCAGAGATGTATCTGTTTTGATGGAGCTGGAATGCTAAAGGATATAACTACAATACTGCTTCTTTTTGTCTAATTCCAGGACATATGTCTTCCATGCACTCCATGAAAACATATGCTTTGTAGATCACCCTCTTACCATGCCAGAGTACATGACATAAAACAATGGATAAGTCACAGGAGGACCAATTCTGATTGAATGTTAGAAAAAATATGCTAACTGTAAGGACAGATTAGTAGTGGAACCAATAACCAGAGGAAGGTAGACTCCCTTTCATTGATTGTGCTCCAGCAAAGACAATGACTTGTATGAGATGCTTTAACTTGGATTCCTGCATGGAGGAAACTCAATGACTAAATGTTCCCTTTCAGGCCTATGATAAAAATATATTAATCTATTTTATGAGTACTTTTGTATTTGTATTGGTAATTTACTGGATTACTGCAATGCTCTCTACATGGGGCTCCCCTTGAAGAGCACCCGGAGGCTCCAGTTGGTCCAGAATGTGGCTGCGCGGGTGATAGAGGGAGCCCCTCGTGGCTCCCATGTGACACCTCTCCTGCGCAGACTGCACTGGCTACCTGTGGCCTTTCGGGTGCGCTTCAAGGTTTTGGTAACTATCTTCAAAGCGCTCCATGGCATTGGGCCGGGATACTTACGGGACCGTCTACTGCCACCGATTGCCTCCCACCGACCCGTACGCTCTCACAGGGAGGGACTCCTCAGGGTGCCATCAGCCAGGCAGTGCCAGCTGGCGACGCCCAGGGGAAGGGCCTTTTCTGTGGGGGCTCCCACCCTCTGGAACGAACTTCCCCCAGGACTTCGCCAACTTCCTGACCTTCGAACCTTTCGCCACGAGCTTAAGACACATCTTTTTATCTGCGCAGGACTGGACTAGAATTTTAAATTTTAAATTTGGTTTTAATGAGGTTTTACTATTTTATTGTGGTTTTAATATTCGGCCGTATTTAATAAGTTTTTTAAATTGGGGTTTTAACTTGTATTTATGTTTGTTTTACTTGGCTGTAAACCGCCCTGAGTCCCTTGGGAGATAGGGCGGTATAAAAATATGATTAAATAAATAAATAATAAATAAATAAATAAATAAATAAATTTTTAGTCTTCTGGAGAACCCTAGAAACTCTTGGAAACTTGCTAGAACTCCCACAAATTTTTTTGTTGAACTAGTTTTCCTATTGTGTCTTTGAAAATGTACAGCCTAAGGGGAATGTAGAATGAGCTTTAAGATGCACTCAGAACCCAGCATGATGTCCTAAATAAGCGTGCACCAAAATGTTTCACAATTTCAGAATGATTTCATAGCAGACAAAAAAAAGTCTATAAAGATAGGGATTCCAGAGAAATCCAAATTAAAGCATTCCCAAAAGATGTGCAGTCCCTTCCTGAATACATTGAGCAAAGAAAAGTAACTGCATTGTCAAACCGTTCTTCCTGCTACCATTTTTATATCTATCAGAATCTCCCTCCTGTAATTTAAATTCATTTTCAATAACAATAGAAAACGGGTCTTGAATGTTTATATATGTACCATCTTTTATTTGATTACAAACTGAACATGAATTAGCAATATCATACTTGAGGAGTCTGTCATGTCCTCTCTCACCTTTTATTCTGAAGGCCAAGCATCCTTGTTCTTTCAATTCCTATTCTTCAGATGTCATTTCTAACCTTCTAGCCTCTGCTTGTTTTCTTTGAACATGTTTCGGTTTATCTGAAACTTTCAGGGGGAATGCAGACAAAGGGAATAATTTCTTCCTATTACCTATAATAACTTGGTTTTACATTTGCCTTTTTATAGCCAGATGAACTGCTGGTTCATGTTCAGCTTCAAATCAACTACTGTTCCAAAAACTGCTGCATAGGTATTATAAACAAGACAATAATTTTCTATTCTATAATTGCTTATTTTGTTTTTGAAGTGAAGAATTTTGGCATTTGTCTCTGTTAAATTTCGTTCATTCTCAGCCCATTTCTCTAATTTGACAAGTTAGTTCTGAATTTTATTTTCTTTGGAATTAGCCTTCCCAGTCCTGTGTCAGCTGCTAATTTAATAAGCATTTATTCAGCCTACATATGCAAGTTACTAATAAAACATTACTTATTTTACAAGTTTTATTAATGCAAGTTGTTAATAAAAATACTGAAAGGGCCACACCTTATTCCTGCCCCCTCAATACCTCACCTAGTTTGATGAAGAACCTTCGATAAACACTTTCTAAGTACAATTTTCAGGTAGTTATGAATCTATTTGTTATGCTATTACTCTACATTTCTCTAGTTTGCTAATTAGAATGTTGTTCAGTGCTTTTATTGAATGCCTTGCTGAAATAATATTATGTCTACAGTATTTCCATGATAAATTAAAGAAGTTAATTGATCAGAGTTAGTTAGTCTGTAAGATTTCTTTTGGTAAATCCAAAAAGAATAATATCTATGTTTGCAGATAAAGCTTTTTATGATCTGCTGTAGAATCAATATAACTCTGACTGGTCTATGATTTGTAGGTTTTTCCTTTTTCTCTTTTTGGAAGGTAATAGACTTCTCTAGTGATCTGACATTTGATTCGCTCTCAAGACTATAGGGAGTGTACTCAAAGTGAACTCAAAGATAGTAAGGTAGTCCTCGATCACCTCATTTAGTGATTGTTCAAAGTTACAACTGCACTGACAAAAGTGACATATGACCGTTTTTCCTACCGTCGCAGCATCCTCATGGTCATGTGTTCAAAATTTAGACCCTTGGCAACTAACTCATATTTATGATGGTTTCAGGGTCTTGGGATCATATGATTACAAGCAAAATCAATGGGAAAGCCAGATTCACTTAACAACTGTGTTACTTAACAACTACAGTGACTCACTTAACAACTGTGGGAAGAAAGCTTGTAAAATGGAACAAAATCCACTTAACAACTATCTCGCTTAGCAACAGAAATGTTGGGCTCAATTGTGGTTGTTAAGGATTACCTGTATATAAAAGTTCAGCTAAGCCATCAGGAAATTCATTCAGTAGCATATAATACCAATTTATCTGCCTCTGGAAATTTACAGTAAAAATAATAGATATTTCCTGATTGTGTTTCTCTCAATATCATTAGACATACAAGTGAATGGCTGAAGTCTTAATGAAAGAGTAATGAATAGACTAGAGCTGGAAGGGACCTTGGAGGTCTTCTAGTCCAGCCCCCTGCTCAATCAGGCGAACATATACTATTTCAGATAAGTGGCTGTCTAGTTTCTTCTTAAAAACCTCCAGTGATGGAACACCCACAATTTCTGAAGGCAAACTATTCTTTTTCCTAATCCAATTGATATTGGTAGCTTTCTTATATTGCATTTACAGAAGTGATTTATTAAAATTCTGAAGAATATTATTATTATGTTTATGGGACACATTTGAAGGGCTAAAGATCAAGATTATTAAAAATAAAGGGATAGAATATAAAGTTGGTTTATTTGATCAAGGTTAAAATAGATATATTGTTATCTCTGGTAATCTTTAGTGGACTTATACAGTTCAGGACTGAATGACAAAGTTTTAAGGTTTTGTTTACAGATGAAATATGGGAAGAAGAAATCATTTGTTGTATTTTAAGAAAAGATGGTAAGTTACATTTCTTTTCTATAATCTTATTTTTTTTCTTTTTCTTTCCTCAAACCAGATCTGCAGATGAGGATGAAGATGGCAATAATAATTTAAATTCAAATAAACATTAGCATAACACCTACACAGATTGACTAAAGCAACAAAATAATGAGAATGCCTTGCTTAACATAGCCATTTTAAAATTTCTCATTAGGCATGATTCCCATTGTTACACAAATTAAATTTTTGAACCAAATTTTGACACAGCACTTTGTTCTCTTTCCAAATGCACCCCTACTGTTGTTTTAGGGATCAAAATTATTCATAGGGCATCATCCTAATCTTATTCTAAATAGATTTTACATTAAAATGTTTATGGAAATTGGCTTTTAATTTTTGTTGCATTTCCATCATCCATGACATAAACACAGCATTTTTTCCTCTATTATGCCTAACTAATAGATTCTTGAAGATGAGTCCCAAGGGATTATGACTAGTAAAGAAAATATTCATATTTTTTAGCCTAAATCAGTACAGTACAAAGTTGCATTCAGTTTTTTTAAACAGAAGAAGCAAATTTAAAAAATAAATGCAATGGATATTCTATTGCATTTAATTAATTAATTAATTAATTAATTTAATATTGCTGCTTATTTGCCCATGGCGACTGAAGGTGGCTTACAGAATATAAAATCACATTAAAACAATAAAAACAAAAAGAATCAAATAAATTAATACTATACAATATACAGTGGCGGGTTTCAAATAATTTCACCACCAGTCACCGAAAATGTGAGCATGCAGGTGGGCGCACGCACGACTTCCACACATGCGCACACACACGGTGAGGCTCGACCGAGCAGCCTTTTAGGGCCTGCTCCCCTCCATCTCTGCTCTCTGGGGCAGCGGCTGCTTCTCTCCACACTGCTGGGAGAGTGTCTTGTGCAATTTAGCAGCAGTAAGCTGCCGCTTTCCTTTAAGTCCCATCTGGACAGCGCTACAGCACAGAGAAGCAGCAGCCATGTTGAATGCTGTTTCTCTCAGCCACAGGGCTTTCTGAATGGGACTTATAGGAAAGCGGCAGCTCACAGCTGCTAAATTGCACAAGACGCTCTCTCAGCAAGAGCAGCAGCAGAGAGAAGCAGCTGCCAACCCAGAGTGTACATGGAGTGTCTCCGCGAGTGACCGAGGCTTGGCAAGGGACAGAAGAAGCGGCTGCAAGATCTCCGCTGCAGCACTTTCAGGATGGGACTTCTTGCAGGTAAGAACAACTGTCTGGTCCATTCCCAAACCACTTTGGGCCTCCTGCACCCACATACCCCCTGCAGCCCTTTGGCCTAGCATGGCAGGCCACAGGTTGAATAAATTGCTTCAGCCCGGGGGTGCATAGTTTATGGCCAGAGGGGGACAGCAGCATGCTAGCAGAGGCCCAGGGCAAGGCCAGAGCAGGGGAATGGCGCTTTCCCTGACCTGGCCGAGGCAAATGGGCAGAGGCCCAGGGTCTCGACCCAAGGTGAAGGGCGAGCAGGCGGCATGCATACCTTTGGTGAGCAGAGCGGGCGAGGCACGGAGGCGAGGCATGGAGATTAGCTGGGCTACGTGGCGAAGGCAAGATATATAGGGTGAGGCAGAGCGGGGTGGGCAAGGCCAGCTGGTGGTGTGATTTGCCAGTTCTCCAAACTACTCAAAATTTCCACTACCAGTTTGCCTGAACCTGTCCCCCCACCTCCCACCCCGTCCTGGCAACAGCAGATCACACGAGCCATTTAATGGGTTCCATCCCGCTCTGTGTTTCCCAGGCCCACTGGCAGAACCAAGTCTTCAGCGCCTTCCGGAAAAGTATTAGAGTGGGGGCCATTCTAATTTCTGGGGGAATGATGTTCCAGAGAGGGAGCCACCACGCAGAAAGCCCTACGTCTGGGTCCCACCAGGTGTATCTTCCTTGGGGATGGGACCTGCAACGTCCCCTGTCTCCCTGCTCTGATGGGCCAGGTAGATGTGACCGGCAAGAGATGCTCCCTCAGATAACCTGGTCCCAAGCCATGAAGGATTTTAAAGGTGACACCCAGCACCTTGAATGTTGTGACCCAGGCTCAAGTAGGTAGTAGGAAACTCAGTCCGTGAAAAAACAAACTTTATTTGAACAGCTGAGAATTACTTCATTCCCAGCGTTGTTCAACTCAAATTTAAAAAAAATGCCTCCCAACACAAATTCCTCAGTCCTATCGCAAACCTTGGTCCAATTAGGCAAACTGCCAAAGGTCTTTATTGGCAAACATTCAGAAGTCACAAAAATAAATGCAAGATGTAGACAAAGCAGAAGACACAGGTACCAACGTTGTTTTCTGGCAAAGCTCAAACACAGGTGCTGGTCTGTTTTAAGCCTTATGGAAGGGGCCCTACTCCCGATGTGTCCTTTTTGCTTGAGTCTCTCTTGCCTTCTAGCAGCTCTTCTCATGCCTGCATTAGGAACAGGCTCCTCCTGTTCCTCTGTCTCACTACTATCAGTCTCTGGAGGGTCTGGAGTCCGCACCTCACACCCCGATGGCCCTGGCCCCACCTCAGCCTCATCACTGTCCAACTCTGTTGCCAGCTCCGTAGGCTGCTGATGGACCACAACACTGAATTGCTCCCAGAAGCAAATTGGCAACCAATGCAGCTCCTGCAGGAGAGGTGATGATACATGTGCACACCAGGATCAGCACATGACCATGCGGGGTGCTGCATTTTGTATACAGTATTCCTATCTGTACAGCATGTTGGAAGACCTGTTTTTTAATAGATAAATCTGCCATATATTTATATATACCTTAAAATACCTTTCTTTAGCTTGATGTTCTACAAGTAGATTGGATTCCAATCTCTGGTTCTTAGTCAGCATTGGACTTGAAATTCAGACTCCTATGGCATTAACTACAGCTCCATTAAGTTTTGAAAGTTTAAACTTTATTTTTACATTTCTGCTTTCATTCCCCTTGTCAAATAAAGTTGCTGCAATGGTCATAAATGAGAGGATTGGTTTTAAAGTCACTTTTTCAGTGGTTTTAAGTTTGGCCACTAAACAAATTGTTGTAAAATGAGGACTATCTGTACCTCACTTTTATTCACAGGGGAAAGAGCAAATAATGAACTTCTATCAGGTAATATATGATGCAAGTGCATAGCTGTAATTTATGTGACAACCCATCATGATTTTAACACTATTGCAGTTTGCTGCATGTTCATGAATTGCCCTTTCCCATCTGCCTACTATCTGATGGAAAAAACTGTTCAACTATTACTATTGCCATAAGTTGATGTTTTTACAGATAACAAAAATACTATTTTTGTTCCAGAATCTGGAATGCACCATTAAAAAACTCTGAAATGAAGCCAAAACTTTTTTTTACTATTAATACAATTTTATACCTTCATTATCATCAACGTACAACCTTCATTATCATCAACGTACAAAACTATAAAAACAGCCATACAATAAAAATCGTATCCCTCAGTCCAAAGTAATTTCCTCCTTTCTGTACAAAGTCTATCAAAGAAAAAAGAGGCAGTTCAATTGCCATTAAGGTTTGGAAACCCACTGCACAGACTTACACGTCTGTTGCAGAAAGGCTTGTGCCCCTCTGGGAGAAAAGTGTTGGAAAATATCCAGCTAGTGAACCATACAGTATCCAAAGAAAACCTTGACCTCTGATCCCTGATTCTCTCACCCCTCTTTGAATAAAATTTCCAGTTTCAGGCATAGTAAATATAGAAACAAAAATAAAAATGCAAAAATAGGTCATGTGAAAATCTAGGATTCCCCTAGGGTAACAGATCCCCTCCCTCCCCGAAAAAAAGATTGGCCCAAACTTTTAGGGGGCTCAAAACGGTTCAACACGGCACTCAAGTATATGTAGAAGGCCGCCATGAAGACCGGGGTAAACCGAGGCCGCAGCGACTTCCTTTCGGAGCCCGAAGGCCTTGACGAAGGGACATCAAGTAGGCCACTGTTCGGGCCCTCTCGTCGCTATGGAAACGGACGGGACGGGTGTGATAGTACGCAGTGAGGTCACAGGGGGAGGGAGCGAGACACGTAGGCGCGAGATGAAGGCGTAATCTGCCGCGGCCACTCGCGGGACTCGAGCGCTCCGAGCGCGAGGGGAAGAGGAGCGAAAGGGGCCAGAAGGCGCGCGTGCTCGCTCTCCCGGGGTCCAGAGGCCGCCTAGAACCGTGGGCGCGAACGAGGGAGGAAAAGGGCGTCCGCTCGCTCGGGGGGATTGTAGGGTGAAGCAAGCGCGCCCGCCTCCTCGGGGCGCGAGAAAGAGCCCCCCACTCGCCAGGGAACCAAGCCGGGACAGGCAGCTGAAGAGGCGTGGAGCCGGGAAAGGAGGGAAGACCCACGCAAGCCGATTGGGTAGGCGGTGTTTAGGACGCCACCCACCAATCAGGGCCGTCGGAGGAGGGAAAAAAAAAAAAGAGTTTGCCAGCCCGGGGGTGTGTGCTTTTTGTAGCCTCCCCTCCAATCGGAGCAGCGACAGTCGCGGCTGAAGCCGGAGCAGCGCGCCAATCGCGGGGCAGCCAGTACTAGAGAGCGCGGAGTCGGGGATGTCCTACAAGCCTATCGCGCCTGCCCCCACCAGCTCAGGAGCCGCCGGCACCAGCAGCAGTAGCGCCAGTCCCGCCCCCGGAGCCCCGCCGGTCGGTAAGAGCCCCCGCCTGCCCGCCCGCCTGCTCTCTTCCCGCGCCCGAGCAGGATGGCCGGCTGGAAGCCGAACAGGGCGGAAGGCTAAGCGGCGGAGTCGCCTGGGGTCAGTGGCCGGCCCTAGAGGGTTGCCTCACCTCCCTCCCCCCCCCCGCCCTTTTCCTGGCAGGTTTTTCCTGGGCCTTCCAGAGAAGCTGGATAAGACGGAGGGCTCGAGGGAGGCCGATCAGAAAAGGGAAGAAGGGAAAAAGCCGGGTTGTATTAGAATAGGAAAGAAACAAAATGAATGTATACTTTAAACAAAAGGGGGAAAAACCTAAGACGATTAATATATGTGCATATAAATATATATATGTATAATATGTGGGTATCTTATCACACTGATTCTTTTAAGGTAAGAAAGGACTGCTGGTTAAAAAGAACAGCGAACCGGTCCAGAAAAGTGAAAAGTTTCAACTTCTGGATGGTAAAAGTGGGGGAAATAAACAGAATAGAAGCTCAGTCTGCATATTTACAGAGATTTCTTGATTATATTCGGTGTGGTGGCATAAAATTTGCAGTTTGTGCTAAGAGTAGTGAGCCCCATTAAACTCGGTTGGATTTCTGTTTGAGCAATATATAGGGGTTGCATAATATCAGGTGAATCACCTTTTGCTAGGTTAGCAATACACTGGAGTTTAATTGAAAAATAAGCACAAAGGAAGACAAGTTACAATTTTACTTGTAACTCTAGCTAACTAATTTGAACATAGCATAAGTGGCAGTGGCCAGGAAGAAGCAATTTCATATACATGAGTGGAACTGGATCCTGGGGTTGTATTTCTTGTCAGTTTTTCTGTAAAGAGCATTCTGACTGGGTGTTCCCTAGGATCTGGTTACCATGTTTAGGAATGGAAATTACTTTTTTTCTAGTACACAGACTACTAACTCTGCTCTTTGTATATATCTTGGCTTGGGTACAGAAAGTTCCTGGAGGTATTAGCTGTGCTGATACCCTCCACCATGTACTTATGCTTCTTTTGGCATATTTGAGTCTATTATATAGGTTTGAAAATAAATATTGGAATGAATATATGTATATGCTTGAAAAAGATTGAGATTGACTTCCTGATTGTATACAAACAGGATGTTAATTATTCATAAATAGGTGTGTAAACTAGAGCACAGCAAGAGAATTTTTAGCTCAGTGATGAAGTATGTTCTTGCATTAAGGACATTCAGGTTTCAGGCCATGATATCCAGTTTGATTTCATAATACTTTTATTAAACTTTACAATTAAAAAGATAAAAGCTACCATAATATAAAAAAGGAAAAATTAGTGAAGAAAAAAGTAGAAAAGAAACAAGACTGTAACAAAGAATATATATATTCTTTCCACATTAAGTTAAATTTACTTCTTTAATTGTAATCTTTAGTCCCTTCTAGTTCCCTTTAGTGTATAGAGTATAACCTTTCAGACAAAAACATTTCCTCATGGGACCGCATACAATTAATTAAAAAAAAATTCAATTAAGTCCTTAAACTTGTATTTAAATCTTATTTTGCTAGGGATTAAAAGAAATTCACCTAGTGGTGTAAAATTTGTCAATTCAAAGATTCTTAATAGCTGAAAAGCAGTTAACAAGCAATTTCTGAAAGTAATTAGAGAAGGAAGTATGGAAACCCAGTGTCATTAAAGTGCAGACCACGGTTTGAGCAAAGTTGGCTTTCCCTCAATTCCAGGCTGGAAACTGCTGTCTTGGATTTTTCTTATGAGGAGCAACTATCTGGAGTAGCTGTGGGTGATCTCAAGTCCTCTCTTTTTCCAGAAAGGAATGCTGGTTTTCTCACTTTAGTTTGCCATTTTTTCAATGGAAGTCCTCTTGAGTTGGATTTTAGATAGCAAATTAAATTATCAGCCACACCATAGATAGTCATGAGCAGCCAGAATAATACTGTTGGATTTGATCAATTTATCATTTAAACTTCATGTATTTTAGTCCATGCATTGGGTTATTAACTGAATTTCCTACATGCATTAGATATCTGCAGAACACTAAAAGTTTTCAAAGAAAAGCAGCCTTTCACTTTATAAAATCTTCCTTTTCTACTTCTCATATTTTCTTCAGTTCAGGGAAGTTAATTGCATGTCTAATTACTGTGCTGATGTGGTTGTATAAAAAGCTTGTAAGTAATTTAAAATGCTAGACACTTGGTAGAAAACACACTGCCTTTATGCTAATTAGAAGAATATGGATCCATCATTATTAGATAGTGTTAAAGGAAATTGTATATGATATTATAACAATTTTGAAAGGACATTACTTGTGGAAAAAATCTCAGCTAAACTAACATCTGCAATAGTTTGCTACACTTTGTAGTAGCCATTGGTGAATCATTTGCACAAATTAAAAAACAATACAGTAAGTGAAGTATCCAAATTGTTTGCAATCTTGGTAGGGGCCAACCTCAAATAGTTATTGTTCTGGATTTCTCTGATCAAAGTAATTGGGTTGCTTTCATACTCCCTTACTTTCTACCACACATTAATTCCAAATGATTCATAGTCCAAAAACATTCCCTTTATAAGTGGGATAATAATACCCATTTTTCTCAATTGAGAACTTTGTATTTTCAAATTTTCTATTTTTAGAAACTTGTCCTGAGTTGAATAGTTTTAGTAGACCATAATGTGATATAGGATGATGAGTAGTGTACCATTTATGTGTACATTTGTACTTTTTACTTGTTAAGTGCCTATCATTTTATAATAGAATTCGCAGGATTACTCATAAAATACTGAAATTATGATCTACTTTTAGAGTGTCAGGCTCACAAGGTTAGGATGAGAAAAGCAAGATGAAGTTGACAGCCAAGAATAATGTCTGAATTCAGATCAGTATAGGGCAGCAAGTTCTCAGTAAAAAAAACATAAAATTCTGCTTTATGTTATATATTGGGCTGCCGGAAGTTGAGTTAAAACCCACAAGCTACTGCGGTCAAGATGGAAAAGCCAGGGGGAAGTTGTCTGTTCACATTACAAATATATATATTTGTTTTCTGAGGTTTTCGCGGGTGTTTGTATGTAGGTCTTTGGTTATTTGGGTTTTCTCCCGCGTAAAATTTCTCCCGCCAAGACACTTCCAATTTTACGCAGGAGAAAACCCGAATAACCAAAGATATATATACACATATATACACACACATATATATATATATTTGTTTTCTGAGGTTTTCGCGGGTGTTTGTATGTAGGTCTTTGGTTATTCGGGTTTTCTCCCGCGTAAAATTTCTCCCGCCAAGACACTTCCAATTTTACGCGGGAGAAAACCCGAATAACCAAAGACCTACAACACACACACACACACACACACACATATTTATATATTTGTTTTCTGAGGTTTTCGCGGGTGTTTGTATGTAGGTCTTTGGTTATTCGGGTTTTCTCCTGCGTAAAATTGGAAGTGTCTTGGCGACGTTTCGACAAAGTCTCATTCGTCATCTTCAGGCTTCAACCGTGCTTCTGGGAGCAATGTGTGATTGCAGCTGTTTCTTCCTTTTAACTGCTAGTGGGGTTTGAACTGATTGGGTGGGAGCTTGGCTGTGCTCTGATTGGATGGGGGTGTGTCCTGTTTGGGTGGGGGCTTGGTTGTGCTCAGATTAGTCGTGAGTTGCTGGGGGATTTGAGCTGGTGAGCTGCATTGCTGTTGTTTGGCTTCGTGTTTGTGGTCGTGCTACATCTTCATAGTGGGTGTCTGTCTGCTGTATGTATGGATTGGAGGGGTTTGATATGGCTAATGTTGCAGCTGCGGTCTGGCTTCTGGTCCTTGGTCGTGCTTCATGATCAGTGTGGGTTTGGGTCTGCTTTCTGGGTGGATGTGTGGTGGTGACATCCTTGTGGACCTCGTGAGTGTGGGTCTGGTGTCATTCCTCGTGTTAGGGACTCGTTTGTCAATAAGGGCGGGTTTCCAAATGGCTGGTAGGCGGGAGGTATCATCTCGTTTGTTCATGCTGTGTGAGCGTTTTTCTATCTCGATGGCTTCTCTGATTATTCTGTTGTTAAAGTGTTCAGTTTTGGCGATAGTTCTGGTCTTTTTAAAGTCAATATCATGTCCTGTGGCTTTAAGGTGTTGGACCAGGGGAAAAAAAGACCAGAACTATCGCCAAAACTGAACACTTTAACAACAGAATAATCAGAGAAACCATCGAGATAGAAAAACGCCCACACAGCATGAGCAAACAAGATGATACCTCCCGCCTACCAGCCATTTGGAAACCCGCCCTTATTGACAAATGAGTCCCTAACACGAGGAATGACACCAAACCCACACTCACGAGGTCCACACAGGATGTCACCACCACACATCCACCCAGAAAGCAGACCCAAACCCACACTGATCATGAAGCACGACCAAGGACCAGAAGCCAGACCGCAGCTGATATTAGCCATATCAAACCCCTCCAATCCATACATACAGCAGACAGACACCCACTATGAAGATGTAGCACGACCACAAACACGAAGCCAAACAACAGCAATGCAGCTCACCAGCTCAAATCCCCCAGCAACTCAGACTAATCTGAGCACAACCAAGCCCCCACCCAAACAGGACACACCCTCAGCCAATCAGAGCACAAAAAAACCCCCATCCAATCAGAGCACAGCCAAGCTCCCATCCAATCAGTTCAAACCCCCACTAGCAGTTAAAAAGGAAGAAACAGCTGCAATCACACATTGCTCCCAGAAGCACGAAGCTGAAGCCTGAAGATGACGAATGAGACTTCGTCGAAACGTCGCCAAGACACTTCCAATTTTACTCGGGAGAAAACCCGAATAACCAAAGACCTACACACACACGCACGCACACACACACAGACACACACACACACACACACACACACACACACTTCTGCCTCCATTTCTTAAAGAAGGCTTGCTGATATTTCCAAGAGATTTTATTCATTTATTTATTAAACTTCTACCTTGTCTCAGTCTAGCAAAGCAAAATCAGTAGCTCATATAATGTATTAACAAAATATAAAACTTCCAAGGTATGATTAAAACAATAACATGATAAAACTCCAGCAAAAATGGACATTAACAATTAACAAGTGGGAGGAAAAGTGGGGAAAAGATGGCAGCCCCATATAAAGTGAATTACAGTAGTCAGCCAGATGGTAATGAAGATATGAATTAGCTGAGTCCTTCTGTACCAGGTAAAGGTGACAATTAGTTTGTCACTCAAGATAAGATTACAATGTCAATATAATATTAGAATCTAAAATAAGAGAAGAAGACAGGCTGAAGCCTAAAATTAAATTTCTTTTCTTTCAATCCTAACAAAGGAATCAAAGATATAAAACATAATAAACGTGCAAGAACAAGTATTCTATTCAAAGACTGATAAAAATAAGTTAAACTTAATAATTGCATTCACATATAAGCAGCTGTTTAAAAATGTATTTTTAAATAAACTTTTTAGGATTAGAAAGAATGTAAGCACATACACTTCAGTAGTGGGTTTCAAATCCTGGCGCTACCAGTCCGCTATTGGGAGCACGTGAGCACACAGTGCTTCTGCGCATGCGCAGAGCTTTTTTGATGACGTCTGGGTGGGTGGGCGGAGCCTCCCGCCACCACTACTGATTCACCCAAACTGGGGCGAACCAGTAGCAACCCACCACTGAATGAAACTTCCAGTTGTGTGATTTATGTCAACTGTCCTACAGAATTGTTCAAATAGAAATTCTGTCATTTGAGAATCTAAATTCCCACAAGCAGTTCAGAAGGCCTATACTGTAAATCTGATTTTAGATTTTTAAAAAACAAAACCTCTTAGTTTACTCAAAACAAATCCTTCCATTATTGTCTTAGTCGTTTCCACAAAGAGAAGTAACAAAATTACAGTATTACCCCCTTACAAGTTCACGAGCCCCAAGAATTTAGATTAAGCAGCGAGCTTAATGCCATCCCTTATTTTTCAGCTACCAGTGTTCCATCACCATCTGGTTCTGTCCCTGGAACATCTGCCCCCTTTCGACCTCTCTTCAACGATTTTGGGCCCCCATCTATGGGCTACGTGCAGGTGAGCACATAAGGATGTGGAGGGTCTTGCCCATTGATTGAAATAATGGAAGAAGGTTCCTGTTTTTGATTTCTGCTGTTGAACTTGCAGGCTATGAAGCCACCAGGTGCCCAAGGCTCCCAGAGCACATATACAGATTTGCTTTCTGTAATTGAAGAGATGGGCAAAGAGATACGACCTACATACGCTGGTAGCAAGAGTGCTATGGAACGACTGAAGCGAGGTAAGAAGCATCTTCATCATAGTATATTAGTATAATTACTTTTGAGCAGCTACTCAAATTTGTCCTGTCAGAAGCTGGCATTAGCTGAAATTCTCAGGTTCCTTATAAATTCACATATATGTGGCTCACTTTCCCAGAAGTTCTGCAAACTTACCTCTTCTGAAATACAATGTTGCACAGTGATTAACAGAAGATTAATGTGGCAGTTTCCAATGAACTCTTCCAAGTCAAACTTCAATTGAGTTTGTAATTGAAAGTTGGTTCTAGTCTTGCTCAGGAAAGAATGAAAAGAGCTCTCTAACCCTAAGGCCAGAGCTCTCAGTATTTCCAGCCAAATCAGTTCTCACTAGTGCAAATAGCTATGCCACAGTAGGAACAGGTAGAACCTGCTAGATTAGAATCTATACCCAGCAAGTAAAAACCTAGCTTGTAGGGAAACGCTGATTTGTTTCTGCAGCTGTACAACAGCTGTACAACAGTTCCTTATGTTGTGTACTGCATTGCTGCCAGTTAGTGCCTTGTACTTTCTGATTTATTTAAACCCACATATCTGCATTTTGCCTTATATCTTCTGATGGATCTTGAATTTAATTAGTAAGGTATATATAAATGTTTTATATGGAAGATGCTACAGTTGCAAATTCTGTCACATACTTTGTGGTTTGTGTTGCTACTTTGAAATCCATTATTCAGCATATCTTACTCTTGTGACTTTCTTTCTGCAGGTATTATTCATGCCCGGGCACTAGTAAGAGAGTGTCTGGCAGAGACAGAGCGCAATGCCCGCACGTAACACTCGCTTTCTCCTGGTGCCACCCGTGGAGGATCCTAGCACTTTCCAGCTAATCAACATTTTAGAATCTGGAGTTTTCCCCTTCCTTTCAAATCTTTCCACCAATCAGTGTCTCAAGTCTTAGAACTGTGATCGCCTTCAAAGACCTTTATACCAATTGGCACCTAAGAATCTGAAGTATCTCCACTTGCATCACAGAACTTCCCGTCAATTGGCATTCTGGGAGTATATACAGAAAGCGTTCATTGTGCATATCCTTGGTTTACTAGTCGAAATAATTGCTGGTGACAAGTTCTATATCTTTATAAAATACATGGGGGTTTTGAATAAATAAAAATCTTTAGAATTTGGATTATTTCTTCACTGTGCTTTTCTATTTTTTTTTAATGTGGTGAGGGAAATATTCTCTACCTCACTAAAATATTCCTGAAGGGCATGTATTGCAAGATATGCTTCCTTGATAAAGCAGTATCAAGCCCTCTTCCTCTTGCAACAAGAGTCTCAACCAGCGATCACTGAGCCTGTATTGGAAAACTTGTAATAAAATGTTTCTACTCCTATATGACTTGTTTCTGCTGTTATTGTGTCAATGTTAGGAGCACAGTACACCTATGCTAACATTTCATTTCTAAAGCTTTTTCCCCAATAAACTAGGTTTCTGCTGCTTCCCATTCTCATTGGGCAAGAGGCTTTCATGAAATAGTTTCATCTATTTGAAGTTGGATTTTTATTTCTAAATAAAGTATTTCTAAGTGGCGTTACAAGGAGAACACAAATTGCTAATGCAATAGTCAGTAGAAAATACTCTGTGTTGATTAGTATGTATATTATAACCATCATGAAACAGCATCATTCATCGCAAGCATATTTTCAACTCACTACTTGGCTCTCAAATACACTTTGAAAATGGCAAGTTTTGCAAAGCTTTCTAAATATTAGGAATGACGATACAGCTCTTTATTTCTGGTGATACCATACTCCACAGCAAAGGAGCTCCAGTGAAAACTCTTGCCCCAATTCCTCTCTTACCTCATCTTATAGGAGGTTAGGACTCTCAGTACGCACTCCGCCAGCCTGACTTGGACGTGCAGATTTTGTTTGAATATATGGTGCAGATAACCAGGCCCCAAGCTTATATGTGGAGAGAATTCCAGTAATCCAAATAGGAAGTGATATTGACCTGAGCATGCGTTGGCCTGGCCATGTCTCCTGTTTCAGTCAAAGTTAGGCAAAGGATCTCCAAGGCATAGTTTCTACTTTTGCCAATGGCAATGGAGAATCCCCAGACTCCCTCCTGCAGCAACTACTCTAAACGTGTTTGACTTATGAACTGGGAACTACCCAGCTTTTACAGAATAATTTCTTGGTCCCCAGGGAGAGGGTATTAGTTGTAAGGAGGCCTAGATATTACTAGTGAAGCATGGAGCTATAAGATTCAGTTGTGCCTCCTACAATATGTCTAGAAAGGATGCCTTATAGAAGGGTACAATAGAATACAAAGGTGGTTAAACTTTCCCTTTTTCCTGTGTTTCCTTTTTTAGAAATAGTTCATAGATGGTTGAAAAATAATATCTTGTCAAGAAGAGTAGTAGTTCAAAGTTGAGGAATTGTAGAAAAGTGTGATTGAGTGTGATGTATTAAATTATCCCCTCCTACCTGCTGATTCTTCACAGAGGAACTTTTAACTATTGTTGAGATAAAAAGTGTATGTCTTCAGATATAAAATGTACTTCAGCCCTTAACTGCTATAACTGAATATCATACATTCAGAGGATTATTTAACTGCCCTCCCAAAATTGAGGGAGAGATAATGATTGCTGTATGGGCTAAAATTGTCCTTTTATTAAAAACCTACCGTAAGTCGCATTATTACATGACCTGACTCAATTTTATAGCTACTTTTAAGCAATTCACCAGAATTGTTAAAAAGAAAATCATCATTAAGTGACTCATGGCTGAAGTCTGAATCCAGCTTATCAAATGGGTGTTTTCTGCTGGAAAATGGCAAAAGCATTGCAAAGCATGATCTCATAACCATTGGATGCTGCAACTGGGTATAAATACAAGCCAGTTGCCAAATGACCAAAATGCAATTGTGAATGGGGGCGCGGTGCAGCAGTCATACAAGGACAATTCATAAGTAACTTTTTGAGTCTGACCCAACTTTGAACAGTTGTTAAGCTACCTGTCATAAATCAAGGGCTACCTGCAAATGTAACAAAATACCCAATATATATATATCTCAAAATATAGAACTGAAAATCATCTTTTTTGTTAGCAGATTTTATGAATACAGCAGGTATCAGTTGGATATCCCGCAAATACCCTCTAAATCTGAAATGTAGCATTGATTTGTAAGGTTTTATTTTTGGAAATGTCCCCATAAGTAATTGTTAGTTTAGCAGCTTAAATACGAGATGCAAAGTCAGAAAAACCAGTGGGTTTGTTTTAAAGAACAGTTGCTTTATATAGATGTATGAACTAAACTGAAGGTGGATGAACTATTGCAAACTATAAAGAAAGGACACAAATGCTTTCCAGAAATCCTACTACTTTTGGAAATTAGGTTGAGGTTCACAATTGTTGCTGAGTATTTTAAAATAGTAATGATAGTATTGAATTGACCTCCCTATGTTGTGAATTTTTTAAAGAAAGGCTTTGTTAAAATAAATATGGTTATTAAGATGAAGTTAGTAATGGAAGAAATTTGACTTCCAAATCATACCAAGGTGTGGAATTAGGAAGAATTGAAGATTGCAGGTGTGTCATATATTTAGGCAAATAAAGTGTATATGTTGTTCATTTTTTTAAAAATTGTCCTCTCTGATGCTATATACAAAAAGGAGGATATAAAAACTATTGAAATACATTTTAAAATCTTGGCAAAATCATCATTAAGTGTGTTTACATTTCCCTAAGGAAGAAAAATGGCCCCTGCCCTTTTTGCGTTCTGACATCATTCATCATTAGCTTCAAGCCCATCAGTGGTTGGAAGCAGCTATAGATTTAAGGGGAAAAAAAAGATTTATCACTCATTGCAGTTGCTTTCATTCTTACGGAGACACCAAGATTTAATTTCTATGCTGATTTATGATCCTTAATTCTATATACACTTGCTGGTCTAGAGGGATGGAAAGTATAGTGGACTATCTTCTATCTATCTATCTTCTATATAATACTAAAACTCTTGTGTCTATAACCTTTAACTGAACAAAATGCTGCATCATAGGGCCACCATTTTTGAATGAAGGTACCTCCAATGGGCTAACTTACAGTATGTGTTTAAAATCCAGGACCTATAACTCCCATGAAATTGAAATTTGGCCAAATTTGTAGGTGCTACCGCACTGCCATCCAGAGGTTTAGTAAACTGGTCTTATCTTAGCCCTCTGGAGGCCAAGTAAACCAGTCTCGTCATTGGCTATTGGAGATTAAGCTAGCAGGAAATCAGATGTTGCTCCTGCTCTCACGGCTATTTTGACCATGGTACTTCTGCTTCTCTGTTTAGGAAAGGAAATACCCCTGATGATCCAACAGTTTACAGGTTATCTAGCAGCTTATCATATTTTTGATTAATAGACTAACTGCAGAGATGAGGTCATCAATATGCTACCTAAAATGTATTAACTAGATTGTGGTTTAGCATGTTATATGAATACTACCAATTAAATATGCATATGAAAAAATGTGCTACAAATCAGATTGGTCTATTTCTGTATAAGCTATACAGTATTAAAATATGGAACTGAACTAAAAAGAGGCAGCAGAACTGGATAAAATTGCTGAGGTTTGTATTTAAAACATGAACATTTATTTATGTCTTTTATATTCTGTATCACTACACTCTGCAAGGATTCACGGTGGTGTACAATTAAAACCACAAAGAGTAAACACAACAGAACAATAAAACAGTAAATCAGCATGATATGCCAAGAGCAAAACAAATAGAATCACAGGTACATCAACATTGCTGCAATTAATATAAATAGGCATTTCATGACCAGATGTTGATCTCTAAACATCATACAAAATATTCTATTTTCACAGCTTTTCTAAAACTCAGGAGCAAAGGCAGGCAAGAAGCTGTTCTAAAAGATGGGTGCTAACACTTAAAAATCTTCACATACTCCCCATAATGTGCACCTAGGTTGATTTTTCTTGAAACATATGGTCCCGCAAGTACCCTGTTTCTAACCAGGTATAGCTTTCTAGGCCAAAACCAGTACTTTGAACTGTACTTGGAGCTCTGATACAGCCAATACAGTGCTCACGACACATATATTATATGTCTGCATGTGAATTGCTGCATTTTTAAAAATGTTATTTACTTTATAGGTCTTTCTAGCCCACCCAATTCCAAAGAATTTTAGCAGATTATAACATATCAATATAAAAGCAATATTGGTAATAAATGAGTTAGGACTAAATCAAATTGTAAACAATCATCCCCCAGGAGACACAAAAACAAGCCTAACTGGAGTAATTTTCTTCTGTTCAATTTTGCTCAATTTGGGGGCAAGGTTTTTCAGAAATGGTTTACCATTACCTCCTTCCTAGGGCTGAGAGAAAGTGAATGGCCCAAGGTCATCCAACTGGTTTTGTGCCCAAGGTAAGATTAGAACTCACTCTCTAGCTTGATGCCTTTATCACTAGTCTAACTGGCTCTCAAGTTGAGTCAAAGGCCCAGTGAAATAAAATTGTCTTTGAAGACAATTTTACTGCAGCTTGAAAATAGTGTTTGAAGGCTGCTGCCCCATATAGATGATGCTGCAATCATCTAGAAGATAGGTGACAATGATGAAGTCACAACCCAGAACAGAAGAATGATTGTTGAAATCGATGGAATTTGTAGACATGGCAAAATTAACTTATTTGATTCAGATAAGAAAACAATTCTACATTTATGGTTGACGGGAAACCCTTTATGGATTTTTTGCATGAAATGGAAAAAATGCACATGATTAGAAATAATTGTGTAATTGTATTTATATTTGCTGCAAAGAAAATCAGAGATTTTTTGTTTCTATTTCATCTATTCTCTTTCTGCACTTTTTTCTTTATTTTTTCTTTGCTCTTTTACTTTTTATTAGTGTGTTTTACTATTTATTATGTTGTTTGTAAAACTTTTAATAAAAATATGTTAAAAACAAAGATAAGTCACAGAAATCAGAGTCTCCTTGTTTTTAGAAAGGTCACAACTGGTGCTGCAGCAGAATCGAGTCCCCCTATCTTCACTCCCCACACATAGCCAAGCATCTAGAATCTCTTTTGGGGAGTACTTCCCTGTTCAGAGACACTTCTGAATCAGCTAGAATGCCATAAGGTTGCTGGACAAAGAGTAACTTAACCTTGTACTTTATTCCTTTTCTTACAGCTTCCAGACAAAAGGGCACCATATCATTGTTTCAGTTCTAGATGGTGATATGCATCATCTACATATCAATGACACCTCACTCCAAATCAATGGATGACATCACTTTATGTGCATGGTGTATGGGGGGAATAAAAAGAAAAAAGCTATGGCATCTATGTTAGAGAGGCCAATAGACAAACGTTCTTTCCTCCCCCTTCACTTTGGAACCACCACTCAGGAAGGAACCAAACCGTTATAAAATAGGCTCCGATTTCCAACCCTCTGACTGCCAACCCTTGCAGGTATTGGGAAAGAGATGAAAGAACAATACTATGATCCAGAGGTTCCCAATCTTTTTCGCCCGCGGCTCCCCCGGAAATCCGACCTGCAACTGCGCATGCGCACCAGACGCCCCAGAAATGGCGCATCAGCGCCAGACCCAGCGGGCGCAGATATTCCGCGGCGCCCCCATGACGATAGCGCGGCTCCCTGGGGAGCCGCGGCTCACACTTTGGGAATCACTGCTATGATCCATTGTTATCAAATGTTGCTGAGAAATGTAAAAGGATGATGTCAGGCCCAGCTCATGATCACCATAGCACAATCCAGCTAAAGTTCAGTTCTTTATTTGCCATATAGATAGAATCTTGCCAGACTAAACCAATATTACCCTATTACCTATAACTCTAAAGGATATATTCTAGGACGGGGGTGTCAAACTTGATTTCATTGAGGGCCACATCAGGATCATGTATGACCTCAGGGAGGGGGGCAGAGTGGGCGTGGCCAGGGTGGGCATGGCCAGCTTGACATCAGTCATGTTGGGGGCACCTGTGGTGGCTCAAGCACTCTGCCAGCGAAAATGGGCTTGTAAAACTTTTAATAAAAATATGTTAAAAACAAAGATAAGTCACAGAAATCAGAGTCTCCTTGTTTTTAGAAAGGTCACAACTGGTGCTGCAGCAGAATCGAGTCCCCCTATCTTCACTCCCCTCACATAGCCAAGCATCTAGAATCTCTTTTGGGGAGTACTTCCCTGTTCAGAGACACTTCTGAATCAGCTAGAATGCCATAAGGTTGCTGGACAAAGAGTAACTTAACCTTGTACTTTATTCCTTTTCTTACAGCTTCCAGACAAAAGGGCACCATATCATTGTTTCAGTTCTAGATGGTGATGTGCATCATCTACATATCAATGACACCTCACTCCAAATCAATGGATGACATCACTTTATGTGCATGGTGTATGGGGGGAATAAAAAGAAAAAAGCTATGGCATCTATGTTAGAGAGGCCAATAGACAAACGTTCTTTCCTCCCCCTTCACTTTGGAACCACCACTCAGGAAGGAACCAAACCGTTATAAAATAGGCTCCGATTTCCAACCCTCTGACTGCCAACCCTTGCAGGTATTGGGAAAGAGATGAAAGAACAATACTATGATCCAGAGGTTCCTCCCTCCGACCTGCAACTGCGCATGCGCACCAGACGCCCCAGAAATGGCGCATCAGCGCCAGACCCAGCGGGCGCAGATATTCCGCGGCGCCCCCATGACGATAGCGCGGCTCCCTGGGGAGCCGCGGCTCACACTTTGGGAATCACTGCTATGATCCATTGTTATCAAATGTTGCTGAGAAATGTAAAAGGATGATGTCAGGCCCAGCTCATGATCACCATAGCACAATCCAGCTATAGTTCAGTTCTTTATTTGCCATATAGATAGAATCTTGCCAGACTAAACCAATATTACCCTATTACCTATAACTCTAAAGGATATATTCTAGGACGGGGGTGTCAAACTTGATTTCATTGAGGGCCACATCAGGATCATGTATGACCTCAGGGAGGGGGGCAGAGTGGGCGTGGCCAGGGTGGGCATGGCCAGCTTGACATCACTCATGTTGGGGGCACCTGTGGTGGCTCAAGCACTCTGCCAGCGAAAATGGGCTTGTAAACTTGGTTTTCAGCTGTGATGGCCCCCTGCACCTCTCTGCCAGCGAAAATTGCTGCCTGCCAGCCAGTCCTTTGCTATTTCCAGAGCAGCCGCACAGGCCAGATCTAAGCACCCTGCGGGCCGAATCCAGTCCCCGGGCCTTGAGTTTGACACCCCTGTTCTAGGAGATTCTAGGGAGTGGCTATCTGAAATCTCTTCCTCTTTCCCTGATCCAGCTCTGGTTGTCTGTCTCTTGTCTCACCTCCCTCCTTGGAATGTGCTCCCACCTTCCTGGGAAACTGCAGCTTCACTGTAGTTCATCACACCCCCTCCACAGATACAATTCATCACAGATGGGCAGGGATACATCTCCAAATACTAATGCAATGTAAAGGATGCCATTTCAATCCAATGCACAAGCCTGAATGTTCCCTTCCCCTCAGTTTCTCCACAAATTTCACCTAAGAGATTCAAACCTGGATAAGAGTAATATGGTCAGATCCAAGTAACATCTTTTCAGGATAGCACATAGTACTATCTTGTTCAAGGTAGGCTTTGCCTCTTCTCTTAATGAGATACTCACATACACACACACACCCCCCTAAAATCCAGCTGATCACTCATCCACTTGCTTCCTAAAGAGCCTGGTCAGCCATTCCAGTTTCCATGCAATAAGACTTATCCTCAGATTCATGAAATAGTATCACTCACTGCAATACTCTATCTCTGTTATCAATATAGATTTGGCACATTCAGAATTAAGATCTGAGTGGATTTAACTAATTCCAACAGCAAAATGTTGCCTGAAAATCTTGCAGAATCCTATTTGTAGATTTTGCTTTAATGAGATACTGACATAAGACCACAAGATTTATCATCCTATGATCCTACTGACTAGTGATGGCAAAAAAAGAGCGAGGAAAGAAGGCCAGTACACGTCTTCCCTGTAGCCATGTTGTACAGGAACAAAACCAGAACAGTTTTTTATTTAAATTTCACCCAGTATAATAAGTTTTTGTTCTTAGAATTTGCTTGCCATCTAGCGTGTTAACAAATATTTGAAGAACAGTTGTAAATGTATTTTCATAGGATATTCAGAAAAGATAAGGAATAAAATGTATTTTTAATTTTGATTGATTTATTTACCTTAATCAATGTGTATGGCTGCCCATTTTACAATAGTGATTCTGGAGGCTGGCATAATGTTAAATGCACAGACACAATAAACAGTAATGTATACAGTATAATGGCAACTGAGGACAGCATAAATCATTAGCAAGTGACTCGTTAATCTCACAAAGCCAATTAAACTCCCAATCCCCATGCCCAGGAAAACAGCCATGTTTTTAAGCTCTCTGAAATGCCAGCAGAGTTGGAATCAACTGAATCTTGGGCGGGGTTGTGATGTTCTTGAGGGCAGGCACTCTGACAGAAAAAGCCACTCTCTAGGTCCTGCCAGATGAAATTCTTTGATACACAGAACCTAACACATACCTTCTATCAGATTTAATAGGACAGGTAGAATCAATTGGAGAGAAGTGATCCCACAAATAACCTGGCCCCATGCCACATATAGCTTTATAGATGACAACCAGCACCTTGAATCACTTCTGGAAGTATACAGAGAATCAGTGCAGTTTGCAGAGCAAAGGTGGGAATAGTGATGTGCACACATTGCTGCATTCTGGATGGTTTATGTAAAGCATGTTGCAGAAATCCACTTGAGAGCTGATCAAGTATGAATAATGGTGAGTAGTGTCTTCTGATCCAGAAAAGGGCACAATTGGCATATCTGTTGTATAAAAACTCTTCAATTACAATGGCACTTGTTCTTCAAACAAGAGCCGAGTCAAGGATAACCTCCAAACTGCACATTTTATTTAATTTAAACAAACATGTCCACTGGCCTCACACAGTAATCCTAGGCAGCTCACAGCAACCAATAAAACCAGCAATGTACTGTACTGTACTGTGGTTTCTCCTCAAGTCATATACATCTCTTGCCTTAAAATACGTCATACCCTTCCCACCAAGGTGCCAGAACCATCCATTTTGTTGACTACCTAACTTTTTTCCATGCTAGTTGAATGCTTGGGGGAAGAGTCAGGTCTTCTTGGCCTTCTGGAATGCTAAAAGGGTAGAGGCCCTCTCAATCTCAGGTTGGAGGGTATTTCAAAAGCCCAGATGGCTACAGAAAATCTGTCCTTCTGAGGTTCTACTAGATGACAAAATTTTAGAGATGTGTCCTCCTTTTCTAACCTAGTGAGATGGGCAGATACCCCCAGAGATAGGCCCAGCAGAGTCCAGCAGATAACTGGCCATGTACCATGAAGGGCTTTAAAGCACCTTGAATTGGACCCGGAAAGCAACTGGCAGCCAGTGCAGCTTGCACAGCAATGATGCAACATAGGCAAATTGCATAGTATCAAGAATATGCCACTATGTTCTAGAGAAGTTGCAGCTTCTAGATCTGGGCCGTCAAACTTGCGGTCTGCTGGTCAGATGCGTCATGTGCTGGCCATACCCCTGCCTGGTTTAGCAAAGGGGGGGGAAGTCCAGATATATCATGTGATGTTGCTGTGATGACGCAAGTTTGACACCTGTTCTAGGTAGTTGTATTTGTAGTCATGCTTGCAGGATTCTGTCACCTGTTCTAGTAAGGAGCCTGTTTCCTGATTTCAAAGGTCTGACATCAGTCTTGCAAGCCTGAATGCATTTTCCCTTATATCCCAGGGAGTCAAGGAGGAGTCAGCCTGTGTCTTTTCTGAACATATTCTGTTTCTCAGGCTCAACTGATGTTTTTGAACATGTTGCAACAAGCTTCATGTGGTTTCTCCGAAGTCAGCTCTGTGGCTGTATATACGGTAATATCTGAATAGCACTAATCTGAGATTTTATTGATTTATTTTGCTAACATATAATAGTCTCATCATGTCAGGCAGTCATGCTTAGCCAACTACTGGTATGGCTGCTGTCAGGAAACCTCAAGAGCCAGACCAGTTCATACTTGGATAGAAGACTACTGGGAAATCACAGGCTAGAGGAGGAACTGGAAAACACAAAAAAAGCAATGCAAATGATTTCCCTACTGTTGCCATGAAAATAGTATGGAGTGTTGACCAGATGCCAAGCTCAACCTGAGGAAGAATTTATCCTGACAAAAGCCCTAGTTCCACCCAAAGGCTAACATAATTAAAGCTGATGTTTCTTGATTTTATTTCATCCCACTGTGTTGCAGTAGGTGGGAGTCTGGCGATGCTGGGTGTTTGACAGTGATCCGTTATTTGTGAAATTAAGCAGACAGTTTTTTCATCTAAAAAAGGTGAAGGAGTCTCTTGAATGTGGTCTAATGCAAAGATATTTCTGTTTCAGTTGCTATTTATTCATACAGGCTTATTTAATTTTTTCCCGCCTTTATTATAAGTAATTCAAGGCGACAAACATGAGTAATACTACTTCCTCCTCTTTTCCTCACAAGTGGGTCGGGGCTGAGAGAGAGAGCGCACCACTGGCCCACAATCTCCCAGTAAGCTTCCATGCCTAAGGTGGGAGTAGACTTCAGTTTCCTGGTTGTCTTAAGTTCAGCCACGCCAAACGCAAAGAACCAAGCTTATTTGAACGGTTTCGAAAAAGCTCGCCATTCCTCGAGTCCTTGATGTCACTGGGATCTGACGTCACTGGCGTTTCCGTGGTAACGAGCAATGAAGTCACAGAAGGATGGGCGGCGAAGAGGGAGCTCGCGCGCTCGGAGCTGTCGAGACGTTGCAAGTTCTGGATCGCAGTTTCTATGGAAACCAACGCCCGTGCTAAAAAAAAGAGACTAGCCAGCGGGAGGCCTCGCACTCTGTGAAAGAAATGGTGGGGGGGGGGAGAGCCCCGAGTGCTGGGGACCGGCAGGCTGAACTTGCTTCCCCAGCCGCCACCTCCTCACTTGCCCGATGCCGGCACGGCCGCCTTCCCTCTGAACTGCAGCCCCCTCCCACTTAAGTTTTCCTTCCTCCGATTCTCTGCTCTCTCTCAAAGGGGGCGAAAAATACAATGGGGACCGACCGTTCGATCTCTTAAGGATCAGGAGAGGGCCTCTCCCTGAATACACAGGAGACCGGCCGTCTCAGTATCCTGCAACCCCACGGGGTTCACCTCCGGCCGGAGGCTTTGCCTGCTTTGCTGCCTCAGCCTGCCCGTCTCTCCGCGCGCCCACTTCGAAGCTCCTTCACACGAGCAGCCCTTGCCAGCTCCCCTCCCAGTCGCACTCCCGCCTCCTCCTCCTCCTCTTTTCCCTCCCCCGCAAGGACTGCGGCTGAACGCGCTTCTCCGCCGCGGTGACGCGAGAGGCAGCGGGCTGGTTCGGTCTGTCGATCCATCGATCCATCCCCAGTCAGTGGGACTCCCCAGGCCGCGCTGCTTCTCAAGACCATGCTCCCGCCAGCGCAGCAACCGAGCCCTGACAGCGCCCGGGCAGCCCCGGGCAGAGAAAGGGCGGGTTCGGGGAGGACTCAGTGAGGCCGGCGGTCTCTTTCCCTTCTCAACTCTTCTCTCTCTCTCCCCCCCCACCACCACCTCCTCTCCCTTCCCCCCCCCCCACGACGTCTTCCCCCGACGTAGCATACCATTGCTTCCATCGCCGGCATCCCTACATCGAGCCACAGGTCTGGGCCCGGGAGGTGGCGCGTGTGTATGCGTGTGCAGGCAGTATCGGTGTGCACGCGTAGTCGTGGGGCTGGAAGGCTGGGGAAAAGGCACGCGCCGTGCACTGGGTGGAAGGGGCGGCCGGGACAGGAGCCCGGTATTTGCAGGGGCGGTTTGGGGGCACGGTTGGGCTGTAAGGAAGGGGTGGGGGGCAGAATAACAGCTTTGGAGGGGTTGGGAAGCGAGGTGAAGGGACGCCGCTCCGAAGACGACGGGGCTGCCTCTTTGGGCCCCCGGAAAGAAACCTAGCAGCCCAGCACGTTTCCCCCTCCTCAGCGACTTCTCAGGGTTGAAGCGGGACCCTAGTGCCAGCCCGCCCTCCTTCATCTTAGGTCGCCGTTCTCCAAAAGCAACAGTCTTTCACCTGAGCAGAGGCGCCGAGAGCGATGACAGCGCCTCGTGTCCCTTCTGCTTCGATTATTCCAACCGAGCAATGCTTTTCTGACTTTCTGACAGTGTGCTATGGGTTGGATTCAGTTAGCGTGAACGGTAGTTTTTTTTTTAATAGTAATTTACTGCTGTATTGAATATCTGGGTCGGAACGAAGGTGGGTTTGAACCAACCATCGTTCAGCCATCAGGTTGCCATGTTTTATTTATTTTAATTAATTAATTAATTAATTAATTTAATGGCTGCAAGGCAAGCATACCTTCAGTCACTTGAGTAGCGTTCAAAACATAGAAGTCAAGTGTAAAGTGCACCTGCTGGCTTAATTTTGTTCTTGTGAGAAAGACGAAGTGGTAATTTCTTCTAATGGGGCAGACCTATTGAAACTTGAGCTTTGTAGATGAATTAGGCAAAGTTAAATTGTTACTTTTTTGAGGCAAGCATGTTTTTTTTGGGGGGGGGAGGTGCTTCCTTTATCATTTTTAAAAAGTTAGGTATAGACTATGAGGATAAATACACCAAGAAACAAAAATACATAGCCTAAGGCATATAAACAATTGTTTGTTTGTGTGTGTGTTTGTGTGTAAGACTTATTCAATGTGCCCATTTCTTTCACTTCTAAGTATGCTTAGCTTTGTATCCAAATCCTACATGTATGTCCTGAATAAGTTTTTAGGATGGAAGCTTACATGTATTTCCCTCTGAAGAACTTTGCTTAATTGGTTATGGCAATTAGCAAACTTCCCATTAAAGAATTTGGGTACCAGTAACTGACTTGAAAAAGATTACTTACTAGACATGACACAATGCATGTAAAATGTATAGCAGGCTAAGTGAATTGTGACCAGAACATGGGAATGTTTTAGATATTATTTTAGAAGCTATTTCTGTAGAACATGACTTTATAAGGAGTTATATTCAGAAGTAGTTTTTCTAATATGTTGTAGGAAATATTGAATTTCATCTACTTGTGCTGAAGTTCACCTTATCTTACAAATGTACTGTAGACAATAACTATTGCTTAATTTCTTTAAAATATTTTTCCTACATATTTGTCTATACACATGGAATAGAAAACATAGCATACTAATTTATGTTGTTTATTCTGTAAAGTCTCAACAGGTTTTGGCTTTCTTTTTTCACACTCAGAATTTTGAAAGGTTTAATGTATTTGTACTTGGAAAGAGGTTCTTTCATAAACACTGATACTGGAATATAGAGCATAGGGTACACTGACATTTCCTAGTAGGTGAGCAGAACAGACAACTTAATTGTTTACATTCTTCAGATGTATTTTCATAAAAACTCTGTAAACCCCTCTGTTGTATTGCTTTCAATTATAGGTACATCTAGTATAGTACTTTATTTTTTAGATGGGATACAGAGTTCACAAGAATTTATGATATAACTTTCAATGGGTAAATGGTAAATTTAGTGGCTGTTCTTGCCTTCTTATTCTCTTATGAGGATAATAAGGCTGTTGACTTTTCAGGATATGGCAGGATATAATAATGTATGTGAAGTTATATGATTGCTTGAGGTATGTTATAGGAACAGTAAGTTTCAAAGGCCAAGAGCCAGAGCAATTTGATAGGCTCATAAGGCAAAAGATATTCATGGAAACAGCTCCCTAGGAGGGCTGCAGACTTTTTTTCTTGAAAGTACTTCAGTGCTTTGAATAGATGCATGATGGGCAGAGATTTAGTAGCTTCTCCCTGCATAACACTGCTGAGCAAAGTTATGCATGATTTAAATTCTGCACGGCATGCTGGTATAAGAAGAGAGAAGGGGCGGTAGTGACGCCCCTTAAATCCCCAGAAACCTTGATTGCAAAGTGTTGCATAAACAGAATCATGTACAGAATTAGAAGGAGCATCAGCATTGACATCACAACTGTATGCATACTTATCCAGAAACCTTGACTCTAATAAATTTTGCTAAGACTAAAGCCTTATTTTAGCAAATTACTTACATAGCTTTAGCAGCTCCTTGTTCTAGTCTAGCTGAATTGACACAAGCCTGTAAATCATAAAACAAATTCATACATCATATAGAATAGAATAGAATAGAATTTTTTATTGGCCAAGTGTGATTGTACACACAAGGAATTTGTCTTGGTGCATATGCTCTCAGATACGTTCATCAAGGTACAACATTTACAACACAATTGATGATCAATATATCAATATAAATCATAAGGATTGCCAGCAACAAGTTATAGTCATACAGTCATAAGTGGAAAGAGATTGGCGATGGGAACTATGAAACGATTAATAGTAGTGCAGATTCAGTAAATAGTCTGACAGTGTTGAGGGAATTATTTGTTTAGCAGAGTGATGGCCTTCGGGAAAAAACTGTTCTTGTGTCTAGTTGCAAAGTTCACTTAGCCATTGTTTGATGCACAAGCCATTATTTGGCTTCACACAACATAATAAGCTATATAACTGGCTTTTGAAACTATGTTAAGCCAAAACCAAACAGATGACATACTTCAGCATTTCTCTAAATGAACTCTTAAAGGAGGTTGTGAGATAGGAGGAGGATCGCCACAGAGTGCTTTTTTGTGCTGTTTTTGCACAAAAATTACAGTTTGATGCAAAATTATTCTGAATGCAAAGTAACCCTGCAGTTCCAGAGCCCTGTATAAAGTCTGACCATTTGCTTTTAACATATTGCATTTGCCTTTTAGAGGAGGAGTTAATCATGCCTGGAAGGCATGAAGCTTCTGTGCAAAATTGACCATCTGATCAGATAATCTGCATAGGAAATTATCACTTCTGAGGGGAAGGGCTGTAAGACTGCAGCTAGAAGGAAATTGCAACAGTAGGGGAAGGATTTACAAGCACCAGGCTTGGAGGGTGGGGGAGAAACGTGTGAGACTGTTACCTCAGAATGACTATTAATTCAAAGAGCACCAAAAGCAGATTATAGTCTGGCCGTGTTCTGCAAGCTATAGCATTTTAAGAACAGTTTAAGAGAAGTCAATTTTGGGCAAGGTGGCATCCCCCCCCCCCCAATTTGGTAAATGAGAGTGTGGTTTTAAAAATGGAATTCTAATTTCAAATGTTAGGCCAAAAAAAGCAATTCGTGCTTAAAGTAAAAATGGTTTTAAATTGTATCTTTGTTTTTCCCCAGAGTAACTGTTGTTTTAAAAAGTTAAGTTCTGTCACTGTATTATTTGCTATATAGGTTAAAATGTAATTGTTATGTATTGTTATAAGTTTAGGTTTGTTTCTTGCCTCACCCAGTCTCAGTGAATACATTTATTTACATGTGAGAGATGGCACAATTTATTTTTCTCAGATCATAATGTGGCAAAATTTGGGACCCATTGACATGGTTCCGGAAGATGTAAAAGAGTATTAGATGCTATTATTTTACTCCCTTCCACATGTCTCTTTTGCCATGTTGAAACTCCCTAGCCTCTCATTTGCTTAAGAGTTGCTATGGAAACTTACCCAGTGGGTTGGATTTTGAAATAAGGTCAGATGGGGATTTCTTTCCATCTTCTCATCTGAGGAAGTAAGAATGTGGTTTAAGCTACTACTTTTGACCAGCAACTCCTTTCCATACTTACATAATGCTTCATTTTGACATATGATGGTTTTTTGATGATGAGAAAAATAAATACATGCCAATCCTGTTGATACAAAAAATATCTTTATGATAGAGGTGAGCATTTGGGAGATATCTTTTAATTGGTTAACCTATGTTGTCCAAAATACAATTTTCTTAGGCTGTTTTAATATTTTCTGTGATCCCATCTTGATATTATGTTTCTAAGTGTCCCACAGCCACAAATAGGCACCCCTGTTGGCTGCACGCTTTTATCTGCCCTCTACTGTGTCTCAACTCACAGGATCTGACAGTCAAGATGCTGATAAAAGAATATCATATACTGCTGCCCATGAGCCTGAACGAATACCAAGTGGCCCAACTTTACATGATCCAGGTAATATCAGTTTGGATAGATAGAGCAGGCTGATCCGTATTTATTTAACCAGATACAGTTTTGGGGTTAACAGGACCAAAACCAAGCAGGTTGAGGGATGCAAAGAACAAAAGATATAAATTGCAAGCTGAAGATCTCTCCCTCCCTCCCTCCCTCCCTCCCTCCCCTTAGAAAAAAAGCCGTGAGGAATCCAGTGGCGAAGGCAGTGGGGTTGAAATCCTATCCAACCGACCATATGATGATGGTCCAGGAGGAAGTGGTCAATATACACATAAGATCTACCATGTGGGCTCTCATATTCCTAGCTGGTTCCGTGCTCTCCTACCTAAGGCTGCTCTGCAGGTGGAGGAAGAATCTTGGAATGCGTACCCCTACACACGGACCAGGTGAGAGGAAGGCACTAGGGGGCCGGAAGATGTGGTTGGAGTTTGCCAAGGTGGTAAAGATAGAACTGTGAGTTTCATACTTTCTTCATAGATATACGTGCCCCTTTGTGGAAAAATTTTCAATTGAGATTGAGACTTACTACCGACCAGATGCTGGAAATCAAACCAATATGTTCAATCTAAATACCACAGAGCGCAGGCAAAGGATTGTGGGTGAGTTCTCAAACACTGGCCCATTCCTCTCACTTTTAAGTTATCAGGCTGTAGTATCGCGTGAATGCTTCTATGCTAAGCAACTGAATGATGATGGTTATCTGATGTTATTTAGGGTCAGTAAGTGACTGAGGTATAAGTTAGTGGGCATCTGTTTCATTCATAGCATATAAAGTGCTGTGCTGTAAGGCAACCTTCACCAGCCTTGTGAATGCTTCACTCCGTGTAGATATTAGGAATTTCACTTTTTGAATTTCCAACCATCATTCCATTGTTGAAATCCAATGCAGTTGGAGGACAATAGATTGGGGGATGCTGCTGTTACACACCAGGAACGGAAGAAGAGCCAGCAGGCTCCTGGAAAAACATGTGCACCATGCAAAAGCAGTAGTCAGGAATGTAGCTGAGCATTTGAAGCAATTTTGAGATGAGAAGGAACAGCAACTTGAGAAACCCAAGTATGATTATCTTAATTTCCTACAATTAATCACTTTTCACAAAACCTCCTCTTCTTACCCCAGATACTATTGATATTGTACGGGATCCCATCTCACCCAGTGAATACAAAATAGAGGAAGATCCACGACTATACCATTCAGTGAAGACAGGACGTGGACCTCTAGGAGATGATTGGCTAGACAGTGGAAATACTGGGCCTTTTATGTGTGCTTACAAGCTTTGTAAGGTGGAATTTCGCTATTGGGGCATGCAGTCCAAGATTGAACAATTCATCCATGATGTAGGTAAGCATGATATTTTCTTTATTGCCTTTCCTTTTCATCTTCAGCAAACAAAGATATGTGGCAGTAGTGAATAGTTTGTTTTTTCCTGATGTTGAACTGTAACTCACAGCAGCTCCATCCAACATTGCCAACGGTAATAGTTTAGCAATGTCTGAGGGGGCCACAGGTCCCCTCATTCTGACTTACTGAAGCTGATTTACACTACACTATGTGTTTAAGGCCCTAGGCAATGGAATAGGATGACTGATCCTGTATTTGTGCTGGCAGAGCACATTGTCCATTTCCTCTCCGTGGCAGTACTTATGCAGTACCTTTTCTATTGAACTGCCTTTCTCGTATGAATTTTATTAAAGCTACTCTAATGCAAAATCAGATTTAATACTGGCCCAACGATATAGTTCTAAGCCTCTCTCGTGGTCCCTATATTAAAGAGACGGTCGAAGGCAGGGGTTCAAACTCAATTTCATTGAGGGCCGCATAAGGGTCATGTTTGACCTTGCGGGGGGCAGGGGGTAGGTATGGCCAGGGTAGGCATGGCTGGAGTGGGTGTGGCGAGCTCAACAGCACTCGTTGAGGCTCCGTTTTTGGCCACGACAGCCTCCTGCAATCCTCTGCCAGTGAAGATGGAGCTCCCTGAGCTCCCACAGGCTGGTCCTTTGTTGTTTTCAGGGCAGCCCTAAACACCTCATGCACCAGATCTGGCCCGCAGGCCTTGAGTTAGACATCCCTGGTCTAAGGTCTAGGTTGCATAATGTTCAGGACTATTCTTTCTGAGCTGAAAATAAATGATTGGGTCGTCTGCCATTTGAAAACCAATATTGTTTACATTTCTCTGCTAATTACAGGCATTTGTTCAGGATTTAAAATCTTCCAGCATATGGCAACTCTAAATGTTATTTCTGAAATGGGTGAGAAATTGGACTTTCTTCCTCTGTATTGCTGATTAACTAATTGCTCTAGTGCAATTCTACCCTTTGGGATAAAAATGAACCCAAAAGGCTTTGATGTATTGGTTGGTTGCTTGGGAGATACTCTTCCTACTGTGACCTCAGAAGTATTAGTGGTGGTAACCATGTAAGAAAAAGGCTTCAGACAGTCACAAGGGCTGAATCCAGTAAATTAGAGAAAGAGAGATGCCACTGTGTTGACAACACAGTTGAAGGAGCAGCCAGATTTCAAAAGACTTCAGAAACATAGACGATATAAAATAATGGTTACCTATTAAGCCTAATGCTAGATTGGGGAGATTTGTTTAGAATGAGGAGATACTACCGGTAGAGGCTTAACAACATTTATGGGTATCCATGTAAATCAGCTTCTGACATGAACGGAATTGTCATCCAACTTTGTGCAGCACTTCTCAGACAAAAAAAAAAGAGCTGCGCTGTGCTATCTGCTCATCTAATCTGTGTCCCTGGATGCAGTTGCTAACATGTGGCAGATTATGAGGATGAGAAGATCCCAATATAAATTGGATACAGTAATTTTTGTTTGGATGTGAGCATGATTTCGGATTTCTGAAAACGTTTACATTGAAAAAATGTGAGATCCCTTCTTCAAATTAAACATATGACGGACATGGTCATATCATCTTAAAGATAACGTTTTGTGATATGAATTTAGACAAACAGACTAAACCACAACTGTCTAATGAGAAGCTAGATGTTGTGAAGTGGTAGTAATGGGGTGTTATGGCAAGTTTTGATTTCAGGTGTGTCTGTAGAAGTTTAGATTCCTTACTTCACTTTTTCCACAACATCATTATGTGAATAATGTAGGTTGATTTAGAGACCCCGTTTCAATTTAACTCAAGGGATTATTATCTACATTCCTGACTACTAGTTTGACATTGTCTTCTAATTTTAGCAGAGGAATTATATCTAGCAGAGCCCCACATCCCAATAAGATTAGCTCCACCCCTCTCCACATTCCATAAATCTCTCAAGATGCGGCTATGTTATCAGTCCTGGGGGCAACCATGGAGATTTTGCAATGGCTCCCTTGCTATGGTTTAATATCACCCCCTTTGTTTTGTTTGCTTTTTGAATAGTTATTTTTAAGTGTGACTGTTTTTATGTATTTATTGTTTTTGTTAAGTGCTATATGTCTCCCAAAGCCACTTTCATGTCAGATTGGGGGGGTACGTAAATATGGTAAATAAATAAATAAAATGCTCATGTATTGGTTACAGGTAAATAAAATGTCAAAATGAATCTTGCATCTTCATATGAAAAAGGAAAAAATTGCAATCCTGTTAGCTCCTCTTATTCTCTAAATTGAATTTCTCTTAAAGCTGAACTGGATTGTAATCCTTTAAATTACTAAAAAGCATTGGAAGAAGCATTCACAAAGTAAATAACGTTTAATCTCTTTTAATGTATTGAGGAGCTGAAGTTATACCTAACCAAAGTGCAGTGTGTCTGGAAAGAGCTATGCCATCATGATTCCTGAATGCCTTCCTATTGTAGGTCTACGGAAAGTGATGCTGCGAGCTCATCGCCAGGCCTGGTGTTGGCAGGACGAATGGATAGATCTCACAATGGATGACATTCGAAGGTTGGAGGAAGAAACAGCTCGTATGCTGGCTCAGAAGATGGCTACATGCGTGGAACCTGAATTAGGTCCTGGTGTGCCCAGCCCTGAGTGCCCAGCTGAGTTAGGTGGCCATGAGACACAGGACAGGGTTGATACCCTGAGGGCTCCTGATTCCTCTCCAGATGACCCGTTTGCAAAGCAGTGGTCAACTTCTTCTCGGTCCTCGTACTCTTCTCAACATGCTGGTGAGTGACCGCTGCAAAAAATAGAAAGGAAGTTTTATAAGAATAGAACATAATATGATACTGATGAAAATACACTCCCATTGCAGAGGAATGACAGTTGTGAGAAAGGATGAAATTCACTAATATTTCATTCTAGATTATAATTGGGGACTAGCTACTCCTGTATTGGTGGTAATGTTGGCTTAGTTTTTTCACAAAGGATTTTTGTCTCTTCCCTTACTAGTTCTTGATTCATTTGATTTTTGACTCATTTGAAATACTTTACTTTTTTTTTGCATTGTGCAAAGGCATGGCATTATGAATATTGATACACACATTAAAGAAAGATTAGCATGTGTATTACAGTATCCATGATAGCAACCATGGTTTTTGTTTTCCTTTGTAATTTTCTTCTTGTGTTTGGAACTTAAAGAAGGAAAAGAACGCATGAAAAGGTGGAAATAGATATTGATATACAGGGAAGAAAGTTCTGTTGCAAAATACTTTTTGTGAAATTGATTCTATTACTAATTGTAATCTGACCTATTTCCTTTTCCTATTCTTTTCTTATCTGTAAAAAATTAAGGACTTCCTGCAATTTTCTGCAAATATTACAATATATTATAATTAATTAATATTACAATATTACAAGAGCAAAAAATAGATTCAAGCTTAATGTCAACCGCTTCAAACTTGATTGCAGAAAATATGACTTCTGTAACAGAGTTGTTAATGCTTGGAACTCATTACCTGACTCCATAGTCTCTACTCAAAATCCCAAAATCTTCAACCAAAAACTGTCTACTATTGACCTCACCCCATTCCTAAGAGGACTATAAGGGGCGTGCATAAGAGCACAAAAGTGCCTACCGTTCCTGTCCGATTGTTCCCTTCATTATATCAAATTAATATAGTTGATGCATATTTTTTACTTATATATATTTTCTTCAAGATATGTTGTTTTATTTATGACAATGTTTGTGTATACTGTTGTGACAAAAAGAAATAAAAAAAAATTCAGAAAATTAAGACATAAAGCAAACTTCATAGTAAGATACTATTGATTCCAATGATCATAGCTCCTGTAATGAAGAAGTGTCCCTGTTGATGCTAAGAATGACTACCCAGCTCTCTTGGTCCCCATGATTTTACTTGATATGTCTCTGCAGTTGCGGTGTCTCCACATAGTTTATCAGAATGGCGGATGCAAAATATTGCACGGGATTCTGAGAACAGTTCTGAAGAGGAATTCTTTGATGCACATGGTTCGTAATACTGAATAGAGTAACATGATTCTACATTGTATTTTGTTTCTGAGAAGACTTGAGTTCAGACTCATTTGTAGATGGCAGGTAGCTGCTTTTGGTTCCAAGACTTGGGATTCCAGTTATGTAGAAGCAGATCTGTAAGAACTAATGTATTAAGAATTGGATTTGTATGGATTTATTTGGTGAGGGCATGGTCAGAATCTCTTACTCTTTGAAAAGAGATAGTATGTCCATATAAGAAAAGATGGTTCGTAGCTTAGTTATTAAAGGCACATGGGTTTTTTTATGTATATGGTGATCAAGTGTCATAGGAAATATAGGAAGCTACCTTCCATCAAACCAATACTTGTCCAGTCCATTATTATCAACAGGTAGGTCAATAACTTTTAATAATTTTAGATATAAATCTTTTTGACTCCTATTTTGTGAATCTCAAAGGTTAATTCCATGGGTTTTAAAATTTTTACTTACAGAACATGTATTCCAGTAGAGAAGAGATAGGTATAGGTCTATGTAGAAGCTCATATTGAACTGGGTTAGATATGTAGCTCACATATTGAACTGTGGAGTTCTTGGTGTTCTCTAAGCTTGTTTGTTTGCTTGAAGACATTTTATTATCCACCTAGATAACATTAACAGTGTATGTGTGGTTTGCTCTTTGTTTACATTCAGTAGTTTGCTTTGCCAGTTTGGTTATGTGCATGGTTTTTTTTCTTGGTAGTTCCTCGATTAGGGTATTGTTTTCTGCCTGTTTGCCTGGTGTTAATCCTTATCTGGGTTTTTGCTGTTGGAGAGGAACTATTCTAGTCTTTTTGTTTCCTTCTTAGCATTTATATTGTCTCTTTTGAATGTAAATGTGGTTTATCGCTATATATCTATTGATAGCTGAATTGTTTGAATGTTAAGCTTCCAGGAATTTGCTAGCATTTTTGGTCTAATATGCTGAGTTTTCTAGTTGAAACTGGTTGATTGAAACTGGTTGATTCTCGCAGATTAAGGAATTTTCATCATATCTTTGATTCCTAGTTGGTGTTCAAGGATTGCCTCTGCTAATTTTCTGCCTGTCTGTCCTACATAATAGCTGTTATAGTCCTTGTACAAAACCCACAACAACCCAAGTCCTCCATTACCAAAGTAACAACTCAACCTCTCACAAGAGAAGCTATATAAAAATATTATTCAGATGAATGTAAATGCACTGCAGCAACCAAAAAAAGAAATAGACCACCTATACAGCATCAAAATTAGTCCCACAACTTTATTTAAAGGTGCCTGACCACTCAACCCACTATAGCATAACTAGCAGAAGCTTCAAAAATAGGGAGCATTAACATACATCAAAACCATCTCAGAAATTACCACCTGACAACTTTCTGTAACATATGGCCAGGTAGCCCTTAGCTTGTGACAATAATTTTCACTAGAATTTCCATCACTAAGTTATATGGTCATAAAGCTCAATATCAAGTGAGTGCATCACTAAGCAGTAGCTATCTCTGTAGTTCCTAGTGAGTTGTTAAGCAGGCACCACCTCACAACTTCCTATTAGCTTCCACGCAACCTCAGTGAGGAACCCAGCAGAAAATTGTCAGGTGGCTTGCAAGCAGCCCAGCCAGTAGGTAAGTGGCTGCTGTCAGGTGAGAAAGGGAGCAAGGAAATGCATGGATAGCCGAGGAGGCATGAGCACGGTGGAGTTTGGGGTAGTTGCAGCTGCTGCCAGGAAGGAGGTTGCCAGGGTGCTTTGTCATGAGGCAGCGAAGCTTGGGGAGTGTATGCAAGTAGCAGGGAGGCACAGTGCAAATGCTGTGGGGCTTGGGATGGCTGCTGCTGGATGAGAAGGGTGGCTGGGGAGGTGCCGCATGAATGCAAGAAAACTTGGGAAGGGCGCATGAGTGGCCAGGGAGATGCACCACAAGTTTAGGGCAGGTGCGTGGGTAGCTGATGTGAGCACAGAAGGCTGAGGCAGGGTGTGCAGGTGGGGGAGGCTTATCCAAGCAACGTGCAACATTCCTTGCCATCTTCCCCATTGACTTTGTTTGTGGATATCCAGCAGGGAAGGTTGCAAATTGTAATCATGTGATTGTGGAACATTTTCAACTGTCATAAAACTGTGCCAATTTCCAAGTACCCATATCACATGACTGTGGGGTTGCTTAGATTGCCAGAACTTTGAGTATCGGTTGTTATCACCTCTCATTCAGTGCCATTGTAACTTCCATTGCTAAACAAGTAGTTGTTTACTGAGAACTACCTGTGAGCCCTCCAAAACAACTTAAGCAAACAAAAAGACCCAATAGCCCAAAAATTAAAAATGAGTCATCTACAAGATTCAATGCAAGCACTATAATTGCCACTGTGTAGGGCAGATTAATACCAGACAATCAGGCAGAAAACAATCAAGGAATTACCAAGGAGAATACCATACCCCACCAAAACTGGCAGGGCAAACTACTGTATACACATAGGGAGCAAGATCTACACGTACTGTCACTGATGATATTACCTAGTTGGGTAATGGAATGTCTGCAAGCAAACAGCCAAGCTCAGAGAGCACCAAGGACTCCACAGATAGACTGCAAAGCTAGAAAAGAATTCTTTCTATGAATCTGGAGGACTGTTAGAGACATTCATCTAATGTGCCTTTCTTCCTTTAAAAATTATCCCTTCTTTCTGAATTCTGATTTTTAACCATGGTGGGCATTTCAGTGTATTTGCAGTGACTAAACTGCATGTAACCCTTTTTCATTTTAGAGGATTTGTCTGACAGTGATGATGTGTTTGCAAAGGAAATCACTAAGTGGAATTCAAATGATTTTCTTGATACTTTGGAGCGACCCAATGAACGGGATGAGGTCCTAGGTAAGAGAAATCCATTTCCATGTTCTATGACTTCTGTCCTTTCTGACCTCTAGAGTCTGTTATTGGTCTTTTTGTCACATTGCACTGAGTGCAATATAAATTTCCTTTGCAGTTGATGCGACTGAAGCAACCAAGTCAGATAGTGATGGTGCCCCTGTACCCGGCCCACCAGAGGTGAGGAAACCCATGCCTGCAACACAGCATTCCTATTTCACTGCCTTCAGTTATTGTGACCACAAGCCATCAGAGAGGGCTTGTGATGATTACAGGATTACTGTTGTCATATCCTTAGCCAATTTTTCATATCATATCCCTGGCTGCAGTACATTTAAAACCCTCCCCCCCGCCCCCGGATGATACACACCACTTCCATCAGTAGAGCTCATCCTCACAGTGCCTTGTGTATCTTTCCATAGGTTGGCTCAGAAGGGCTCTCTGGGACCTGCCGTATTCATGCCCTTTTCCTGATCCTCCACAGTGGCAACATCCTAGACCAGGGTATAGGAGAACCAGGCTCCAAACAGGCTGATGTGCATACACTCACTGCTACCTTGGACTCAGTCACCCGACTGCACTTTCCTGAAGCATTGGGGCACATAGCATTACGCCTAGTGCCCTGTCCACCGATCTGCGCTGCTGCCTATGTCCTGGTTTCCAAGTAGGAAGCATGTTTTTTTCAGCTGCTAAAGACTTGATGCAAGTAGTGCTATTTGGCTGTCTGCTTGAGAAAACAAGAATTGCAGGCACCAAGAGTATGAAGGGGCTTAATGAAGGCAATGGTATCTGCTTCATCAATAGTAATATTTTTTTGTTTTGTTCTGGGATCTAGAAAAAATATGAGACCTGTTCTTTGCACTAGCTTGGGTATAGCAGAGCCAAGTAAAGCACTTGAAATATTTGATGTACCACTCAGAATGAATACCCAAGAAGGTGAACTGTGCTTTGGGCCAACACTAGAGATTGCTGGGCAGGACGTTCCAAGGAAATTCTGTTTCATCTTTTCAGAATTAGTCTCTCTTCCTTCAGCTGCTCATAGCTCTGGATATTGGGCTAACCTCTTACTACAGGTCTTAATTTCAAATGATTGCTGGCCCATGGCCGTTTTTTAAGCTGTATGTGGAGAATGCCTTCTTCTGTCATTGACATGGTAGATGATTGGTCTTTTAGTCCCTTGACATGTATATTAAAAAAACGTCATTGGGTGATTATACGTGGGAGGTAGTTTCATAGCTCTCTCCAAAGACATGCCTGTGTTTCAGATTGTTTCTTGACGTCCTTTCAACTTGTCTTTCCTAGACTCAGCCCCTACAGCCACGATGGCGACAGTCTGTCCAGTAGCCAAGATCACATCCCACTGGCTGCTTTGCCTCTGCTTGCAACCTCCTCGGGAAGTTATCAGAGTGCCGTAGCAACAGTCATTTCCCGCACCAACCAGGCTTATGCCAGTTTCATCCATTCCCCTGACGGCATGGGCTTCTGTGGCCAGGTTAGATTGCTGGCAATTTTTAGAGCTTGTATAGGAAGTTGGAGGCAGAAATCTAGAACATAGGAAGAAAGATATTTAATTCCTATGTACCCACATGATCCAGTGGAACTGCATTTAGATCTGCATCTTGTTCAGGTTTTTTTTCTTTTGAAGTAGAGCTGTGATGTTTATCGGAAAAGTAATTCAGAAAACACTGGTATAATACATTAAAAAGATCAATTCTTTTTGCAACATTAACATTTGCAAGATGAGTGAGGCCACCGTAACAATCAGAGCAATTGAGGTCTTCAAATCCCTTATGATTTCAAGGTTATGTATAACCATAAAGACTAGGAACCTATTCCCATCTAACCATGCAATGGTTGTGCACTATGCAGAATTAGAAATCTTACTTTCTAATTTTAGAAATTTAAAAAATTTAAGAAATTTAGAAATTACTAATTTAGTAATTAGTAAATTAGTAATTTTCTAATGCCACGGCTGGTAGGGACTTCGTGGAGTTGAAGTTCACTCATCTTAAAGTTGACAAGTTTGGGAAATGCTGCTCTAATAATTTTCCTGCTACTCCAGTCATAACCATTGTAGAAAAGAGGTAGAATATATCTTTTGGATCCTTTCTAATTTTCTTGAAAATTTAGCAAGAAAAAATGCTGATGCCTTGAGTTTCTTCTATTAGCAATTCATCTCCCAACAGGTGCTGCTGATTGGAGACTGCGTTGGGGGTATCCTGGCCTTTGATGCTCTTTGCCACAGTCGTGCTGGTGGGTCAGGAAGTCATGGGAGCAGCCGTCGTGGCAGCATGGTCAGTTCCCAAGCCCTGGGATAACTCTCCTTACCTGTGAGATGTTCTCCTTCTGAATTCTAAAATGGGCAGGTGGATAAACTAATTACATAATGACGAGATGAACTGAAAAAGAGGAGAAATATTTTCTTCTGACTTCATTCTAGGGTTCACCTGCCCAAGTTTGTCTGCTCTAGAATATAATGTAGTAGATAAGTCAACTGTCCGGTTTCTTTTTGGCTGAGATCAACTGCAGGTGTGGGTAATTTTTTTTTTTGGTAGCTAGGAGGCACAGCTATTTCAAATTCTGAGGGCTGATTAAGAGAGTGATATTTTGTCATGGTTACTGTTTGGTTTGCTTAAAGAGGCATCTTATTGCCATTAGAGTTTTATGCTGCTTGTTTTAGTGGCTACTTCACCATCAATCACGGAAGACCATTCAGCAGGTTGCTATCAAATTCTGGAAAATAATCTGGGTAACTTTCCTGTGGTCTTGATCTACTCTTCTTTGCCTAAATTCTAATTTCCTGAGCAGAAGAGAAACTCCTTCCATGTTTCTTTCCAGAATGCTGATCTCCTGTCTCCAGAGACTTCTGTGGTGCGAGATCCACTGCTCAAGAAGCCAGAAACACCAGGGGGGATTGGCCGTGCCAGTCCTGAGCCAGGAGTACTTCCTCCCACTCCAAAATATTGCGACAGTGTAGCTCCAGAGAGTGACTCTGTACAACAGCAGCAAATCTTGTCCAGGTGAGAGATTAAGGAATTCAAGACTATAAAGCCAAGATGACTTATTAGGTATCGGTTTTCAGTAATCTGAGCTGCTTGTTCCCCAGTTGGGAACAGGAGGTCAGCTGAATTGCTCTCAGTCTTCTAAAGAATTTCTCTAACCCTAAGTAGCATACTCTAAGGAGTCTGTTAAACTTTTCACACTTAGAGGAATTGTAGTAAAATTATGGGTGCATAATCTAGAATCCTCAAGAAGTTGCTGAATCTCAACTTCAGAAGCTAATATTAGAATTGCTAATAGTGTATGATAATGTTAGATTCTGTAATGCTGACAAAGGTGGAAATAAAGAGAAGGAGAGGATGACCAGGAGCAAGATGGATGGGTTCAAGTACAGCAGCACCATTGCAAGTCGTGAAGGTTTCACGTTAAGGGAGGATCCTCCTTGAGAAAAATCTGTTTATTTGGTTACTAGGAGTTGATACTGACTTGATGGCATATAATTAAAAAAAAAACCTGAGAGGTAATTCAGCAATATATGAAGACTTATAATATGTTGTGCTACCTTTCTCCCTGGAAAGGTAGAATTTTAGAAGAGAGCTACGGCTATTCCTTGGTTGTGTAAGAAGTTGCTGTGGTAATAATGTTGTAAAGATCACTGGAGTTGTGCAATGTACAGATCTAAACTAGGCAGAGGTGCTTTGGATCCAACACAGATGCTCTTGCTGGCTGCGTGGCTGTTCCTTAAAGTCATGCATTTCTTAGGGCTTACACAACTCATTCACACAACGCTACAGTAAGTGTGACTCTCCTGGATTCCCAATATTCATTCCTACCTCAGTTCCAAATGCTGTATGTCTATAGTTAGCAACAAGAAGGATGCTGAAAATTGTAGTTCAGTAACTCTGAATCAACTGGGCTGGAGAAGAAGCTTCTTTGGAATGAAACATTTTTTTTATTTTTTATTTTATTTCTTTTTGTCACAACAGTATACACAAACAATTGTCATAGATAAAACAACATATTTTGAAGAAAATATATACATATATGTAAAAAAAATATGCATCAACTATATCAATTTGATATGATGAAGGGAACAATAGGACAGGAACGGTAGGCACTTTTGTGCTCTTATGCACGCCCCTTATTTCTTATTTCTGTCATTAATTTTAATTTCCACCCTATAAGTGTTGTACACTTATTAAATTTCTTCTCTTTCCTTTTTCTCATTGTTATTGATTTTCTGTTTACCATCATGCTTTAGTTTCTTTAGAAATTAAAGTAATTGGACAATTGTAATTTGTGGACTATTTGGATTTGGCTGAGGGCTATTTGTATTTTCTGGCAGGGACATGATTTTTCCCCCTTTTGTCTTTAGCCTGCAGGCTAGCATGCCTGCCTCAGAAACAGAAGGAGACCCCCGACGCAGCAGTAACTCTTCATCTTCGTTGGTGGAAACTTTTGAAGGCCCTGGCATGGTTGGGAAGCTGGAATTTAAAGTGTCTGGTTTTTTCTTATTTGGCTCCCCTCTGGGATTGGTACTTGCACTTCGTAAGACAGTAATGCCCGCCCTGGATGGTATGGAGATTTTTTTTCCTTCCATCTTTTTGCATTTCATCACATTTTTTGCTTTTCTCATCCGTTGTAGACAACAGCAGTTTACACAGTCGTTTGTGTCTTTCAGTGGCTCAGATGCGGCCGTCCTGCGAACAGATCTATAACTTGTTTCATGCTGCTGACCCCTGTGCCTCCCGCCTGGAACCTCTGCTAGCTCAACAGTTTCATGCTGTGCCTCCTTTTGGGGTCCCCCGCTATCAGAAATATCCCCTGGGAGATGGCTCGTCCACTTTATTAGGTGAGGAAAAACTGTGAAGCCCAGGCACTAAATAATGGACTGGAAAGAGCTTTGGCCTGACCTGGTAGGACTCTGTTGCTTCTTTTCTTTTGGAAATATGAAAGTGGAAGGCTGGGACTATTGTGTAAGGGATGGAGGATGTTTGACATGTGGTTCTGCACTTAGGGAACTACAGAACACAAGATTTGGTTCTCTGGATTATAATATTACTAAGTACAGTGGTGCATTTGTTTTAAATCTATGACACAAAATAAAGTAAAATGCATGTTTAGGAGATGTTGTTTTGTTCATTAATAAGGGCTTCTATGTTGTTCACAATATGCTATAATGGAGCTGAGGGGGACTAATATATAACAGGGGTGTCAAACTCATGTTGTCAAGGTGAAATCATGTGACATATTGGGACTTTTCCCCCCTTCGCTAAACCGGGCATAGGCATGGCCAGAGCGTGATGCATGTGGCCTGTGGGACGGGAGTTTGACAGCCCTGATATATAAGGAAGAATTCTCTGGAGTCAGTCTCTTAATTCAATAGAGGAGTTTGGTAGAGCAGCCATGTCCCTTTAGCCCTTTGCTGGGAGGATATCACATGTTTATATTATTTATTTGTAGTCGTTGTATCTATTTCTAAGTGGAAAGGCTCCCAGGGTGGTTTATTTAAGCTGACACGGAAGAAGGGAACAGAGAAGGACAAAGAGGAACCACATTTGAAATTGCAGTTTGTAAGTGCTTGACTGTTTGCAAGAGAAACAATTTAGGAAGAGAAGGAGCCTGATAGAGCTGGTATTTCATCACTTAGTCATTAATTAGCCTTGCTTCCTTTTTATTATCCTACAGTAAATGTTTTGTCCTTGCACTGAAAATCAGCATGGAACTGATGTTTTTTTTTTTAGTACAAGTTTTTATTGATTTTTTTTAGTTTCACCCCCTACACACATACACAATTAATGAACAGAGTATTGGCCATATCATATCTTATACAATTCAATATATTCAAATATATTTTACTTAGTTACAGTTTTTGCCAGAATATTCTTTTTTCATAGTTTTTATTCATTTCCTAATATTTCCTTACTTACTTATTTTATTAAATCACATCTTCTTTCGCCCTCAAGTTCTAATTTCTCCATTTTTATTCATATTCATTCCCTTTCGTTATTTTTGGAACCGATGGTAGTGGTGTGAAGTAGACATCTCTGAATAATATATTTCTATTTGTAGGACATGTTATACGGAGGGACATAAAAGTTCTATCTTTCTGGTCTGAAGTGATAACCACCACTAATTCTGCTGCATGTGCTGATTGATATGCAGGACCTCTCTGCACTTGAGGCTAACCAAGACAGAAACATGTTATGACAGAATCTGAATTGCTTTCAGTGTCCTCATGACATTGCCTGCTTTGGACCCCCAGCCCACGAGTGAGGCAGTCTAAGCCCTTTTAGCTAGACTCACGTTAAAGTAGCCTTTTATGCCAGATCTGTTCAGAAGAAGAATCTACAATTCTTCTATATATTAATGATCAACCAGCAGTTTTTGAAAGTTTTATCTGTCGGGCCCAAGGAGGAAGTTTACTTCCGTTCTCAGAATGTATATTGAGCCATTTATAATAGTAGGAGGGGAATTTCCTTTCTGTTTCTTTTTTTAGCTGTCAGCAGTGTAAATTTGAAACTTCCGAGTAGAAATGTGTAATTTATTTTTAATTTATTCCATTTTTTTTTCTTTTTAGAACTAATGTTTTAATTACTTTCCTGTGTAATTGATAGATGGAGGTAGATGGAATATGTACGTGAATGGAAGTGTACATGTGTGCGAGAGAACTTTTAGAATGCTGCATAAATTAAAAGGAAATGCAGATGTGCTTTTTCATGGTGACCCCAGTGTTCCTGAGGGATGCTCTACGTTTATCTGCCATGCTAAGGAGCCTTTCGTGTTTGCCTGTCCTGCACTCTGATGCCATGTTCTGTTACATTGAGATATCTGCGGAGAGGAAGTTCAGCAAGGAGTATTTCTTGAGGAATTGGAGCCTAGAGAGAGAGAGTGCTATTGTAGGAGAGAAGTCCATAGAAACATTAGAATCCAAGAATTGACTACAAACACCAAATCACAGTGTATATTATATTTACATATTACATAATATTATACATATGTTATATTAACATGTCATTCAGCAGCTCAGGACAATATATTTGGCACTCCCTTCTGCTTCCCCTCAAATAACCCACTGAATGGGTTGGGCTGGGAGGTGAGTGACTGGTCCAAAGTCACCCAATGAGCTTGGGAGTGGACTAGAACTGAGTTTCTCTGATCCTAACCAGTCCCGTCCCTCCCCCCCCCCCACTACTTCGCAAGCTCCATGTCATGATTGAAACTACTGCTATATTGTGTGTGGATGAGGGGTGTGTGTGTGTGTGTGTGTGTGTATGTACAGACTTCCTTTTAAGGAATGGGAACCTTATGCCGTTTTGCTAAGTTAATTCCCCAAAAGAAATTATGAGAATTATAGTTCCAGTGCAGCTGGAAACAATGAATTTAGGAAAGGCTGATGTTGTAGTACAGTAGTGGAGGACTGGAAATATGCCATCACTGTGTTCACCTCTGCTTATGTTTCTCCTTGAACTAGCCGACGCCTTGCAGAGTCATTCTTCCCTCTTTGTGAGTGAGCTAGAACTTGTGACACCACCCACTCCAACAGGTGTATTTGGGGGCTTCTGGAAAGGAAATGAGGGAGCTGCAAGTGACAGCACTGCAACCAGCACCAATGAAGTTGTCAAGAGTGAGTTACTTGCTGTCCTTTTTATACTAATTTCTTCAAAATCAGATTTGACTATGCATCTATTGCTTGTTTTAGTCAGCTTAGCAGGCCATTTGGTATTAGGAATCCATTTGCTGATAGGAAAGGTTACCATGAGTTTTCTATGTTTAAAAAGCATTATTTTCTTTTAAACATTCTTATTTTTGGCAGGTTGAATCCTGTTTTAATTGCTTTAGGCGTTACAAATAATAAATATTAGAAAATGTGTCATCTAGTTATTTAGTTGAAGTGCTAGAAAGCTATATGTCTTTTCTGTGTCTCTCTTGTATCTCCGATACTGGTGTATAAAGCTGTTCTTTCATGTCAGCCGTTCAGAATGAACTGCCTGCTCCTTGAATAGATTCATTGACGATTCAGACAGAAATCTGAACAAAGGCTCTTGTTTCTGTGAAGCAAATGAGTACATTTTGCAAAGGTTGCAGTTTACTCAAGTGCCAAGAAAATACTCGTTCATTGAGTGGAAAACCCAAATTCCACAGTGGTGCCATAGCTTGGCCACACTGGGCCACTTTGTGTCATTTCTGGAGTGCTCAGAAACATCCAAGAGCCATTATGGTGATTAAGAATATAATTCTGGGCAGAACTGGGCCACTTCAATTTCTGGCAACTGGAACAGAGTGTTATAAAATAGCTTTAAAAGTTTCTGCAGAACTTTTGATAACTCATAACAAATCATCAAACAAACTGATGTTAAAAGAATATTTGCATTAAGTGTGTGAGGTTTGTGTGTTTCTTTTAAACCCCAGTCATTAGGTGGAGATGGGGACTGATGTGTATCAGAATTTAATCATTAAAAACAAGGCTATAGCTTCTATTGAAGAGGAATAGAATGTTGAATTCCTTTGCCATATCTGTACTAATGCTTAGAAATTAATGCTAATTGCACTTTTAGGCAACTGCAGTTTAAAATTAAAGATGCATTTAATGGCAAGTGCCCTTTGATCCTTGAGTCTTTTGTGGTTTTTTGGGGGTGGGGGTGGGGCAGGATAAATTGAAAAAGTATTCATTAGAGTGTTAGTGAAATTGTTTACCAGCTGCTGTTGAGCTGAGATTTCACTTAGACTCACCTCCTTTGGCTATTACTTCCTTCTGCTTTTATTAAACACATAGGCAACATTAATTTGCCAGAAAGAAATGGATGTTACAGTATTTGCGTTACCTTGGGAATGAGCTTCCTCTCTATAGTTCTGTTCTAGTATATGTCACAACATGGATATGGTTTGCTGCTAGTCAGTATTGTCCCTAACCTTCTGGAGAAGTCAACAATCTCCCACGTTGTAACTTTATTCATGTATCTTGATAATAGCTATTGAAAATACATGTTTTGCTGGCTTTTAAAAAATGCATTGTTCATTTCTGTTTTTCCAAACATTTTGAGGCCTTGGTCAGTGTAAGGTAGTGCTTCAGTCTTGAATATACTAATATCTGCAAAGGACTAATTGCTTCGATGGATCCACTATATCTGGATTACTGTTTTTATATAGCTTTATAAGATGAAAGATACGATGTATTAATGCACACGGGGAAAAAGTTCCTTCAACATTTTTTTTCAGGGATTGTTTTTCCTTGTATTTTGTATCTTTATATGGTTTTTGAAAGGTAAAATATAGAGAAATATTAGAAAAGGATGACCAATAAAAGCAGTCAAACGTGCCAAGGACCTTGTTATCCATTTTAGAGGAGAAAGAAAAAAGAGATAGGGGCACCTTCGGGGGATCGTGCTAATATGATTTCTCCTCCCCTTTGGTCTAGTTCTGGATCGTTGGTGGGGTTCAAAACGCATCGACTACTCTCTCTACTGCCCCGAGGCACTCACGGCCTTTCCCACCATCACCCTGCCTCACCTTTTCCATGCCAGCTATTGGGAAAGTGCTGATGTGGCTGCCTTCATCTTACGCCAGGTGGGCTATTGCAAGCAAGATAGAAATTTACGTGTGTATGTCCTGTGGAACCGGTTCCTTTAACTGCTGGATTTGACCAGAGGCAACTAAGGGAACTTCCCTCAAAAACCACTTAAAGATGATCTGGGATTGTCTTTCAGGCTGTCAAGCAAAGTATCACTGCACCATTGCCAGATTGCTATAGGTCTTCCAAGAAGAGAACTCCCATCACCCACCTCTGTGGGCAAAAAGGAAAATGAAATAGATCACTTACATGCATATGCACCTAGATATATCCCTGTGACATCCTCATACTCTGTATACCTTGTTAAATGCAAAAAGGGGAAGTGTATTTTCTTGCAGTTTTTAAACACTCCATTATTGAGGTGGAAATATATTGGCCCATCTCTTGACCATGGCTGTCATCATGGGATCACAGAGACCTGAAACTGCCTTTGAAATGATACAGGATCCTCCTTAAAGAGATCTAAGGTAGAAAGCATAGAAATCGAGTGTGCTTTGGTGGCTAAATTTATCTTGACAGGTCAGGGCTAGATGAGTTCTGAGACTCAGAGTTTAGCTGCTAAATGATGTGCTTAGATTTCCAATTCTTAGCATCTCCATCCAAAAGAGAAAGACCTTTTGTCTGAGTTCCTGGAGAACTGAAAAATCACAGCTGTACAGATAGTCCTCAACTTAAAACAATTCATTTAGTGACTGTTCAAAGCAGTCAATAGCACTGAAAAAAGTGACTTATGACCGTTTTTACGATTGAACTGAAACACGTGAATTATGACCATTTTTTACCCTTAACAACTGTTGCAGCATCGCCATAGTCATGTGATCAACATTTGGACACTTGACAGCTGGCATGTATTTATAACAGTTGCAGTGTCCTGGAGCCATGTGATCGATCATCTTTTGTGACCTTCCAACAAGCAAAGTCAATGGGGAAGCCAGAGTCACTTAACAACCATGTTACTAACTGCAGTGATTCACTTAACTGTGGCAAAAAAAGTTCTAAAATGAGGCAAAATTCACTTAACAAATACGTTGCTTAGAAACAGAAATTTTGGGCTCAATTATGGTCGCAAATCAAAGATTATCTGTAGAGAACAACCATGGCCCAACTGTCCTAGGTTTTATTCCAGCGCCCCCTCATAAGACACAAAATACGCAACCCACTCTATTCTGCTACCAAAATTTCTATTTCTCCTTCCTGTTTTCTAATTTAATAAAATTATAATTATTAGTGGAAATCTTTTTAAAATCGTAATATCTTTAGTATTTTCCCTATGTTTTCTTGAATCACAAACAAGAAAAAACGTTCTGCAAACAGGAAAACCTTGTGGAGGGAAGGAAGCTTGTGTTGCTGTTTTTCTGCATACACCCACACAGTTGTGTAGGTTTCAATATGCATGCAATTTTGTGTTTAAAGTTAGATTCTGCTGTGTATAATTGCAGGTGTGTTATATGCAGTAATTGCACAGGCCGTCACAGGGCATAAAACCGCTGCACAATTTCTCACTACTCACAGAATTATAGCATTTTACTTGGCTTTATTTTGAAGCCAACATTTGTTTATAACTCTACAGGTGTTCATGCAGCTATACATTGCAACAACAAAGAAGCAGCTTTTGTGAAAACTTACTTACTGCATTATGTTGTGCCTTTTGGCATCGTTGGGTATAATAAAACATCAATGACCTTTAAAACTTTGGCTGCTTCTCCCAAAATTTCAATTCTGTACATTGCTATGTGGCCCTTAATTTTGTATTATCCATTATAGATTAAATGCTATATTCATTAACAAGTCAGCAAAAATTGCATTTGGAAAAATACCAGGAAGCAGTACCTCAGAGATAATGGGGATCCCAGCACTATTCTGCCAAGGCTAGCAGAAGCATGGCAAAGGTGCTTGCCTTGTCCGCTTTTGAAGTAATCTAGGTGCCGAAAATTAAGGAATTATTCCATTTAAATACTGGCTACATATTAACATAGGGCAAATTGTCTTTTTGCTTGGTTATTTTTTTGAGGCCTAGAATTTAGTCTCTGATTTCAGGTGATTGAGACGGAGCAGCATCAAGTGACTGAGAATGAGGAGAGTTCGATCTACAGCCCAGCATTTCCCCGTGAAAAGTGGCAGCGCAAACGTACACAAGTGAAGATCCGGGTACGAATCTGCTGTGGCTTCTCTCAGCTTTTTTTGGTCTTTTTGTGTGTGTGTGTGTGTGTGTGTGTGTGTGTGTGTGTGTAGTTTTCAGGGCATGTGTTGAGGTCTGACTGAGGTTGCTCTACTGCCTTTATAGGAAGATACACAATCTGATCTTATTTATTTTCTGCTCATAATGTTCCTGAATCCATCACCAGTGTTGATCTCACATTGTTTGCCTTTAAGTCCCTTAAACATTAGAGCAATCAATTTGATTCTGCAGGAATGACATACTGTTGTTGCAATTCAAAATTTGATTTTACTTAGTTAATATTATTTGTATAATATATTAGGTTTTTGTTATTGAATGGGAGAGTTACTTCACTTTCATAACATCTTGAATTTTTCTAGGTTCAGGTTTGGCCCCTCAAATGAATTACAGCAAGTTGTTATGTGATGTGATGGTTGTGAGCACTGACACCCAAAACATGAGCTATTGGCAAATTAAATGTGGGGTCATAGTGCTAAACGATAAAAATTCATTTACTCCTAGTACATAAAAGATGATAAGCTGCTTTCTCTAGTGGAATACAATGGTGGTTGTTTTATTAGTAGGAAAAACTCAGTACAAGAAATCCCTATAATTCTTATGGCAGCTGATTTTATTATTAAAAATAGCCTTATATAGTTAATCAAATTGGCACACAACCAAGAAAAAAAAAAGACCCGTTCAGTCCCACAAATGACTTTCTAAGGCAGCTAGACCGTGCAGTGGTTCTCAACCTGTGGGTCAGGACCCCGTTGGGGGTCGAATGACGATTTGCCAGGGGTCGCCTAAGACCATCGGAAATATGGGAAGTATACTTGCAAGTCGAAGAATCGCGCTCCAATGGTTGACTCCACAAGCCAGCTGCAGGCTCTTCAAATCGCTAGCCGAATTCGGCTTCAGGCACGATGAATAAAAAAAGAGAGAAATCTTTGCTCTGATGTCTCCCTCTCAAGCCAGCTGCAATCACTCCCAATCGCTAGCCTAATCTGGCTTCAGGCGCGATAAATAGGGGAGGAGTCTCCGCTTTAATGCCTCTGTCCTCAAGGCAATCACAAGCAGTTCAGATCGCTAGCCAATACGGCTTCAGGCGCGATAAATTCAAAACGAAAATAATTTTCTGGTTGGGGTCGCCACATCGTGGGGAATTGTATTAAAAGGGTCGCCACATTGTGGGAATTGTATTAAAGGGGTCGCAGCACTATAAAGGTTGAGAACCACTGAGCTAGAGGAACAGATAGCTATTATGTAGTAAGATTCTCCTGCCTGCTCTAAATAACTCTTCATTGTTGCATGAGTTCCGTTCGTGAGTTGGGATTTAAGGTATTTAAATTCTCCAACCTGCTCTGTTGCAATCTCACTGCAGTCATCCATTTCTTGAGAAATTCTCCCTTTGTCCAATTTTCCAATGATGAGGTTAATAATAATGTCTGGCTTTTTGTTTCTCAGAATGTTACAGCAAACCATCGTGCCAGTGATGCGATAGTGTGTGAGGGACGACCCCAAGTCCTTAGTGGGCGCTTCATGTATGGTCCACTTGATGTGGTAACTCTCACTGGAGAGAAGGTAACCAAGGTTTTAATTCTAGGGTTGATTTACCAGGACAAGTGAACAGGGGTGGGGTGTAATGCTGGCATGAACCTGAGCAAGCAGCATTACGTGCTACAAGCTTTCTCTTTCCTGGTGGGCATATAAACATTATGCAAAATGTTTTCACTTGAGAATGATTGTTCAGTCCTCCAAGGTACACCAGACCTGGAAACCAATGTCATGTTGGTTAGTACTACTTTTATTGTAACAACTGTAGCAACAAAAACTTGGAAATCTGAATATTCCATGTGAACGAGGGAGGGGTTTTTCTGAGATGTTTTCTCAAGTTACTTTCTTGGCCTGAGTTCAGGCTCTTTTTATCTGACTGTTGTCTTGGTGGCAGCTCTTCCTTCTGTCCTTCCAGGCCATTCCTTCTGCTTTCTGCAATGGCAGAAGAAGGAAGAACTGACACTAGACCAAGGGCAAGGCTTTCCTGATACTAAGGAGGGGAACAGAAATAAGTAGGGTTGCAACTACATATTTATAAAGCTAAGCCAAGACCAGGGGATAGAAGTGGCTTCCAGAGGGATTTTTAGGTTCGTTGGGAAAACTTCACTAGATCTTCTGTTTAGGTGACCAAGACAGCTGCCTTGTTGTCAGGAGACCTACCGTAAAACCAGTTTTCAGATCATCTTAATGCAAATTCCTCATTTCTCTAGGATTAGTGTTGTGTTGAGGCCATTAATGATATGAGCCTGGAGCTCATCCATAATATGAACTTGCAGTCTAAAATGAAAGGGGGTGAGAGTTGGGGAGGGGAGACTAAAGGAAGCCATTTGCATTGAAACTGTAGTAGACAGTAAGTGTTGTATCCCAAAAGCAGGAAATAATTTACAGGCAAAATGGAGTAGATGTACTTGAAGTTGTAATATGAAAATGCCACAGACCCTTGAGAAGCCAAAGAATAGACATTTTCCAGAAGGACAGAAGTATTGTAAGAAAAAGGTAGTAGAAATTAAGTAAAAGTAAGTAAAAAAAAAATCCTTCAGAGGAATGAATATGAAAAGATTATGAGAAAATGGATTTTTAAAAACCAACTTAAGAAAATGGGAGTGAAGGAAGGATGTATGCTCTCTCCTTTCCTTGTAATAACAGCTGTAATTTAGCAATTTCAAGGTGTTATTTGTGGCTAGCAATGCAGTATAACAGTACATGCAATGAGGTGAACACCACCCTGATCTTTCTTTACAGGTCGATATCTACATCATGGCACAGCCATTATCAGGGAAATGGGTACATTATGGCACAGAAGTGACAAGTGGTAGCGGGAGGCTTTCTTACACCCTTCCTGAAGAGAAGATGCTGGGCATTGGCATGTACCCTATCCGTATGGTGGTGAGGTGAATGCATGGTAGATCCTTTCCTGTGCTTGATCTTTTGGGCAGCCTCCTCTGTGCCAGATATTCTCTTCTACTATCCAGGAAAGCTTGTAACGCAATATACGCATATGTCCATAATGCATTACAAAATTATGTGTATTATATTGGTTGCAGCACTTGATTGTGGGATGTGATCCTCTGGACCAGAATGGTTCGAATTTGGCCTTGACTACTATTTAGCACACAGGCTCAATTGTTACAATCCAGTTGCCTGCCAGTGAAAGTAAGCAACTGGTGGTTCTTTAGATGTTGCTGAACTACAATTCCCAGCAGCCCTGATCAGCATGGCCGATGTCGGGGATGCTTGGAGGTGTATTTCACCACAGGATCTCTGCAGGTTTATAGTTAATAGTTGAACTGCTTGGCTTTTTCCTTCTTCGGTTTTCTACACTATAGGGGAAAAAAACACCCTCACTTGCTTCTATCTTCATGGCTTGTTTGAATGCAGAAGTTGAGCATTTCTGATTCTGAGTATTTAGGAATATTTGCTTTCGGGCTGACACTGTTCTGTCTCTCCACAGAGGTGATCACACCTATGCTGAATGCTTTCTGACAGTGGTAGCTAAGGGCACACCTTGTGTTGTCTTTAGTATTGATGGCTCCTTCACAGCTAGCGTCTCAATTATGGGCAGTGATCCCAAGGTGCGAGCAGGTGCTGTTGATGTGGTAAGGTAGGTGAATACCCCTCCTCAGAGACTCCTGTATTTCTTTGAATCAACTGATTGACTGTTTCTCTTTCTTAAGGCCTCCAAAATCTGTGCCAGGACTATAGAGAAATTCTTATATATGTTACATTCGTCAACTGAGTTACTCTCTAGTATGTTTCCACATTCTGTAAATCTTATCGCAATACTTAGCCTAATTAATTTTTTCCATTGTGCAAATATTTTTAAAAGATGTTTAATAAGTAACACAGTAACAGAAAAGCTATTTAAAGCACCATTTGGAAATAGTTCTGCTGTTTTCCTTCACACTTGCCAGCTTCCATATTTGTCATTGCCAACATGCTGTCAAAATGGATTTCTTGGAAGAAGCTTTTGTTAAAGCAACTGGATGTTTTTTCTACTTTAAAGTAGCATTCTAACCATCCCTGTTCTTTTTATGAAAACTGAAGAGAGAAGCATGTCTGCTCACTTTCACAGCTTTAATAAACTGTTTGGTAGCTGAATATTGATAGTATTTTCTACGAATCAGACTGGATTCATACCAACAATATATGCATTAGTTACAGAATGCAGATTCTTTTTATTGTTTTCAATATCACTGCAGTTAACCAAATGAAAGGATGAAAAAAAAAAGAAAAAAAAAAAGGATGACTTTATATAAACCCAAATTAAAAAATGAAGTTTATGCAGTGAGGGAGAATTCCTGCAAATGTTGGACCACAAATTGTAGATTTTTTTTATTTTTTTTTATTTTTTTTTATTTATTTTGTTACACATATATAAGCGTAAGCATGAAATAACTATACAATATATAAGCATATATATAAGTATGAGTATGTAATAACTATATTAATTGGATATAACAAAAGGAAACAATAGGACAGGAACGGTAGGCACTCTTGTGCTCTTATGCACAACATAGCAAACTTACTAGTATCTTAGCCAACATAGCAAACTTACTAGTATCAGTTGCTTTAAGACAGGGGTGGACAACTGTAGCCCCTTCCCCAACTCTGGATTTCAACTGTCAGAAGCATGCTGGCTCAGGACTTGTGGGAGCTGAAATCCACAGGTCATGAAGGGGCCATTCAGGTGGTCCTTGACTTACAACCATTAGTTTAGTGACCATGCAAAGTTACAAAGCACTGAAAAAAAGAGACAACTATTTTTCACACTTAACAACTGTTGTAGTATCTCCAAGATCACACAATCAAAATTTGAACGTTTGGTAACTGACTCATATTTATGATGGCTGCAGTGTCCCAGAGTCATGTTCTGACAAGCACAATTAATGGGGGAGCCATATTCACTTAACAATTGCAGTGATTCATTTAACAACAGTGGTAAGAAAAGTCATAAAATGGACCAAAACCCATTTAACAACTGTCTTGTTTAGCAACAGAAATTTCGGGCTTAATTGTGGTTGTAAGTTGAGGACTGTACCTGTAGTTGCCCACGGCTACTGTAAGATATGGGTAGTGGCCATGGACGGGATTTGTGCAGACTCACAGTGGGAGGAAGATGGGCCACTCAATAACTCTTCACCTCACAGTAACTTCTATTGTTCAGTGTCAGTGTACCATGAATGAAGTTACTAGTGATAACTATTCCCTCCCTGACCTGTTACAATTTTTCCAGAGGCAAGACATATTTATAATCTGTCTCACCAATATTCTTTGAACATGCATTGATGGATCCTTGGTCTGGTGACTCAACAGGGCGTTCTTTAAGGAACTAAGATGCAAAAATGCTATAAACATGGCATGCCCTTTTGTTAAGCTTTGTCATAATTAGGCCTCACAATCACTCCTAGTTGCAGTTCTATCTTTACACTCTAGATAGGGGCAGGCAATTTAGATGTTATGAACTATCATTCCCATAACCCTCTGCTAGGGTTATGAGAGTGGCTTGGGTTGAAGGTGCTAAGGGGAAGAAACCTGAAATATTTGGAGAACACCAGGTTTTTAGTTTGTTTTCCAGAGATAATTTATCTTTCCCTCTGCTTTTGTAGGCATTGGCAAGATTCTGGTTTCATGATCATCTACGTGACAGGGCGTCCAGACATGCAGAAGCACAGAGTGGTGGCTTGGCTTACCCAGCATAATTTCCCACATGGCATTGTCTCTTTCTGTGATGGCCTCACACATGACCCTCTTCGCCAGAAAGCTGCCTTTCTACAGGGCCTTCAGCAAGAGGTATGTAACTGCTTGTGTTCTTGCACAACCAGAAGAGGCATACAGTGGAGATTCTACTCTGATGTAACTGAGGGGGCTTGTGGAAAAAGCTGGAGGAGTACCACAGGAAAAAGGGAAGTGAGGGAACAATGGCACTGAGGTGCAGTGGTGAAATGTAAAATTTGTTACTACCAGTTCTGTGGGCGTGGCTTGGGGGTAATGTGACTGGGTGGGCGTGGTCAACTTTTTTTTTTACTTTTAAAAGTATTTTTTCTACAACCACTTCGGCCAAAGAGGTAAAAAAAAAACACTTTTAAAAGGCTCCTCTGACGATCCCAGCTGAGTTGCCTGATTGTCAGAGGCTTTTCTTTTAAAAGCATTTTTTTTTTTTGCCTTTAAAAGATAGAAAAGCCTCTGACGATTAGGCAACTCAGCTGGGATCGTCAGGAGCCTTTTAAAAGCATTTTTTAACAACCTCTCTGGCTGAAGAGGCTGTAGAAAAAATGCTTCTAAAGGGTTCTGACAATCCCAGCTGAGCCGCGCGATCATCAGAGGCTTTTTTTTTACTTTTAAAAGCATTTTTTCAGCTGAAGAAAAAATGCTTTTAAAAGTAAAAAAAAACCCTGATGATCGCATGGCTCAGCTGGGCATGGGGGGAGGGGTATTTGCTGTTGGTTCTCCGAACCACCCGCCACCATTGCTACCGGATCAGGTGATTCAGTCCGAACAGGGAGCATTTCACCCCTGCTGAGGTGGTATAGTAGAGCCCAACTCTCAGAGGAACAGCTTTCTCTGGTTTTGCTATAACATTCTGTGGGAGAGGCCTCATGGCTTTGCTTGTCTGGGTGGCATATGGGTGGGACACTTTTCTCACATTGCTGCCAGGTCAGGCTGTGTAACTCTGGAGGTGGGTTGGTCCATAATAGATCTGAAGCCTGTTTATACTTAACATATGCGTCTAACAGTGCATTAATTTCACCAGGTTTTGAGTGATTAATTAGTGTTAATATTCATTTTAATTTATGGATTTGGTACTTTCTATATTTTAATTATTATTGCACTTGAATAGGAAGGGCCTAAAATTAATCCTAAAATGTCTTTGTTTATTTCTTGTAGGCAGAGGTCACTATTGTAGCTGCATATGGTTCCACTAAGGACATCTCAGTTTATAGCTCTTTAGGGCTCCCTTCATCCCAGATCTACATTGTGGGTCGGGCTGTGAAGAAACTGCAAAGCCAATGCCAGGTATGGAGTTGGCTCAGCTACTGCCCTGCCCAACTAACCGAGGGACTGAAATGTGCAAGTGCCACATTGTGATAAGCTCTCCCCCACCCCCGCAAAGGTTGTGGCTCATTCAGAAATGGGAGAGCTGGGTAAAAGTAGGCATTAACTGCCTTAATCTTTTTCCTTGCAGTTCCTTTCCGATGGCTATGTTGCCCATCTAGCCCAACTGGAAGCAGCATCCCTCGCCCACTCGCCGAAAGGAACCACAAGGCCCACCTTGGGCAAAGGCAGTTATGGCTGCCCTGCTCCTGTCGACTTCCTACGCAAGCAGAGCCAGCTGTTGCGCTCCCGGGGACAGAGCCAGGTGGAACGAGAGGGAATCGGAAGCGCCCAACCCCGAGCCAAAATCCGGAGTGTCAGTCTGAAGCTGGAAAGTGAGGAGTAAACCCAAGAGGGAAAGTCTCTGCATTTTCTTACTTGCGGCAGCTGATGCTCTGATTGGGCCTGTAGAGGCCACAGATGAAAGAAGCTAAAAACACCATGCAGATAGAAAGAGAGGGAGGGGGAGAGAGAGAGAGGGCTCTGCCTTGTCGAGGCCAGAAGCTGGCAGACGGTGCCGCTAGGACGAGGAGGAGAGAGCTTCTGTACAATCCCAAAGAGTGTTCCATTCCCATTGGTCCTGGTTCTTGGCTTCTGTTTGTGGTCTTCATTGACCTACAGTGCAGCCAATGTTCCTGAACTCATGCCCCCTAGGGATGGGTGGAGGGGAAGGGTACAATGGGAATCCATTCATATTCTCCCCTTATTTAAACCGTGCTATGTTGTCTGTGAATTCCTTTTTTTCAGAATGTGAGGCCTGTTAAGACTGGGTTATATCCATTCTCCCAGCCTGTTCATAGGTGAGGCAGTGGCCCCCATAATTTCTCAAGTCTTCCCACAATTCTCTCCAGTTTAAGGTAGGGAGTAATGGTTCAGAAAAAAAATGCCTATATCTATATATCTATATAGCTCCATATATGGATTCCAGCATGGCCATTTCACCTCCGAGGCTGAGCGCCTTGCTCCAGCCTCTACTTCAGTTGTCAGCCTTCATCCTGCCTATACCTTGTTGGTCGTCGGATATCTGCATGATACTGCCTTCCTGTGCATGTATTGTGTCCGGAATGAGAGCACAGGAGTGTCAGGTTTAAGGATGAATCTGTACTTCCTTTCTGGACATTTGGGGTGGGTGGGGGTGGGATTTGCTTCACAGTGTCCAAATTGCTGGGAAGTAGAGAGGCAGAAAGAAGAACCCTGATTTGAAGGACTTACGGGAATTTTGCGTTCTCTCAATGTGTTCACAAAACAATAAAATTTAAGTATTAAACATTGTAAATGTCTTGAAGCAGTTGGGATGTCTAGTTCAACATTATTTTAGGTAGGGATGAACGCTCCAAAATAGAAAACTAAATTCTGCCCCATTGATCTAAATGTGTGTATGTGTGTGTATTTGTATGTAAAACACTAAAACAAAAGCAAAAGGTTGGAACTTTAAGGAGGAACTCAGGTTCACTTCTCTTTCTTTCTCCACTGAAATGGGAAAGGTAACAACCATTCCCAGCTTCCCCATGCTTACCGAAAAAAGGAGCAACTTTTCTCTTATCAAAGCACATCTAAACTTTGTCCAACCTGGTAGCTGCTGAACTGGGTGTGGTGGAAAAGTGCTTATCTATATTCTGTTTTGAAGGTCCCCAACTGGAATATGAAAAAAAAAGATAGGTTTAACTACTGAAGTCCCAATTTTCCAATGAAATATGCAAACATAGTGAATGTATGATTGTTGCGGTATTATTATTTATTTATTTATTTACAAAGGCTATATTGGGGAAAATCGTTAGCAAAATATAAAACATATCCCTTTTTTAAAAAAAAAATTGGAAGCTGAGATATAAATCATAGAAATTAAATGAGAAACTCAAAAAATCTCAACCAATGAATTTATGTACTGCTAAGATAGGATGGATGCTAACTGAAGTAGATGCAGTTACCAGTACACATTTTCATGCACACAAAGTACTGCATCATGGCACATAAACCCATGTATAAAATATGCATGGATCAATAATGCAACATTGACTGTCAGCACATTCAACAGGAAAAATAACATTTCTTGGCAGAATGTCTGGCAACATATGGTCTTTGTTTTTAAATGTTTGGTTTGCTTTTTCATATTTTAATTTCTGTTCCAATGTAAGGAAAGCGTGCCATGAGGATTCATATAAAGAATTCCCAATTTTAATACAATTTGAAATAATTTCTTTGTTCATTATTATGAGATTAAACACATTCATTTAAATATTTCAGTTTCAAGCAAGATTGATTGTTTCCCCCTTTGAAACAGTCAGCATTAGCTTGCATTGTTTGCTTTATGACATGCTACTTGGACACACTATACTTCTACATACCTTTCCCCAGCATTCTGTACCAATTCTCAGGTAAAGACCTATTGTATAAGTTACCAGGAAGAGAATGTGTAGCCAGTCTCCATGAAATAAAATGTAAAACATTTTTTTGGGGGAAGGGAACACTGTGACTCACCTTTTCCACTTCACTACCTGCCTGCCAGTTCCTCATTGTGGTTTCTGGATTCAACCATTTGGGCTCTGAGCCTCTGCAACATGGCATGATGTGATCTTCCAGAGCCTCAAATAGCTTTGCTGGCACAACTGTCAAAAAATTAAAAAAGAAATCACCTCAGAAATTAAAGCCAAGAAGCCATGATTCAAGCATAAGCCATGATTTGCAGCTAGATGAACCCCTTATTGGAAGGTAAAATTAGGGATAAGTTCTCATCACAACATTTGCTCCACTACTAATCTATTTTTAGATCTTGAGCTCGTACTAGTTCTAGAACAAGCAAAAATTCATTCCAACCTGATATTTTTGGAGATTATGCAATTATCTTACTTCCTTCACAGTAATTGTCTCTGGAATCAATACTATGTTCTCCATCTCTGAGAAAGGACCGGCAAGTTCATCCTCAGGAATCTCAGAAGAGCCATTTCCTATTTTTCCCAAGTAAACTAAATTAGTTCAGGTGGCTATAGGCAATTTCTGGAAGCTGTTATTTCTATTAAAGAAGGTAGTACAAACAGCTGACTGAACAGAGGTGCCAGGCTTCTGCACCAGCCATATTCACTATTTTAAATCTTTAAAACTCTTGCCCATTAAAAGTAGGTATTAAATTTGGCGTAAAGATGCTGTCGAGCCTCAACCTGGGGCTCACCATACCTGAGGGGGAGAAGGGCACAGAGCAACACACAGCAGAGACAGTGACGGGCGAGGCAGCGGGACACCTGGGGCAGCGCCAACCAGCCGCTCATCAGCAAATTTCTCCCTTGGCCGATCCTCCGAGAGTAACATGGGGCAGGGGGCCAGGCAACTGGCATGACGAACAAGGCAGCAATGGTGGTGCCGGGACTTCCAGTGGCAGCGCCAAACAGCTGCTCACCAGTGATGATCAGCCCCCTGCTTCCATGCATGGGCCTCCGATTGGAATTCACAGGGTCCCAAAGCATGCCGCTGGCTGGGCCATGACACTGCAGCCAGATGTTTGCCATAGGCTTCCAGATGTTGGGTGATCAGCGGGCATGTCAGGCTGGCCGGAGGGTGTGGCCCTGGACTATAAAGTGCGCTGGGAGGTGAGAGCGCCCAGCGCTGACTTTGCATGGAACTGATGATTTTCTGAGGCTCTGGTCTTCTGTTGAGGATTAAAGTCTGGGTTACTGAGCAATTTGGTTTCCTGTGTGTTTGCTTTGGTCCTCACCCTGCTGGCCCTGGACCCTTGAGAGATGCTTAATTGTATTACATAGAGGTTTAAGTGAATTTCTGTTAGGAGTCACTGAAATGTGCAGTTTGATCAAGGAGGCCATGGATAAAAGGCAGCCAGGATGATGGATTCCAGCCTTACAATATACATACATCCTTTATATGAATTTTGTTACCATGAAGAGAAGAATGTAGTTGAAACATTACTGTGCTTAGCAGTCAACTTGCAGTTCTGGTGCATGGAAAGAGAAAACATCTAATCTTTTAGCAAACTATTCTTTTCCACAACTAATCTCTGAAGTGTGGTCAGTTTATTAGCTGAGGGCAAGTGTCAGTATAAAACGGCATAGAATATCTAGGGAGATTTACAATCATTCACGTCATGGTTGTCCCAAAGGTGCTTTTTTCCAAAAAGGAACCTGGATTTCTTGGGCTCTCTGCTTCTCATCCAATAATTCTTTTCAGTTCTGAACTGAAGAAGATTCTTGGATGAAAAATGAAACATTTTGAAAAAAAAAAAAGTCCAGTTGCCTTTTGGAAAAAAGCACCTTTGGAACAATACGTCTTATAGTTTCAAGGATGGACTATAGAATGCATTTGGTCTGAATTTCTCTAGATTTAGAGATAAGCAACACTTAGCTATTGGCAAATGTGCATCTTTACTAATTTTAATATATTCAATTTAATTATTAAACCTTGTGTTGTGTATTAAAATTACTAGCTGCCATGAGTGAAATGGGGGATAGAAATCTTAAGAAACACAGAGTTTGACCAGCTAGCTTCTGTGTTCATACAATTGGCCAGTGTGATTTTGCATATTTTCAGTTCCTTTTTCCTACTGTATTTTTGTCATCTTTGTTCAGAATACAGCTTCTCCTCCTGATTATTTTATTTACACAAAGGAGAAGTGAAAGCAATGACAAAAAGAAGTAGCGAGGATCAGTACACCAAGAGCTATCTGAAATTATGTTTCTATTACACATGAGATTTAGTGTGTAGCAGTCATCATTAATCTTCAGAGGCAGTCCTCTGCCTCTCTTTTTTCTATTTAAGGAGGAAATGGACTTGGTTCAATAGTTGAGCCAAGTGGGCTGTGATATAAGGAGATTTGCTTATGTGGAACTTTCAAGGTTTCACTAATCACCCAAGATTTCAACACCAGTGACAAATGAGGTGAAATATTCGCCAAAGGAAACCAGTTGTATCAAGTGCCTGGGTTGGATCATTTTAGTTTGTTTCCTCTCTTACCAGAGGTTTATAGCAGCAATTAGTCTAAAACTCACCAAAGAGTGATCTGTCTCTGAAAAGACTTAGAGGCCTCCTTCAAGTTTGCTGGCTCCAATAGAACAAAACTTCATATCCAGCATAGATCCTGTAGCAAGATACAAATTAAGGACAGGCCTATGACCGATACAACAAACTGGAGACCCTGAGACACTCAGGTTGAGTGCAATCTTCTAGTTTTTGGGGTGCTTCAAGACAAAACGCCCATGGTGATTCATTGTCTCCATGGATCTTACCCCAGTTAGCTCAGGGAGAGAGACTTGTACACCCAGCAAATTGATAATTGCAGACTGTTGAAAAAACCTTTGCTGGTGGAATTCTTACTGAGTGCAGCAATCTCTTAACTTGACCTTCCACCCAAGCCTGCTGCATCTCAGAGTAATCCAGCTAGCAGAGCTGAAAGAGCTTAACTCCCTCTCCCCTTTTTTTCCCTCAACTAAATCTCTGTTGTGTACCCAGGTCAATGCTTTCACCCAAAATTAAATTCTGGATAATAGGTGTTTTCCATCAACTGATGTGACTATAAAAAAATAGAAGCTTGGGTTGCAGAGTTAAACACTTGAAATTCAAATAGCACAACAGGCTCCTTGCTGGATAATTTGAAGAATGTTATACTGTCTTTTTCACTTTGCTGCTACCTCTGAACTTTTTTGCAATGAAACAACTGAAGGTGTCCTCAATAGAAATAACATGCTCTGAAAAGTCTATTTATCTCTATTATTTTTATCTCATGCTATCAAAAAAATAAAACAGACCTTTAGTGTTTCTTCATTAGAGTTTATGGATTGAATCTTAGTGGTTTGAATGATTAGGTTTTCCTTTGAATTTTAAAACACATTTTAAAATTAGTATTTTAAAACACAAACTGGAATCGAATTGTGTCTTGAATGTCAGGTTTCCAAACTAAATCAAATTAGGGCAGCTAAGCCATATAAGAATGTTGCATTGATGTGATTGTCATTTCTCAAGAGTCTTCTCCAACAGCAAATTCCTACTCAATTTCTAATATGTGTCACAATTCTTATGGAAGATGGGGAGAACAGCAGCAGCAATTTGGTTTTATTTCCACTGATTTTTATTTCCACAATTTGGTTTTATTTTTATGTATGCACATAACACATCCCTCACCCTATCTCCCAAACCCTGAGCCCAAATAGCAATAGCAATCACTCTTAGTCTTATATACTGCTTCACAATGTTTTACAGGCCTCTTTAAGCAGTTTACAAAGTCAGCCTATTTTCCCCAACAATCTGGATCCTCATTTTACCCACCTTGGAAGGATGGAAGGCTGAGTCAAATAGGCTCTTATTCAGTATTTTTTGCATACAGGTATAGATATGCAACCTACACCTATGTGAAAAGCACATAGTTACTAAAATGCTTTCATGTTATTCCAGCACCATAACTAGCAGGGACTTTCAAATGGAATGAAGGAATGGTACTTTCACAGCAGGGGTGGCTTCTTCCCATAATACCTACTATGTTGCCCCCAAAGTTCAAATGGACTAAACACGGACTGAAAATGCAGATGGAGGGAGTGTTTAATAATTGTATGTATGTAGTTATGTATGTATGCATGTATGTATGTGGAATAGTGATAGTGATAGGGTTTAGGAAGTTATTATTCCAAAAGCTCTGTTAATTTAAGGAGTAGGATACTACCTGTGTTATTATTTTAAAAAACCCTACTTTGTCATATTGGTTAGCAAATGGTAGAACTGTCTGGTTTCCTGACTGCTCTCAGTGCTTTGAGTCTGGGACACATGATGATCATTGAAGGAAGCCTTCAAATTGGTATGTGATGGGTTGGAGAAAGAAACAAGGTGAAAATTATGGTGTGGTGAAATGCCCAATTCCTGAGCAACAGTCAATGCTTTATTGTAATATTTAGGATTGCTGAAGAGTGAGTTTGGAACTTTAATCCAATGAACAAAGACAGTAGATATTTTAATTTAGGTGATGGTAAAGGTAAAGGTATCCCTGTGGATTTTATTCTGCTAGTTGTTGCCAACTATATGAGGCGATGCTCATCTCCATTTCAAGGCAATTAAGCTAGTGCTGTCTAAAGATGCTCAGTCATGTGGCCAGGATAGCATGGAGCGCACTTCCCACCAAAGTGGTACCTATTTACCTGCTCACATTTGCATGGTTTTGAACTGCTAGATTAATAGGACCTGGGGCAAGAATGGACACTCACACCATCGTGTGCTGCTCAGGTCTCAGCGTCTTAACCACTGAGCTACCGCACCATCCCTTTTTTAATTTAGAAGCCTCTGAAAAAGTTTCCAACATAATGCTTATGGAGAAAGTGATGGCCTACTGAATATGAACAATTTATTTCTATTCTCGGCTAGAGCAGGCGTTCCCAACCCCTGGGCCATGACACACTACTGGGCCTCGACCTGTTTGGAACTAGGATACACAAGCAGTGGGAAACCATGTGCGCTCAACTCCACTTGCGTGAAGCTCCTTTTGTGCAAGTAGCAGGCATCTGTGTCCACTTCTTGCACAAATGGAGTTGTGCACACTTGCACCTGTGCCTGCCACTCAAACGGAATCATCACCTCTGCCCCAACACCCCTCGCCCCGGGCTGCCAAGCCAGAAAGGTTGGAGACCACTGAGATAGAAAATGCAGTTTATTTTTTAAACTAAATATAGGAAGAAACCCAACCATGCTCTAGAGAAAAAAACTACATTTCTTTTCTTGATCAGCTATTTACTTCCCTACAGCAGTGCTTCTTACACATTTTTTCCTCTGAAGATGCCTTCCCATTTTTAAAAATTATGGAGACCCCCAAAAGAGTTTTTGTTTCTATGGGTAACATTTACCATATTAAAATTAAAATTGATGTGTTTGCTGCCACTATTGCTTCCCATGATTATTTAATGGGATTTTAATATTCTATTAATTGACAACATAGGCTGGCAAATAAATTTTATTTTAAATACCTCTAAAACACTGGGCTACAGTAATCAAATGATTGTTTCAATCCCGACTAGCGTCATTGCTTCTTGGTGAGGAATATTCCTTTCCTGCCATCTTTTCCTGGCACAATTCCTGACAGCTCCAGCTGAAAAACAAATGAGAGCAAAAGACAGGGAAACGTCTGCCTAAACTCTGGGGAACCGGAAAGTAGATAAGCTCCTGACTTGTTTAGTCTCATATGATCTGTCCCATGGTGCAAGATTGCACTTCGGGTTTGACTGCAGTTTTGTTTATTCTCTAAAGCAAAATTATGGTTAAGTAAGAATCAAGAGGTCACAGGACACCGCTGGGCTTGCACTAATAAACTTAACTGTAGCACCATATTTTGTTGGTGTTCGGTCTAATGCGGATCAAAGTATATATAAACATTTCTTGGAACTCTGGTCCAATTGTCTATTTAACTATTTAGTTGCATTGTAATATTTCATGGCTCTATTTCACAATAAGCAAAACCATAAACCATGATTTTCCAACTACATTGATCAATCCAGCCAGTGGATTGAGAAAAATCTACCCAGATGTCTTAGTTACTGCATAACTGCATAACCCCAATAAACTCAAGTTTTCTCTCTGGATAAGAACTGGTCCAAGTCACCATGAGTAGGACTTCTGATTCTTGGGCACTCAAGAGGAAGAACAAGTGGTCTATATTTGTGATACCAACCTTGTCTTCCTTGGGCACACAAAAATAAGGTACATGCTACATTATGGGGTTAGCTACTATATCCTTTCCAAGTCATTTCCCTCACCTGCCAGAAACCAGAGTTTCAGTTTTTAGCAATAGAGAAGGAAAAGCCAAAGTTGCGATTCCTGGAAAATGAAAGCGCTCTTGATTTAGCAAAACCCACTTTGTTTCAGCATTTACTGAACTCTGCTGTGAGTAAGAAGGCCTTCCTAAAATTTGTATTGCTTGCGACAGAAAAGGTTGAAGTAGGATTAAAGGAAGGAAATATCTGCTTCGGGGATCAAACATCCCATTTAAGCAGATAAAAAGGGTTGACTTTGTAGTTAAATAGAAGGCAAAAAAAAACCCCAGAAAGAAAAGTGTCAGAGAGGTTGAACCTAGAATAGAAAAAGGAAAGAGATGATTACTGGTTGCCAGAATGCCTCCAGTTTATTGAGAGATGCATACACATTAAGACTGGGAATCTTGGAAATATTTAAATGATTACTAGAATTCCCTTCTCTTTTATCACTCTTCCCAGTCTTTAGAGTACTAATGTTTGAGTAACTAGAAAACCCTTTCCTCGGACTATAAAGCGGTGTAGATTTTTAGAGCAGACTAGTCTCTTAATTAAGGTTGGCAGTGGTAAGTGAACCAAATGTCTATTCAGAATTAGGCTCCACAAATTCCAGCAAGGTTTTTCAATAAAGATCAACAGAATGATTGCCCGCAATGCATTGCAATTTGTCCCCTGCAGCCATTTCCTCTCCCATTCTTGCTACGCTATGCATTCAAAGGCAGTATGCGTCAAAACAGTTTGTGTTTAAATTAAATCCCAATACAAAATTGCATTTTGTAAGGGATCAATCTGACCCAATTCCATTTCTGAAGTTGGTTTGGGATGGTGTCACAATTCCCCTTTAGAGCAGGACCACATTTTGGGTGTCCTCTTGGACTCTGTTCCTGCTTAAGGAGATGAAGACTGAAGCCAAGGCAAATAAAGTGTCCAGTTTTAGTTGGTGCTCAAGTCGCAGACTTTCCTACTCTGGGAAAGTCAGTTACGCCTTCATCACCCTGTTGGAATCACAGTTTCCTGCAGGTCTAATTCATTATAAATAACTCCTCCAGTACTTTCCATTTAAGCTACATCTCTGCTATTCCAATTATTCTGTGAGTGCTGAAAACATCTTCTTGCCATAAAGCAGCAAATGGTTGTTAAAAATGCTAAAGTGGCTGAGTTCCTAGCCGATTATGTATACCTTAGGTTGTTTGCCTATCATTTGGGGTAATGCAAGCATTAGGAAACTTGACTAAATCTGCATATATGAGATGATAGTTGGATGTATTTGCTAATATGCAAATACTACGTATATAAAACACAAATGTGATATTGGTTGATAGATAATGTAGGCAGGTAATATATTAGCAGTGTTGCACAGGATTGGAAAAAAATGTGGGGCAGTGGAGAGATCTGTATAATAGTGCCAGACTATATATGTTTTTAAATTAAGTTCTAGTTTGATAGGGTTTATTTCTGTAGACTTAAGACTACAGCCTAAACCTGCTGGTTTCCTATACTGTGGAGACTGCTTGGGTAACATACTTGGTACCATTCTATTATTTTGTCCTTCATCTGATTTAAATACACTTGGTTTGGTTCTTTGTCCATTTTATTCTCACAGAAAACCTGTAAGATTGATCAGTCTAAAATATAACAACTGGTTTGAAAGTGCTAGTGACCTCATCCTTGCTTATTATGTGAGTGGGATCATATAAACACTACACTAAAATATACTGTAGTTGGTTAGTTTATGGTTCAATGTAGTTACCTGATGATTCAAGGTACTGCAGTGCCAGCTCAAGCATCTATTTGTTCTGTAAACCATGAGTTAATTTATTGCTCAATCATGGCATGTTTGAAAGAAATCCCCAAGAAAAGGGGGCTACCACCTAGACAAAAAGTTGCTACTCCAAAAAGAAATACATGGAGGGTTGAGTATCAGTGTATTTTTTTCTTTTTGTCTTTCAAGCCGTAATGCCATGGTTTAAAAACATGGTTCAAAACAGTAAGCTGATAAATTTCTTTTGCTATGCATTGTGTGCTGTTGTGCTTTCCTCAAACAAGACATGGCACAACATCAGGCAACAGCTTGATTTTGTTTCCAACAGCTGCCTGGAAACCCCAGGTGGCCAGAGGCATGATGACATGAACAAGGTCTTTGTGGCAATAAAGTTGTTTACATTTAAGATGCCATAAATTTCCCTGGGGTTGTTGAAATCTTATTCAGAGAATCTGCTTTTTAAAGTTAATCTAATTCTTGAAGCAGAAACACTTTATTTTCCAGGTTTATGTGAGCCTGGAAAAAAACCTGACAACTTTAATAAATAGCAGAGGTCATGCATTTGCATAAGGCCTAAACCACTCCAAAATCCATTTTAGAGCATGCAGACAATGCTGTTGCTGCTTTCTTTTTTTAGTCCTATTTTGAGTGGTCTTCTGTAGCCTCTCCAGCAAACAAGATGAAAGGGAATAGCAGTGAGATGGAAATTTTTCCTTTTTCTTATATGGTGTAGAGACTGAGGCCAGCATCTTTAATTTACAATCTGGAAACACCCAATCCAAAATACTAATCTTACCAGTCCTGTTTTGAGCATAAATTACCACTTAGCGGAAGAGCAGGAGTGCAGATTTAACATGTGGTTTTAGGCAGCGGTGGTATTCAGCAGGTTCTGACCAGTTCTGGAGAACTGGTAGTGGAGTTTTTAAGTAGTTCGGAGAACCGGTAAATACCACCTCTGACTTGCCGCACCCCCTCTATTCTCTGCCTCCTGAGTTCCAGGAGGAAATGGGGATTTTGTAATAACCTTCCCCTGGAGTGGGGTGGAAATGAGATTTTGCAGTATCCTTCCCCTGCCATGCCCATCAAGCCACGCCCACCAAGCCATACCCACAGAACCAGTAGTAAAAAAAAATGAATCCCATCACTGGTTTTAGGCTTAAAAAAGACACATTAAGCAAGGTTCAGAGAAAGTTTCACCAAGGGGTTGAGAACTAAGTCTTCCAAAGAGACATTGAAAAACTGGTTATGTTGAGCCAAAAAGAAGGAAGGGAGGTGGAGGATATATAAAAGGACGTCACTTGTTCCTTATTATCCCCAAAGGCAGGATATGAAAAAATGACCTTACGGCCACTTTCTCACGAAGACTCTGCCCGAGTTGAAAAGCAGAGTTGTGATCCTATCAAACTGGCTCAGGAGAACTCAGTTTTATTATTTCCAACTCAGCTGCAGTACATTTGAAATAAAGCAAAGATATTACTTTGTTTCATTCTCCATTCCCATATGAACAAGTCTGGTAGATGACCTGCCATTGGCTTCATAGATGTTGAAACAGATATTCTGAGAACAAGGAATGAAAATTGCTATCCTGTTCCAGCTGCCCTAAGTCCTGAAGCAACAATATGTTCCAGGGAAGTAAATTTAGATTTATAAAGCCAGGCATCAATAGGCTCAACTACTAAGCAGAGAAGCTGTCATGGGATTAAAGATATTCAGAGATGATCCTGATATAAATTACAAAGTGCATGTGGGAGTGCCCTAGAATGATTTGTGTGTGTGGTTTCTAATACTGTAGTTCTACAGAGCCTGAGTGAAGGTTGTTGTAAGAAGAGGAAAAGTAATTTGACATGTTTCCAGCTTGTGATGTTAGGGGAGATTGGGGAGGGCTATGCCTTTGCTCCCAATTCTCAACACTGTGAAGCAAGCAGGTTTGAAAAATGATCACAGATTGTTTTCAACTTAACTTTGACACATTGGGAAGGGCCCCAAGTGAGAGATAAAGGAAGACTCTGGGAAAGCTTCAAAAGTACTTTGCAAGTGTTCTGTGGTTTTCTTCACTTCTGCGTCATGAAATGCTGAAAACGAGTGATTGCTTGTTACTTGCTCACCAAAAGTTCCTGCAGCAACAGAAATCTGTTCACCCAAAAAAGAACCCTCACACTGCTAGCCTACTGCTTTCCTCTTGTCCATTGTTGGAGAAGAAATGGACAAGCTATTTCTTAATTTAATGCCCATTCATTTTGTCTGAACTACTGAGGAGATTTATGGCTATTAAGGAAGATTTCCTTTTGCAGAATCTGAAACAGAAAGAATCAAGAGGCGAGATAAATAAATATAAGAAGTGGAATATAAAGTCAGCAGGAACTTTGCTATTTACAATACATATTGAATTGTATTCAATGCCCAACAAGGGCACTAGTTGAGAATGTGGATGGTTACAATCACATCAAATACCTGTACAATTAGCACAGGGGGCCCCCAAGGCTGTGTGCTCTCCCCACTTCTCTTCTCCCTGTATACCAATGACTGCATCTCTAATGATCCATCTGTTAAGCTACTGAAGTTCACAGATGACACAACAGTGATTGGTCTCATTCGAGACAATGACGAATCCGCATATAGACGAGAGGTCGAACTTGCCTTGTGGTGCAACCAAAACAGTCTGGAACTGAACACACTCAAAACCGTAGAAATGGTGGTAGACTTTAGGAAAAACCCTTCCATACTTCCACCTCTCACAATACTTGACAACACAGTATCAACAGTAGAAACCTTCAAATTTCTAGGTTCTATCATATCGCAAGATCTCAAATGGACAGCTAACATCAGAAACATCATTAAAAAAGGACAACAAAGAATGTTCTTTCTGCGCCAACTCAGTAAGCTCAAACTGCCCAAGGAGCTGCTGATCCAATTCTACAGAGGAATTATTGAGTCTGTCATTTGCACCTCTATAACTGTCTGGTTCAGTTCTGCAACCCAACAAGAAAAACACAGACTTCAGAGGATAATCAGAACTGTAGAAAAAATAATTGCTACCAACCTGCCTTCCATTGAGGACCTGTATACTGCATGAATCAAGAAGAGGGCCGTGAAAATATTTGCAGATCCCTCGCATCCTGGACATAATCTGTTTCAACTCCTACCCTCAAAACGACGCTATAGAGCACTGCACACCAGAACAACTAGACACAAGAACAGTTTTTTCCCGAAGGCCATCACTCTGCTAAACAAATAATTCCCTCAACACTGTCAGACTATTTACTGAATCTGCACTACTATTAATCGTTTCATAGTTCCCATCACCAATCTCTTTCCATTTATGACTGTATGACTATAACTTGTTGCTGGCAATCCTTATGATTTATATTGATATATTGATCATCAATTGTGTTGTAAATGTTGTACCTTGATGAACGTATCTTTTCTTTTATGTACACTGAGAGCATATGCACCAAGACAAATTCCTTGTGTGTCCAATCACACTTGGCCAATAAAAAATTCTATTCTATTCTATTCATTTCCTCTAGATCAGAAATTCCTCAACTTTTTGCCATTGTGCTTCCATTTATCAATGTACACAAATAAAAAAAAACCCAGTAACAATCCAAAACACCAAATTGAACACAAGCAATGAAAGCAATACAATGAAATTTTGGGAAAGATGGATTTAATACAACACTGTTCAACTAAATGGTTCTTCACATCTTCCCTGGATTCTGTCTGCACCTCTCCAAAGGAGGCTTACCTTACAGTTTGGGAAACACTGTTCTAGACATTGAAGTTTGGATAATAAACACGTTCAGGTTCTTTGTTGACTTTAGTAGAACTAGGAAAATGCTTTGAAATAACAATGGTCTGTGAAAGAAACAAAAATTCAAATCATGCAAAGATATAATTTGTTTAATCATGATGATTTGTTGGGTTTACTTGAGAACTTAAGGCAAGGCTAGGCAACATTTTTTTAGCTTAAAAGCGCCAACTCAAACTTCCAGTTGGTTGGCAGGCCATAAGACACGTTCTGATGGTTTAGCAACATCTCTAGAAAGAGCAGAACTAAATATGTCTGGGTGTTTTGTTTTGTTTTGTTTTGTTTTGTTTTGTTTTGTTTTGTTTTATTTCCTGGAAGAATGATCAAGAAGGCTTCAATTCACAGCTGCTTTGTAGATGTTTTCCATTCTCACTTTATTTTATAGCTTTTACCTGAAAATCATACTGCTGGGAGTTGCATCTCATAGCCAAGAAATTTTGTGGCCGAAGCTAACCTATGAGGTGGATAGTTGCATTTATTAAATTTTAGGTAGTTTGTCATCAGAGACTATAATGTTCAAATTGTCCTCAAATCACCATCTTGGCTATTTCTATTATCCTAGTAGCTAGATATTCCTATCTCTCATACGTGTAGAAATATTTTTGTTTTCTTCATTTTTGTTCCATTATTACCTTATCTTGAATTTCATACGTGGAGTTGATTCGCAGCACAGCTGGTTAATGCTGGCTCTCCCACTGGATTTTCATCTCGATTGTGTGGACCTGTGTTGGTACTTGCTGGAGCAGGAGTGGGGAAGTATGGCACAATCTGTGGACTTCAACTCCCAGAATTTCTGAGCCAGCCATGCAAGTCCACAGATTGTAAAGTTGCCATAATTGCCTGCTAGAGGTACAGAACAGGATATTAGTGACCTATCCCTAACCTGTCCTTTTTGTCTTCTCTCTACCCCTCACCCATCTCCCTTTCACCATTCTTTCACCTTACTAATCCTCTTGTCTGTAACCCTCCTCTCCCCATCAAAACAGATGGAAACAAATTACCTCCTAATCTGTGATTGTGTTTGGGCGACACACTGCTTTGCATCCAAAGGCTGCCATGGAAATGCAAACAAAGAATTCCAGGGAAGTTAATACTAGGACAATGCCAAGCATGGCCATGCAACAGGCCTGAAAAACAGAACAGGAAATCAAGGACAAGAAGCTGCATTGTTTGTTGGCCTCCCCTTAGAGAGACTCAAGTGTAGTCAGTCTTTCTCCCAAATGTTTCTGAAGCAGATTCAACAAGCAGTACTAAAGTCCTACTGATTTTAAAGCATTCGTAAGGCATTCTGGCTCAACCACAGGGACCAGGGGACTAAGAGCTAGAACTGAGGATAAAAACCAATTCTTGAAGCATTCACACAGGTTTTACAAGGGCAACAAAAATCACAGGAACCATGAATGGAGGGGAGGGGGAGGCAGTAGTGAGTGCCCACTGGGTGCCCCCCCTTCAGTTGAAACTCATCTAGCTTCTGTGTATGAAGTCAAATGCACAATATATGTGTAGGAGATGACCAGGCTGAGCCTAGGGAAGGGTCAAACATGTCATCAGTTCTGAGTCCCTATGCTCTCAAAAGAGACCTAAGTTCCTTATCTATCATTGACTGTTATTAGTTCAGATTCTTGTAGAGAACTTAAGCTGGCAATAAATCTTTATACCCATTTGAACTGCCTGGATCTCCTGATCTCCCTGGCACTTAACATGGTTAAGCAGTTCAGTGTTTATTCCATCTTTCCACAAAACAGAACTTCTCATAAGATTGAGAAATATATGTGTATGAGCAGGATTAACAATTGCTGTTAGAAATCTCAAGACTACTTAGGGCTGGAGTGGACAGAGTGTTGCAGTACAGGCAACCTCCAGGTTGTACCTCTCAGGCTCCCCACAACACACTAGAAGTACTCCTATTAATTATCCTATTATCTTTAATTCAATCACATTTTGTTTTAGTTCAGACTTTAACTGCTTTTGGGAATATGGTCTGCGATGTGAATAAGGTGGTATAAAATAATCTTAGTGGCAAAGTCATAAAATGGATACCACAGAAAGTCTGAAGAGTGACTTCACAGTAGCCAGAGTCTACTAAGCTTGGGCTGGTTCTAATCAGAAATGCTCCACCAAAAAAATAACAAATAAAATCCATAGTATGTCCTTTTCACAGAAGATGGATTTTCTTCTTGTAGGATTGGTGCATGTGCCCATGTATAAATTCAATATTAATTAACTCAATGAGGACATTCAATATTGTACCAGCAAAAACAATCTCTCCAGGACTCAATCCAATTTCTGCCTGTTGTATTAGCCCTTGTTGTTCAGATATTCTTCACAAAGAAAACAGAAACTTGGCCCCAAGGAGAACTCACCACGATCTGATGCCGTAGTTGACAAAAATCATCACTAGTATTGCATCAAATGTATTGGAAACAGGGGTTGTGCACTAAATCAATCAAATAGAAAACGTTGACCACAGCCACTACCATGCTGCAGATAATGTAGATGACAAGGCAACCTTCCGTCGTGAGCTCAAAACATATCTATTTATTAAAGCGGGACTGGCATAATTTGTGTTGAATTTTAAATTGGGTATTCTTAATATTTTTAAATTTTTAAATCTAAATTTTAATAATCAGCCTTTAAAATTTGCTCTTTTAAATGTTGTTTTAAATTGTATATATTTTGTTTTTATTCTGGCTGTACACCGCCCTGAGTCCTTCGGGAGAGGGGCGGTATAAAAATTTAATAAAATAAAATAAATAAAAATAAAATAAATTTAGGGGAAAAGTGAATACTGTTGACACCTTTTCCCAGATTTGAAACCTGATAAGAAATCAGAATAGAATAGAATAGAATAGAATAGAATAGAATAGAATAGAATAACTTGATTGTCACTGTGTATGCTAATTGTCATACATGAAAATGAAATTTCATTGCATACAGCTCTCAAAGGGTCACTACCTCCAATATACACTACATAAACCTGACAAAATAATAAATAAATAAATAATGGATATACCCACATATTGTCAGGCCTGGAAGCCATCTTTTTATAGGACACAGAGAAACCACACTGTCTAGTTCAGATGTATACATGTACATGGTGAGAAAAAAGAATCCTGCAAGTTTACCAGACGGATGGCATAGGGAACAAAACTGTTATAGAATCTGGTAATCCTGCTAAAAATACTTTGAAACCTCCTCCCAGAGGGGAGCAACAGAAGCAGACATGAAGTGGGTGTGGGGGTCTCTGATAACGCTTTGAGCTCTGAATACATCTGATAATACTGCTGTTTAAATCACAGAAGATGATTGAGACAATTCTGCTGCTCAGTTGAGGAACCACTCAACATGGCATGAAAATCATCTGATACTTCCAGATTGCTAGTCTTTCTATTTTGCAAGCTTTCACAAATGTTCCAGCTTAATCTGAAGTCATTTTTCCCCCCAAGACATCTTTGGATCTCTACCATTTTGCAAATACTATTAGGCATCTCTGCAGGTTTTTCAGGTTTAAGAGCTTGCAGCATAAAATACAGCCAATATAGCAATTCTGTTCTCCCTTGTGATATCATTATTGTTCAATGATTGAGTGTCCTTCAGCATTCAATTTTTTTTTTAAAAAAATCACCCAACTTCCATTTCCCACACATTTTGGTATATTTATAGTGTTTTGCAAATAAATTCCCTTCAAGAGGCATATGGGGAAAAGATTGATATGTAAATAAGAGCACCGAAATCCTAAGAAATCTTTCAGTCATATGATACTTTATTCAGTTGCTTTCCAAATCCTGGCATAATTTACTCTGCTGAGGAAATGGGATTGTATATTTGGACTTGGGAGAAGACCAAAGCAGGATTTAAAAAAAAAAAAAAACCACTAAGACATTGGAAGCTCCATGAACAAGAAGCTAAATTTTAGAGGGAGAGTAAAGTGATTTAGTGATTAAGACACTAGGCTAGAAAGCCAGAGACTGTTAGCAAATTGGGTGACTGAGGCCAATCACTCAGAATCTCTCTGCCCAATTCACTTCACAGGGGAAAATAGGAGGAGGAAGGTGTGTGAGATATATTTGCCGCATTGAGCTATTTGGAAACATAATAAAGGTGGGATATGAATAGGTGCATAAAAATAAAAATAGCACAGGAAGCTCTATAGAAAAAATATCAAATCCTAATGCTTGTACAGATAGATCTTGATTTACAATAGTCAGTTTAATGACCGTTCAAAGTTTCAAAAGCACTAAAACAAATGACTTATGACCATTTTTCACACTTTTGATTGTTGCGACATCCCAGTGATCATGTCATCAAAATTCAGATGCTTGGCAACTGACTCATATTTATTTTATTTTATTTTATTTTTGTTTTACATTTATATCCCGCCCTTCTCCGAAGACTCAGGGCGGCTTACAGTGTATAAGGCAATAGTCTCATTCTATTTGTATGTTTTTACAAAGTCAACTTATTGCCCCCCCAACAATCTGGGTCCTCATTTTACCTACCTTATAAAGGATGGAAGGCTGAGTCAACCTTGGGCCGGGCTTGAACCTGCAGTAATTGCAGGCTACTGTGTTCTAATAACAGGCTCTAACAACCTGAGCTATTCCGGCCCTTTTATTTATGATGAGTGGGGTCACGTGATTGCCTTTGGCAACCTTCTGACAAGCAAAGTCGATGGGGGAGACAGATTCAATTAACAACCGTGTTACTAACTGAACAACTGCAGTAATTCAGTTAACAACTGTGGCAAGAAAGGTCGAAAAATGTGGCAAAATTCACTTACCAGCGGTCTCACTTAGCAACACAAATTTGGGGCTCAATTGTGGTTATAAGTCGAGGACTACCTGTATTCACTAACCATGGTACAGTACCACATGCTTCTCTAACTTTTATTAAGCTCATGTCCTTGTTATGTCCCCTTTCTCTCATCCCTAGCCCGAACTCTGGGCTCAGCCCAAGTTCATCTTTAACTGTTCCACTTTTAAAGCAGTTATTTCCATCTTCCCTTGATACAAGTCTTGTTTTACGAATAACACACTGACAGGTTGGTGATGGGGAAGCTGAGAACAGTCCAACTCTGGATGCTGTTGCAAGTGAGCCGCTTCCTAACTCGGGGGACACCGCCGTGCAGTGGTATTTTGCCTTGGATTGCAGGAGAGACCAGAATCCTAGAGGCAAAAAGAGGCTTCTGCTTGAGTAAGATTTTACTACTCTTTGCCAAGTGCTAAACATAGCTTTCTTATGTGTACAGAAATAGTTTTGCTAGACTTCTTTTTAAAACCAAAGTTTAGGAAAACAACTAATGGCCTCTGGAGGGAAGCTTCCCAATACAGTGGAGATCCCTCCCTAACTTCACCCTGCACTCTCTTCTGCCCAACTGACCTGTCGATGGGGCTGTTTTTGGACATGGTTTTGCTATTTTTTCAGAAGAGGAAAAGACCCGTGATGAGAAAAAAATATGCTTAAGTGACTAATTACTTAATTACTAATTACTCAGCCTTTCCCTGAGGCAGTCCTGGCAAACTCTCGGTGTCAGGAATAAATTCAGCTGGACAACCTGCTTTGCCTGAACCTTCCCACCTCTGCCAACGCACCTTAAAGAAAGTAATCCATCCACCATTGTCCTTAAAATGTCTCAGATTTCTGAGGAGAATTCCTCTTGCTGGTCTTGTAATTGAAGCAAAATAGAGCTTAGCTGTCAGAGCAGCACAAATTATGCTGGCATATTTGTTGGCTGACTCAAGGACTGGAGGCATGCAAATCAACTAGGCCCTAAATTTCTATTATAAGGCCAAGGAATGCTATTTGGCTGACTGAGATGAGTGAATTGAGATAAAATGTGAAAATAGAAGAAAATAGAAGATAGGCTGCAGAACCACCACAGGAGCTTCTGAACAGCAGCCAGCAATATCTCCCTCCAAAGAAATTGACAAAGTGACAGGAGGAGAAAATACGAATCACATCAGAGGTGGAACCATTTCAGTATCATGAGAACTATCAATGTATCTGGAAATTCCCACTCTCTAAGGAGGAGCAAAGGGGACTTACTTATAGGTGATGAGTTCCTAGACCAATCAAAAGACATTGTACTGCTCTTCTCTTCCTTTCTTCTTTAATGAAGTTATCGAGACACAGAAAGAACAGAGAGAAGATAACATGAAGTATTTTGAAGGACTACTGGAAAACAATGACTGATTACCCTATAACCTTCAATGAACAAGACCAATAATGTTTGATCCATATGACTGGTGTTGACCTCTCTTGCCTTCTCACATACTTACTCCTCACATACTTACCAAGTTCAGGCCTTTGGCTTTGTGTGCAGCAAGGGGGAGGATGCCTGCCAGAATCAGCTGAAGACAAAGAATGAAAAGAATAATAATTTGATTGATTCAAGATCCCTCGGCAAAATTGAACACGGACTTCAGAAAAGCTGACAAGTTGCTACTTCATCTGAAAGATCTAAATGAGAACATCTATCTTCTTACTATTAATTATTTTATATTAATATTATATTATTATAATATAATATAATATTAATATAATATTATATTATTATTATATAATATTATAATATATTATAATATATATTATAATATTAATATTATATTATATTAAGTATTAAGTATTAATAAATATTAATTGTGCTGACCAATTGGCCCCCATCTTCACCCATATCTTCAATAAATCACTAGAGATGTGCTATGTTCCTTCTTGCTTCAAATGCTCTACCATCATCCTAGTGCCGAAGAAGCCCACCATCAAGGAACTGAATGACTACAGACCAGTTGCTCTAACATCTGTAGTCATGAAAACCTTTGAAAGGCTAGTGCTTTCCTACTTGAAAACCATCATGGATCTGCTGTTAGACCCCTTGCAATTTGCATACCGAGCAAATAGATCAACAGATGATGCTGTTAATATGGCTCTGCACTACATCCTACAACATCTTGAATCTCCAAAGACGTATGCAAGGGTCCTCTTTGTAGATTTTAGTTCAGCATTCAATACCATCATTCCAGACACTCTTCTAACTAAGCTAAACCAGCTACAGGTACCGGAACAGACTTGTAAGTGGATCACAAGCTTCCTAACAAACAGGAAGCAGCAGGTGAAGCTAAGCAGGATCACATCAGATACCTGTACAATTAGCACAGCCCCCCCCCCAAGGCTATGTGCTCTCCCCACTTCTCTTCTCTCTGTATACCAATGACTGCATCTCCAATGATCCATCTGTTAAACTACTGAAGTTCACAGATGACACAACAGTGATTGGTCTCATTCGAGACAATGATGAATCCGCATATAGACGAGAAGTCGATCGACTAGTCTTGTGGTGCGACCGAAGCAATCTGGAACTGAACACACTCAAAACCGTAGAAATGGTGGTAGACTTTAGGAGAAACCCTTCCATACGTCCACCTCTCACAATACTAGACAACACAGTATCAACAGTAGAAACCTTCAAATTTCTAGGTTCTACCATATCGCAAGATCTAAAATGGACAGCTAACATCAAAAACATCATCAAAAAAGGACAACAAAGAATGTTCTTTCTGCGCCAACTCAGTAAGCTCAAACTGCCCAAGGAGCTGCTGATCCAGTTCTATAGAGGAATTATTGAGTCTGTCATTTGCACCTCTATAACTGTCTGGTTTGGTTCTGCAACCCAACAGGAAAGACACAGACTTCAGAAGATAATTAGAACTGCAGAAAAAATAATTGCTACCAACCTGCCTTCCATTGAGGACCTGTATACTGCACAAATCAAGAAGAGGGCTGTGAAAATATTTACAGATCCCTCACATCCTGGACATAAACTGTTTCAACTCCTACCCTCAAAACGACGCTATAGAGCACTGCACACCAGAACAACTAGACACAAGAACAGTTTTTTCCCGAAGGCCATCACTCTGCTAAACAAATTCCCTCAACACTGTCAGACTATTTACTGAATCTGCACTACTATTAATCGTTTCATAGTTCCCATCACCAATCTCTTTCCACTTATGACTGTATGACTATAACTTGTTGCTGGCAATCCTTATGATTTATATTGATATATTGATCATCAATTGTGTTGTAAATGTTGTACCTTGATGAACGTATCTTTTCCTTTATGTACACTGAGAGCATATGCACCAAGACAAATTCCTTGTGTGTCCAATCACACTTGGCCAATAAAAAATTCTATTCTATTCTATGATATTCATTAAGTGTTGTATCATTAAGTGTTAAATTGTACCCTATGACCATCATTTGTGTTGTAAATGTTGTACCTTGATGAAGGTATCTTTTCTTTTATGTACACTGACAGCATATGTACCAAGACAAATTCCTTGTGTGTCCAATCACACTTGGCCAATAAATTCTATTCTATTCTTCTTACTATGACAGCTAGTTTGGTATACTGGTTAAGGCATCAGGCTAGAAACGGAGAGATTGTGAGTTCTACTCCCACCCAGGGTACAAAGACAGCTGGTTGACTTTGGGCCAGTCATTCAATCTCAGCTCTAGGAAAGTCACCAAGAAAACTGGGGGAACCTGTCCAGATGGTCTTTGAGAATCAGACACAATTGAACAGAATTAAAAAACAACCAATCTTCTTACCACACATTTATATGGCTGGACAATCCTGGTGACAACTTGTCAACAAGTTCTAGCACTTAAAAAGAAGAAAAGCAAAAATAAAAAATAAAAAAATGCAGATACAGTGGAATACTGTGGGGGCGGGAATGGCAGGACACATGAGTAAGAATTCTCTCCTTACCACTCTTCCCAATTCCTGGGGAATGTCAAGGTTTTTAAAAACAATCCTTGAAGAAATAAAGGAAACCTTTAGTATGGACAGCGGTCTGAGCAGAGAACTGATGAATCAGGATATCTGCAGATTCTGATTAAAAAAATCAAAATGGCGGTTACAACAGTGAATCAAAGATCTGCCCTGACAAATTACCATCTTGAGTTTTTTTGACCAGAGCATGTGGCATGGAAGCAAATTTTTGCAGTTGTCACCCTGGAAGGAAGGCTGAGCTGGCCTGGTTCTTGTCATGGTCTCAGACTGTTCAGGTTCTTGGCAGGAAGAACAGTGACACACTGTTTGGAAAGTAAATCCAAGGACTTAGGAAGTAAAAACAGCACTCTGGGAGTTGGAGTCCCCTCCCATATGGAGATGGGAGGTTGAAAAGTTTCAAGCTTTTGGCAGTTCAGCGGATGAGGACATAAAACCAGACAGTTGTTCTTCATTCCTGAACAGCTTGGCATTTCACTGTTATGATTAATTACTTATTTATATTACATTTATTTGCAAACTACTCCATGCCCCTTGAGGAGGAAGAGTGGTAGGTAACATTATAAATCCTAGTTGTGGCTCACACTTACATATTTTATTGGTTAAGTATAACAACTAAAAAATATAGTAAAACACACCCAAAATATAATGTTGCTAATATAATCAAAAAAGAATGTGCAAAATAGTAATTAAATGAGTGAAATTTGAAGAAATAAAAGAGACATCTATAGAGTATTGACACACAACTAGCTCAATCTTTAACATATTATTAAATCTAGTCATTTAGATGCTCTATTGCTCCATCCCTTTTCTCAGTTTTAATTCAATATATTATTATAGAATAATGATTATATTTATAATGTACACATCATCTATTTTACATATATAAAATAATTGTAGGAAACGACCAGGCTGAGCCCAAGGATGCGGTCAAATGCATCATCAGTTTGGAATCCATATGCCCCCATAAGAGACCTAAGTCCAGCCCCTCCCCCTTGAAGTCCACTGAATCGTAGCTGCCACCAATTCCCCTTGACTGTTAGTAGATCAGATTCTTGGGTAAAGGTAGCATGACATAAATGTGTAGTGCTTTTGAACTCTTACCTTGGTCCATGACTTCTTGCACCTGACAATAATATATATAATTTATATTTATGTAATATAATAAGGATTCTTAACATTATGTTACTTAGATACATTAGGATAGAATTTCCCAACCTTGGCAACTTTAAGATGATTGGACATCAACTCCCAGAATTCCCCAGCCAGCTATGGGAGTTAAAGTCCACCAGTCTTAATGTTGCCAAGGTTGGGAAATGCTTGCCATTTTGGATATTAATGTCACAAGCATACTTGTGTGTTTATTTATCATTTCCAAATGCAATCCTGTGAACTATTCCTTCCCCTCGGAAGAGAGGGGAACGAGAGAAGTTACCGAATCTTAGTCATACCACAACTGTCCTGCTAATTTGATACTGTCCCTTCCACTTGCTGGCCAAAGTCTCAGGAGTCTTTCTCATCATTTGCTACCTGATCAGTTTCCTGAGGGCAGCAGGATTGAAAGTGGGGCCTTTGGCCTGCAAATATTATGGTGGAGAAGAATGAATTGAGGGCCGTCCTGGTTGCACTGCAAGACACCAGCTATCTGTCTCTAGTCTCATAAATTGAAATATGGTTGCATGTGTTTTACATCAGGGGTCCTTAACCTTTTTGGTTCTGTGGACCGGCGGCGGTGGCAGCAGCTTCAATGGTTTTGGTGTGGTGGGGAATGGTTTTGAGTGCAACCTAAATCCCATACATGGGCAATGAAGCTTCATGCATTGTTCCTGGGCCCGAGGGATTGGGGACCAGAGGTGGTATTCAGCCGGTTTGTACTGGTTCAGGCGAACCGGTAGTGGAGATCGCAGGTGGGCTCGCCCACCCACCCTGTCACTATGCCTTCCTATTTGGCTACATTTTTGAGGCCAGGTGCATGCATGGAAGGCGGGCGCGCAAGCGTGGAAGGTGTGCACACAGGGCGAATCGGTGGTAACAATATCTGAAACCCACCTCTATAGGGGACCCCTGTTTTACATGATGCACAGATGAAAAATTGTAGGAAAGCCAAACAGGAGGCAGTCAAAGCTTTAGCTTAGAAACAACATTTCAGTCTAGCTTCTGAGAAAGGTGAGAAAAACCTTAGAAAAAGATGCTACCTTATGTTAACTCAGGATAACTGAGGTTGAGGAACTCCACGTATAGTTTTCAAGATTGTTGCATTAAAGATCCTTCAGCGAAATCTGCATCGTTGTTGCTTTCTTGGTCTTGCGTGTGTGTGTGTGTGTGTGTGTGTTTGTGTGTGTGTGTGTTTATTGTGTGTGTGTGTGTGTGTGTGTGTGTACACACACCTTTGAGTCAGTATTTGACTCCTGAGGACTGCCTGAACTGGTCCCTGCAGTTTTCCTGGCAATTTTTTTCAGAAATAATTTGCTATTGCCTGCTTCCGAGGGCAGAGAAGGAGGGAGGGAGAGACTAACTGGCCCAATGCCACCCAGCTGGTTTTGTGAACTCTCAGCCTCTTGGGTTTTAGCCTTAGAGTCTTAACTACTATACCAAACTGGCTGTTTTGTCAGCTTTGTGGGGTTTGAAAGGTAAAGTTGTTGAAGTAAGGTCATGGAAAACGTACAGCATTGTTGCTGATTCAGAGGCTGCAAAGAGCAGGAGAAGCAGAGGCTGGTGACTCACCACTGCAGCTGAACTGAAATGCGTGCCCAGCTCATTCCTAAAAGCACAAGGGGACACAAATAAGATGATTCCAAAAGCTGATTGGAGGAGCCCAATCATTAACAGGAGTGCCTGCAAAGTAAAAGATAATCATTTTTTAAAATCTTCCAAGTATAGAGAAAACATGGAGAAGAATGACAACTTATACCAGAAGGTGGATAGGGAATGGGACGCTCACTGACAGGTAAAGGGATTAGTCTACTAAGGCCATTCACAAAGGACACTGTTTTGCATAAGCTGCTGCACCCAGGAAATTTGGACAAGGACATAAAAATACTGATAAATTGTTTGAGGAAGACCTTGTGTGTCCTTGAACTTCTAAAAGCCCCATGCCTAGTGTTTACCCCAAATACTGTGGGATGTCCCTGGAGAAAACTCTGCAGAAGGACTCCAGCTTCTGACATGGCAGCTTCACGGCTTCTTGACAGAGACAAAAATTCTTGCACGTTCCTAAACCCAGCTGATTATTTGGATAGGGAAAAAAAAATCAAATAGCTCACAGATAGAACAATGAAAAACAATGCTTTTTTTCCTGGAAGTCAGAATGAACGATCCTGATTAAACACTTATACCCAAACCAGGAAGATTTATCTATCTTCTTTTACTCTCTCCTGTGCTAGCTTCATATCTCCTTCAACATTCTTCCTAATATTTATTCATAAATTCCCATCCAGTTCTACTGGAAGCAGCCATGATGATATAGTCTTATGGAGTGAAGGTCTCTTTTCAGATTATTCCCTGTTTCTCTTCTCACCCGGAAGTTTACAAATTGCACTGTAACAATATCAGGAAATGTCTCAACCACCCGCCACCCCAAATGGGCTGTTGTTGAAGACACTTTCAGCACCAGCATTGGCCCACTTGAAGCATCTCTTTCCTTATTCCACAAGGAGGTTAGCACAAAAATAGTAAGCTATCTTGTAAAGGTAGCTTGAAATGTTCCCAGCACTCTGATCACATTGATTCTAAACAGTTTGGGGAAATGGAACAAATTAACCCCTCACTGTTGTCACATTATGGAAAGAACTTGATGGAAACAGTTGCACGCATGGAAAGTTTAGCACTGGGGTTTTCAAGGTGGAGTTGTTAGAAATACATCCCAAAACAGCTTTAGGGTTTGTTTACTTAGGTTTTGAGTACTTAGCTTTGAAATGTTTTTCCGACATTTAAATTACTCATAGGCATGGATCTTTTTGCTGAAATATGAAGTCTGAAGGTTACCACCAAAACAAGAGGCTTCGGGTATCATATTTTTATGTAGAACTGACACACTAGTATTTGTATTAATTGGACAGTGTCAGTGTTGTATTAATTGGAACTGAGCACAAAATACATAACTTTTAAGCTGAGAATACACAGAACTACATTCTCTTCCAGCAGTTTTCAAACCATCTTAAGCAACATCCCTGTATTTAGCAGGCCACGTAGTTGAGTAAGGAGGCCACCCTGCCTCCTAAAAATAAACTGAAGAGGAACTATTTTGAAATTACGGAAACCTTTTCTTTTTTTATATGAGATTGGAATTCCAAACATTTATCTTGATTATTTTCCTTACCCTTTTTTTATTTTAAAGGTTATTTTAAACATTTCTCTTAAACATTTGGTAGAAAGAAATGCAAAAAGTGGAAAAGAAATACACAGAGAGACAACAAAACAAACATAACAACAACAATAAAACAAAATGAAAAAACAAGGGTTTCTTTTCTTTAATGTTGGTTGGGACACTTGTTTGAGATTGGATGAATATGTGATATATAAAATTTTCTTCAAATAGAATTTTAATTTACAAGCTGCTGATAGAAGAGAACTAGTAAAAAAAAAATTAAGAGCAATCAAATGATGTTTTCCAATTATAGCTGTATCTACAAAGTCAATGCACAAGGCCACTTCTTGAAATAGATGTTTTTTTACCAGTGATTTATAGTACTACTGGAATGGCCAGGTAATTCAATTTTTTTTACCTCTGTATCTATGATGTTGAACTTAGTTTATTCTTGGCGTCAATATGGATAGTCCTCAACTTACAACCATTCACTTAGTGACCATTTGAAGTTACAACAGCACTGAAAAAAAGTGACTTATGACCAATTTTTATACATCCTCCTGTTGCAACATCCCCATGGTCATGTGATCAAAATCTGGGCTCTTGGCAACTGGCATGTATTTATGACAATTGCAATGTCCCGGAGTCATACGATCATCATTTGTCCCAGCTGGATTCTGACAAGCAAAATGAATGGGGGAAGCTAGATAGACTTAATGACTGCATGATTCACTTAACAACTGCTGTCATTCACTTAACAATGGTGGCAAAAATGTCATTAAATGAGGAACAACTCACTGAACAGCTGCTTTGTTTAGCAATGGAAATATTGGGCTCAATTGTGGTCGTAAGTCGGTGATTGCCTGTATACAATCTTACTGTGCTGTTTGCCATTGCCCAAAACACAGAGGAGAGTAAAGGAAGTTGGACAGCTCCCCAATCATGCCAGGAGTCCCACCCCCAAAAAAAGAGGGCAAGAGAGGCAGCAATGATTCAGTTACCAAAATGTGTGCTTTCAAAACAGCATGATCCTTGCTTCAGAACATCATCAGACATCACACTTGCAACAGAGCTTGGAAAGCAGTAACCAAATCATTGCTTTGCTATTTTCTCCAAAATGTTGCCTTGTTGTCATAATCCTGAGCAGGGTCACGTGATCACCATTTGCAGCTCCTCCCAGCTGGCTTCGGACAAGCAAAGTCCATGGGGGAAGCCAGATTCACTTAAGGAATTAAATAAATAATTTGTGTTTTGTTTTCTTACAAAAGTATAGAGTTATGAAATCCAATTCCCAGTATTTAAAGGAAAGTACGTCTGCATAAGTAGTTGATGGTCCCTTTCTAGTGCTTCTCAGTTTGAGAAACCAGATTCCTTTATCCACATTACTTTTTTTTGGGAGAACAGCTCTTGCTTGCAGGATGAATTTAGAACTGGGGGTTGTCACATGTCTAGTTCAAAATCTACTATGATCTGGCCCAGGGGTCTCCAACCTTAGTAACTTTAAGGTTTGTGGACTTTAACTCCCAGAGTTTCTCAGCCAGCAAAGCTGGCTGAGGAACTCTGAGAGTTGAAGTCCACAAGCATTAAAGTTACTAAGGTTGGAGACCCCTGATCTGGCCTTCTGGCCATAGCACATGCCTTCAGTTTCAACCAGAGGGACCCAAGATAATTTGCTATTTGATACAAAGTACAATATGGTATTCCTTCACCTCTTTTGACAATGTAGCTGAGAGCAGACAATATTTTGCAGATGCAAGACAAAAAATTTGCCACAGAGAGTTTTGACTTTTAGCATTTCCCTCAATCAGTGGTTCTTAAACTGTTTGATCCAATTACTCCTTTTCTTGGTCTTGAATAATCTCATTAATCTCACACACAACCCCCCCCCTCCAGACTCTATTGTTTATAGAAGTCTTCCAGCTGTGGCAGTCCCAAACTGTATCCTTAACTCTCAAACAAGCAATTGTAAATTGCTACATCATTCCCATTTTAAGAAACTCTGCCCTAGATTTAGAATGGCTTCCAGAGGGCAGGTTCTGGGTTTGAGCATTCCTCCTAAAGAAGGAATGAAGAGAAAGTAATTTAGAATCTGTTGCTAGTTGTTACAATTCCACTTTTAACTCCTGGTCATTTACACGGTGAGGGTAAAATGCTCCTATGCCAAAAATGATCAAGTAAATTCTCAAACTTAGTAATTCAGATATATGTTTGTACTTGTATATGTAGCTCATTCTAGAACCTGATTTAGAAGAGATGCATCATACATATATAGGCAAGTTTGTCAAAACCTGTAAGAAGACAGATACATTATGGCATAGCCATGCAAATTATGAAATATGAAGAAAGGTTGCAGGAATTGGGTTTGGCTAGTCTAGAGAAAAGAAAGGTAACATAAAAGTATTCCAGTATTTGAGGGGCTGCCACAAAGAAGAGGTGTGTCAACTTATTATCCAAAGCACCAGAGGGCAGGACAAGAAACAATGAATGGAAACTAATCAAGGAGAGAAGCAACCTGGAATTAAGGAGAAACTTCCTAACAATGAGGATAATTAACCAGTGGAACAGCTTGCCTTCAGAAGTTGTAGGTGCTTAATCACTGGAGGTTTTTAAGAAGAGATTGTACAGCCACCTGTCTGAAATGGTGTAGGTTCTCCTGTTCAAGCAGGAGGTTGGACTAGAAGACCTCCATTGTCCCTTCCAGCTCTATTCTGATTGAAACACCATCCCATTTGCATGTCTTTGATGTCATAGACACAACAGGGCAAGATGCTCACCCCAGGTGCTGCTCATTTAGAAGATGTAATACCGTAATTATTCCCACCTATTAAGCTATAGTTTTATATCATCATGGTATTCAAATAAAAAATAAAGTAGATCCCATAAACCTGAAATCTGCCTGTACCTACTTAATGCACATAATTGTTTTTCCTTATACAAAGAAAGCTTTAAAAGGATTCAGTCCAGTTTCCCAAGTGCTTACAGACATGGAGAAGAAATGTCCATTCATAATGTTCCTGGAGGGAAGCGGTGAGTGGGTGAGGAGGCCATTTTGCTCATTTGTTTCAGCAGTCCCCTTTTGCTTTCTTTCTAGCCTCCCGCTCAGAAACTGCAAAGCTCAGAAATTGGCAAAGCTCCTTCCCCATTGAGGCCATAGATTTTACTTCACTGCCTCCAAATTTCCTACTGGTGGATAAAGCTCTGCTATCTCCTATTTTGCTGAATCCAACCGAGGGATTTATCATCCGTGCTTTATGGTGTCTTTTATATATAAGAAATGAGGTGCAGGCTGCCATTCTGTTCAATGGCAAAAGGAGAGAATTCCTCCAGAGCAAAGTTTATTTTATAGCTTTAGTAGGAATCAGATTGGTCACTCATCTTAATGGCTGTATTCAAAACCAGCCTTCAGGGAAAATCCTAATTTCGGGTTTACTTTCAATGTATCTAGAAGTCACCAACTGAGGAAGACTGTCCTAATTATTTACTGGCAAGGAAGAGAGAGTTTCCAGAGCTCCTGTCTGACATTCCTGGGGAGCATCAAAAATGACCCCGAACTTGGATATCTTTGTCTTAAGTCTAAGCCAATACACCAAAAGCTTTTGTCAGATGTTATGTCTGAGCAGGCTTTATTCATTTTAATGCAGATAGGAATAAAGGAATGAAATGGCAAAAACAACAGAAAATGCAGGATGAACAAGCAAAATTTTGGTGTCTCTTCAGATATTGGCAGGCAATTTTTACTTTGGATTTCTTTTGCCATCTTGGGATTGAAGAGCAATGACAGGCTACGAGGAGGGAAAAAGCAGAATGGAAAAGTGTGTTCAAATCTCAATAAATGCATAGAATCTAACGACATATTTGACACAGTCATTATTGATGTATTATTCCTTGCCTCTCTATTTGATTATAATTTAAGCTGCCTGAAAAGCATTTATTTTGGGGGATTCATTAAGGTTAAAAACAGATTCCAGAAAACCAATGGGCCATATAAGTCATGAATCTCATGACTACCCTCTTATTTTCATGAGCTTCCTCAAGTCAACATGTAACCAGAATCACCTTGTGGGGGAGATGGATGGGATATAAACAAAAAAACAAAAACAAAAACAAACCAACCAGACAGACATGACTCTATTTCCCTATCTGTATTTTTCTTTATAAGGGTGCTTTAATTCCACACATCTCTAAACCAAACATTAAGGTACCCTTTCACCCATATCTACTCCGTTTTCCATGCTTTTAACTATAACACTACATCAAGGGTCTCCAACCCTGGCAACTTTAAGCCTGGTGGACTTCAACTCCCAGAATTCCCCAGCCAGCAAAGCTTTGCTTTGCTGGTTGGGGAATTCTGGGAGTTGAAATCCACCAGGCTTAAAGTTGCCAAGATTGAAGACCCCTGCACTAGATGACTTCATCTAAAGTTTCAATTTAAAGTTAAATGTAACAATTAAAATATTTTTTAAAAAAAACAGAAAAGCCTTTAATACACACACACATACAGAGCCCAACTGCAACATGTAACAATTGTCTAAATTCCAATGGCAAATTTATGGTGCAGTGGTTAAGATGTTGACCTAGAACCACGAGACCATGAATTCTAATCCATCCTTAGGGATGAAATACAGCTGGGAGACTGAGGGCCGGTTATTCTTTCTCAGCCTAACTTACTGTACCTCACAGGATTGCTGTTGTGGGAAAAGGAGGAGGAGGAAGGAGTATTAAGTAAGTTCTCTGTCTTGCGTTTCTTATAAGGTAAGAATAAAGGCAGGATAAAAATCTAATAAATGGAGAGACGACTTCCGGTGTCCGGTGGCAACGGACGTCTGGAAGGCTTCTCCTGCCTCCAGTGTCCGAATTCGGAGGCTACAGGCCGCGGCCATTATTTTGGTCGTCGCCTGGGCCGCTGTGCCCGGTGACACCGGGGCTTTGGATTTATAATTGCAGCAGCCTGGTGGTGAACAGGGAACGGAGAAGAATTGAGGAATGAAGAAGGGAAGGGAATATCGGCAAACGTGAGTGGAGTATTCCGGAGTGCGGGGGGGTTTTTTCTCCCCTGCGACTGGAAGGAGTACGAATTACTTTGGAGAGAGGAGAACTTAAAATAACAAGATTACCGGTTTTGTGGAGCTCTGGAGAGAAGAGGTGATGGAGAAATTTAGGAGGGAGGGTTTGAGGCCCCCCCTCCCTCTGGGGAACAATGGTGGCGTCCAGCTTCCGCCTTCACTATGAGAATCTTGATGACATCACTTCCCTTCGGCTTCCTGGTTGATTAACTGTACTCTGGACTCGTTGCTCCTGTGAGTGCCCCCTGGTGGATCCGGAGGAAATTATAAGGATACTGTGCTTGCCTGAGGATTTTGAAAATTTTTTTTTTAAATGGCAAAAGGTCAGAGACCAACTGCTGGAGAAATGGAGAGAATTCTGGAAAAGTTATCTAATATGGACAAGAAACTGGATGAAATAAGAGCAGAAATTGTGACTATCCAAAAGGATTTAAAGGATACTCAACAAGTCTCAGCAGAAAATAAGCAGAAAGTGGAAGGTCTGAGGGTGAGATGCGGGCAGTGCAGAAAAGAGGGAGATGACAAGCAATGCTGTGCTTGGACTACAGATGGATAAAATGTCTTATTTCCTTAGGTTTCAAAATTTGGAAGAAGTGGACCAAGAAGACTTGAGAGATGTTGTGACTAAACTGTTGGGAGAATTTCTTGGGAGAGGTGTTGATTTTATGAATTGGGATGTGGATCGAGTTTATAGAGTTAATTCACAATATGCACGCACGCATGCAGTTCCTAGAGAGGTTCATGTCAAATTTGTGAAAAGAGAGACGAGATGAAATTCTTAGAAAACATAGGAGTGGGGCACTGACTTATAGGGGCAGGAGATAGCCATTCTGAGGCAGATTCCCAGACAGGTACGTGAAATGAGAAAGAAATATTACTTTTATCAAGCAAATTGTACCAGAAGGGAGTGGGCTTCAGATGGCTGATGCCAGAGGGATTGATGATTTTCCGGGAGGGCATTACGAAAAAAATTAGTACAATTGCGGAGGCTGCGGCCTACGTGGAGGAACACAAAGCCCTCCTGGATTTAGATGACCCAGGAATTGAAGAAGGGGAGGTTATAGACCATGGGGCGGAGGCGGCTGCCGCTGTTGTGGCCCTGGAATTGGGTCAGGCTGAGCCCAGAGTTCTGAGATCCAAAACTAGGAAGTGACAAAGATATTTGGTATTGTGTTGGTTTTCCTTATTCTCTTTCGTATGATATTCTGATTATTCTTGACCCTTCCTTATTGTGTATGTAAGATTGAAACTTAGCTACTTCGTATCACCTGCTTGCCATATGGCTGTTGTATGTGTTTAAAATTTTGAGTAAAATTCTTATCATGTATAAGAAAAATGAAAATTTACCATACCTGATATGTATTTGCATAAATCTTTTTTGACCAATAAAAACTTTTTATATAAAAAAAAAAAAAAAAAAAAAAAAAATCTAATAAATGGACCGGGATGCCCTATGCACGGTCACTCACGCACTCGTGACGTCTCACCTGGATTACTGCAATGCTCTCTACATGGGGCTCCCCTTGAAGGGCATCCGGAGGCTGCAGTTAGTCCAGAATGCGGCTGCGCGGGTGATAGATGGAGCCCCCCGTGGCTCCCGTATAACACCCATCCTGCGCAGACTGCACTGGCTACCTGTGGCTTTCCGGGTGCGCTTCAAGGTTCTGGTGACCACCTTTAAAGCGCTCCATGGCATTGGGCCGGGTTACTTACGGGACCGCCTACTGCTACCGAATATCTCTCACCGACCCGTGCGCTCTCACAGAGAGGGTCTCCTCAGGGTGCCGTCAGCGCGGCAATGTCGTCTGGCGACACCCAGGGGAAGGGCCTTCTCTGTGGGGGCCCCCACCCTCTGGAATGAACTACCCCCTGGACTTCGTCAGCTTTCGGACCTCCGGACCTTCCGCCGCGGGCTTAAAACATATTTATTTAACTGTGCAGGACTGAGCTAGATTTTAAATTATCGGTTTTAAATTGGGTTTTATTCTATATTTTTAATTCTAAATTAACGGGCTTTTTTAGAATAAGTTTTTTAATTGTTTTTATGTTGTATTTATGTGTTTTTAAATGCCTGTACACCGCCCTGAGTCCTTCGGGAGATAGGGCGGTATATAAATTCGATCAAATAAATAAATAAATAAATAAAAAAGTTATTTCATTGTATCAGTCCTTGCCACAGGAAAGGATGCTTTAAAAGATTTCACAGACGCTAGATGTTAATGTGAATTGCAGACATGGTGGGTCCCCAAATGCACTTTGTTGCAGACTTAAAATATTCAGATGTGGCCAGCTCTCTGCACAATTTTGGCAACAGGAAGACTTTCCTTTCTAGTCCGCATTCATGGAATTTCCTGCTTGCTTTGGCTATCTAATGATCTGCAGGAGAAATGCTGGCCTAATTTTGTTGTGGCTTTAGATCAGGAGTCCCCAATCTCTGGCCTATGGATGGGCACCAGGCACCAGCATGCCAGAAACTGGGCCACACAAACAAGCAAAGCCCCATCTGCGAGATGCAGGCAGCATGCAAAACCATGCCCTCTCCGGTCTATGGAAAAACCTTTCTCCATGGAGACTGCTATGGACAGCCGGCGGCCATGTGATATGGGGCGCACAGCTGATTGGTCTGCCGGCAAGGCAGCAAACTGGCGGGACACAGTAGCACGCTGATTGGCTGAGACGCTGACAGCTCCTATATAAAAGAGCTGTCAGCGCTGTTGTTGTTGCTTGTTAACTCGTTATCCAAGTATCGGAAGCGAGTCACGGTTGAAGGTTTCTGTCAGTTAATAAATGGTTGTTAATTGTTACCCTGCATCGCCTCCTCATTGTTGTTCTGAGAATACAACATTGGCGACGGAGGATGGGATTTGCCTGAGGCGGCAGGGCTAACAGAGTCATTCACAGAGTCGTTAAGAACTATCAGCTGAGCAGATCCACAGCGAAGACAAAGACGGGTCAGTTAAAGCTGCAGAACAGTGCCTAACCAAGCATGGCAACGTTATCAACCTTCACCCTTTGATCAGACAAAGGAAACCTGGGATTCCTTCTTAGACCGTTTTGCTTGTTTCCTATCTGCTAATGATTATAAGGGGCTACCCGGGGACAGGAAGTTAGCTGTATTCCTGAGTGTCTGTGGACATGATATGTTTGAGAATGCACGAGCTCTTTTGGCACCTCAATCAGTCCAGGATGTGGCTTGGGAGACCCTGTTAGCTGTTTTGAAGGGTCACTATGCCCCACTGCCATCTAGAGTTGCTAGACGCCATGCATTTAGATTTAGATATCAGAAGGAGGGGGAGACCATTGCACAATACACAGCTGCTCTAAGACAAGCCGCCCTGTATTGTGAGTTTAAGGAGCTGGAGGAGATATTGCTGGATCAGTTGATTTGTGGAGTCAGGGACATTCGACTTCAACGCCGTCTGCTCGCTAGAACTGATATAACATTGCAAACGGCCATAGATGAGGCTAGAGCCTCTGAATTATCTAATCAGTCAGCTACAGAAATTAGGAAGCCTTTTAATTCAGCAACAACGGATAAACCATTGTTTGGACCAAGCAAGTGAAGGGGAATGGGAGATCAGCCGCCTTAAAGCCTCCCAGACCAAAAATAATGAGGGAAAGAAGACTCAGGGTCCGTGTGGGGGGTGTGGAGGAAACCACAACCGCTCTGCCTGCCGTTTTAAAAATGTTGATTGCAGGCGGTGCGGTAAGAAGGGGCATTTAGCAAGGGTCTGTAGAGCCATACTCCCTGTAAATGGTAACCCAGCGAGGCCTAACACTCGAGGTTACAGGCCACAGAATAGAATGGAACAGGTGGAAGAGGACTGTTTTACAATTGTGCGCAGCTGGCCTGAGGAAATAGTTGATCAGGCTAGCTCCAGTTTGAAAAAGAAGTTGTTTCTCTCAGTGTTAATCGAGGGCAAGATTTGTAAAATGGAGATTGACACAGGATCATCTGTGTCAATCATATCATGGGATACACTTAGGAGGTTAGTGCCTTCGATAGTGAAGAGCAGATTGTTGTCCTGCAGGCTCAGACTGCGCGATTACCAGGGGAATCATATTCCCATTTTAGGTTGGAAGATTTAGGGTACAATACAGAAATTTCAGTGGCCGCCTTAAGTTAGTTGTGGTCAATGGCTCGCTGCCCAGCCTGCTAGGCCTAGAGTGGTTCGAGGCTCTGGGATTGGCAGTAACTGGAATACACGGCACTACGCCAGATCCATTCTCAGATCTGGTTACTGAATTTGCTGACGTATTCAATGACAAGCTAGGAAAATATACCGGGACTCCTATATCATTTAATATGGACCCTAGCATAGCCCCTAGACGCCTTAAGCCACGCCGGGTTCCCTTCGCCCTCCGTCCCAAGGTGGACAAGGAGATCGATAAACTGATAGAGCAGGGAATTTTAGAACCCGTAGAGCAGGCTAGGTGGGAGACACCCATAGTGATTCCGATTAAATCGGACGGCTCTATTCGAATCTGTGCAGATTATAAGGCGACAATCAATCGGGCTCTCCAGGCGAACCCCTATCCAGTTCCGGTGGTCCAGCACCTTCTTCATTCCTTGGGCCGTGGTTCGATCTTCGCAAAGCTCGACATGGCTCAAGCATATCAGCAGTTGGAGGTGGACGATGCAACTGCGGAAGCACAGACCATCGTCACACACAGGGAGCATTCAAGTGTCGTCGGCTCCAATTCGGCGTGCGTCGCCCCGGCATCTTTCAGAGCCTCATGGAGAGGCTTTTACATGGCTTGCCGGGAGTGATACCATATTTTGATGACATATTCGTGTCAGCCATGTCGAAGCAGAGCTTGTTAACCGCCGTATTGTATTGTCTCGTTTCCGGCAGAAGGGACTAAAGCTTAAACTGCACAAATGCAAGCTAGGCGTCGACAGGTCGAATTCCTCGGGTTCCTGGTGGGCGCCAATGGTCTGCACCATCACCGTCGAAGGTGCGTGCCATCAAGGAGGCCCCTACACGAAGAATAAAGCGGAGCTACAAGCTTTCTTGGGCATACTGAACTTTTATAACATATTTTGCCCCACAAATCTACCGTTGCAGAGCCGCTCCACCGACTCCTGAGATCCCATATGCCGTGGGCCTGGGGACAGAAGGAGGCCAGGGCATTCATGCTGTTAAGGACTTACTGTTGTCCACCCAGGTATTGGTGCAATACGACGCCAACTTACCACTCACATTGGCCTGTGACGCTTCTCCATACGGGGTGGGGGCTGTCTTGAGCCATAGGCTGCCTAATGGTTCAGAAGCCCCCATTGCCTATTTTTCCAGAACTCTTTCATCTACGGAACGGAACTACGGTCACATTGACAAGGAAGCTTTGGCGGCTGTGGCGGGCGTGAAACGTTTCCATGACTATTTGTATGGCCGCTCGTTTGACTTGATCACCGACCACAAGCCGTTGTTGGGCATCCTGGCCAGCGATCGCCAGACTCCGAGTATCCTGTCTCCCAGAATGACTCGTTGGGTTGTTTTCCTGGCTGCTTACAAGTACAGACTGGTTCATCGGGCTGGCAAAGCTATGGGTCATGCCGATGCTCTGAGCCGGTGTCCCCTGCCTGTTGAGGTTGAGGACCCCGCTCCTGCGTCCTCCATCCTTCTTATAGATGACCGGCTGGCAGCTGTTACTGCTGCAGATGTGGCTAGGCTCACCTCCAGGGATAGTACTCTCCGCCAGATCTGTGACTGGGTGAAAAGGGGTTGGCCCCAGGGAAAGCTAGAGCCAATTTCAACATTACGGGCTCAAGCAGCACGAGATCTCTATCTTGCGAGGCTGCCTGTTGTGGGGCTCCAGGGTCATAATACCTAAGGAGTTACAGGAGGTGGTGTTGCACACGTTGCATGAGGGTCACCCCGGCATAGCCCGAATGAAAGCTTTGGCCCGCAGCTACGTGTGGTGGCCAAAGTTAGATGAAGCTATTGCAGACTGGGTAGCGAGCTGTCAGCGATGCCAAGAGAATATGGCAGCTCCACCCACAGCGGCCGTTAGGGAATGGGAAACCCCTAGGGCTCCTTGGTCCCGTATCCACTTGGATTTCGCCGGCCCTTTCCAGGGCCATACATTCATGGTGGTAGTGGATGCATATTCTAAGTGGGTCGAGGTTGCATCCATGACTTCGACCACTGCTGAGGTGGTTGTAAAGACATTGAGGAAGGTGTTCGCTACTCATGGCCTGCCTGATGTGTTGGTGTCAGACAACGGTCCGCAATTAACATCAGCACACTTCCAGACCTTCCTCGCGAGGCATGGCATTCGCCATGCGCTGTCGACCCGTTCCATCCGCCAGCAATGGCCTGGCTGAACGAACCGTCCGATCGGCCAAAGAGGTCCTGGTAAAGTTAGGGCCTGGGGACTGGCATACAAAACTTGCCACGTATCTCCTATCACAGCACTCAACACCTAACCCAATAACTAACCGTAGCCGGCCGAGCTACTGATGGGCGGCGGTTGAGAACTACTCTTGATCGATTGCATCCTGACTACTCGACAGAGAAACCCCGGACTCCATGGGAGGGGCTAGGATATTCAATCAGGGAATGGATTTATGCCCTAAATTTTGGTGGGGACCCCGATGGCTGCCAGGTCAGGTAGTTGAGGTAACTGGGCCTCATTCATACCGTGTGCAATTGGACGATGGGCGTATTTGGCGGCGGCACATTGATCAAATCTGAGCGCCGTTTACCCTCGGTGGGAGAAACCCCAATGAGATAGCTACCCCACTGACACCTGTGATGGTAGGCAATGAGGAGGAAGTTGAGGACATTCCTAGCACAGGGGTCTTCCAGTACAAGCGAGGCCACAGACTTACCCCATGTCAGGGTCAACAGGCTGTAAGCGAGTTTCCTGCAGTAGCAGCCGATCCGCCTCCAGCAGTTACAGAAACTCCGCTGAAAGGTCCACCATCCCAAATTGAAAATGCTGCACCGCGCAGGTCAGGGAGGAGCCGACACCGCCCGGCATACTTGGCCGATTACGCTTGCGCGATCCAGGAGGGAAGGAGTGCTATGGACAGCCGGCGGCCATGTGATATGGGGCGCACAGCTGATTGGTCTGCCGGCAAGGCAGCAAACTGGCGGGACACAGTAGCACGCTGATTGGCTGAGACGCTGACAGCTCCTATATAAAAGAGCTGTCAGCGCTGTTGTTGTTGCTTGTTAACTCGTTATCCAAGTATCGGAAGCGAGTCACGGTTGAAGGTTTCTGTCAGTTAATAAATGGTTGTTAATTGTTACCCTGCATCGCCTCCTCATTGTTGTTCTGAGAATACAACAGAGACAGACCCTGGTGCCCAAAAGGTCGGGATGGCCCCTACTCTAGATATTTTAGGCAAAATTGACTGATTGACTAGATATTTATATTATGAGGGTGCTGATTGGCTGATGAATAGCCAGTGGAATCTACATGTAATTTCCACCAGCTTTCCTAAGACAGAGACATCTCCTTTGTGTTGATATCACCTAAGCAAGAAAATTCACCAGTAAAACACAAGGCTGGCCTGAATGCACTTCTTCAAAAAGAAGGAAAGCAGGTCTCAAGTGGGGCCCTGGAACTTTAAGGAGGAAGAATTGAGTCTTTTATTGTGTGTCAAAGAGTTAAATTGTATTCCAAGGGTGCTTTTTCAAGAGGCAACTGGACTTTTTGGTTTTTTCTTTCTTTCATTGAGAAGTTGGAACTGTGCTTGAAAAAGCACCACTGTGAACAACCATGACCTGGATGACTGAGAATCTCCATAGACATTCAGTTAAGTCATACTTAAATCATGACAACATCCTCATCTTGGAGCTAGAGCAAAATTACTAGGGCATTGCTAGGTGACCCTGCAAATTTCTAAGTTATTCTCCATGTAACTTCTGAAGTTAGTTTTTAACTCCTGGCAACAAGTTCCTGGACACATCCCTGCAGTTTTCTTGACAACATTTTATGGAAGTGGTTTGCCATTGCATACTTCCTAAGGCTGAGGGAGAGCGGCTGGTCCAAGGCCACCCAGCAGGCTTTGTGTCAAAAACAGGACTAGAACTCACAGACTCCAGGTTTCTAGCCTGATGCCTTAACCCACCAAATCAAACTGGTTCTACTATCACATTGTGTGCCAGAGAACAGAAACAGCAAAGCGTTACTGCAAGTCCTCGCCTTCTTGCTTTTGGACTTCCCACTGACAGACCCATCTTAGTTGCTGTGGGAATATGTTTTTCCAGCTACTTATCTCATGGGGGTGGGGTTGGGGGTTGGGTATATTTTTAGTTTCAGTATAAACATTTATTAGCAGCTCTTTACTTAGCCACAAGATGTCAGTATGCCAACGCAAAGCAGTAGACAAATTGGGATTCCCCCCCCCCCATTTTTCCAGACAAGCTAATTACACTCAGCTGGATGCTTCTAGACTGACCTTTTATTGAGCTATCTTCGTTCATACATTTTCACAAGCAGCATCAAAAGTATACTGTACCAATAAAGGAAAATTTCTCTGAGAAAGCAGCCTATAGCATAATTTGTGTAGGGGTAAGTTGATCTACTCCTTAACTTCACTATTGAAATTTATGAGATGTCAAGAATTATATTTATTTTTTTAAAGAACAGAATCACACTTTTTATCTTTTTTTGTTTGGAACTCTTATGGAATTACCGCAGTATCTTCTGAGGTGTTATAGCAGACAGTTTTGCAGCCAAAACCTGCCAAAACGATAGTTAGGCAGATGCCTATGGTGCCAGCTGCAAATGCCAGTCCACACAGTACAGTATAATAAAACTAGAGAGGAAGCCAGAGAAAGAAAAATGAGGAGACAGCACTTGAGAGTTCAAATCATGGTTTTAATTGTATATATATTGAGTTTTATTCTTGGCTGTACACCGCCCTGAGTCCTTCGGGAGAAGGGCGGTATAAAAATCTAATAAATAAATAAATAAAATAAATAAAAATCCACTAAAATTCTATTTAAGAAAAGCAAAAGAGTGAAGAATCCTTAGGTGTCACAACCTCAGATTAGTTAAGTTCTTTGAAAGACCTCTGTTTGGTTAATAAATTCAGGGGAGATGACTTTTCAGTTCTTTTCTTTTTAACTGTGGATTACAAAATACCCTGAAAGCACATAATATTGCATCTTGAAGATAGCAACAATATTTGTGGGAACATTTACTCTGTCTCCCGACTCCACATTCCCTCCTGTTTACTTGGTGATGGAGAAGGAGAATTGAAATGACAATTTCATTTCCATAATCTCAGTGCAATTCTTTCCATAATCATATCTTGGCCTTGCAGTGAAGTTCTTCCAAAATTACTGTGCAGATTAGGGAGGTGCTGACATTTTGTTGGTCACGTTTAACATGTGTGAACAGACTAAGAGCTGCAGTGGGAGGAGTGGTGGGGATGCGAATAGCAGAGGTTTGGACTTGTGTTTGTTTTCTGGCTCTTGGGAGGCCTTTCCTTGCTTTTAGAGCTCAATTAAAGCTATTTTAGGGATTACAAGGATCATGGCTAGATGTTTGGCTCTGGGGGCTGCCTACAAAAAATGGGGGGGGGGATGTAGAAGGATGCTAGCTGAGGAAATCTGAGAGTTGATATCCACACATTGTAATGTTGCCAAGTTTGAGAAACACTGCTGTCGATGATTGGACAGAGACCCAGTCTGAATATCTGGGCTGATTTTGACAAGAGGCAGCCCATCCCAACATAGCTTTTTGAGGGTTGCTTTTCTGTTTCAAAAGATTTATAGTAAAAAAAAGAAAAAAAAGAAGTAGCTGCCTAAATAAATGTAGTTATTCATTTTATTTTATTTTTTTGTATACTCCTTTTAAGAAAAAAAAAACAAGCATGATGCCTATTTCCAATTAAGATGTCTGGCTATGCAAACATCTCCCCACCCTCTGTTCCTGGGATAGTACCGTCTACTGTTAACTATCTGTATCACTGGTGGAACAGAACAGCTGCACAAGGCATGTCCAAGGCATAAGTGTGCTCCCCCAGAGGGAAGAAAATTGACTCTCTTTTAAAGCAGGCCAGCAACAGTAGCGCAAAATCAATGCAATGCTGACTGTTGTAGAGATTGATTCGCTGATTTTGCCACTGGGTATACAAAAAAACCCGCTGAGCCATTTTCTCCCCTGAAACCTCTTTTTTACTATACAGAATGTTGAAATAGTCCTGGTGGCAATTTAACTCACCCTGTCTCCTTGCTCTTTTCTCTCCTGTTCACCTTTCAAGGTCAAGAGGAAATAAAGACGATTGCAGAACAGCTTAACCATTGTTGTAGAGCGGGTTGGATGGCTGTGGCAACTTTACAGCCTGTGGATTTCAACTCCCAGAAGTCCTGAACCCCCATGCTGGGTCATGAATTAGGAGTTGACAGGTTGTAGAGGCGCCATAGTTGTCTACCCCTGTTGTAAAGGGAGTGAAAAATGATAGAAGCACTGTGGTGTGGAAGCTAGTCTGTTCAGAATGACCTAAGACTCTACGGAGGTAAGATCAGGCAGAACATGAGAACTGGATTGGTTGAGAGAGAGCTGAATTCACAAATGACTTACCACCAACTGAACACTCACTCTGCAACCATGTTGGACCTTGTCAATAAAGGGACAAGAGGAAGGAAGAAAATAAAGTATATCTCTCAGGTACAGAAAGTTGATTACAACCGCAGTGGTAGCTGATATAATGCAGAAGATCAAACAGGCTTTTATCTAGGAAAGAGGAGCAATTTATTCACTTGTATAGAATCCCAGGCTAAAATAGGCTTATAAATAGATGAGAATTCTAAAGAGAAAAGAAAGGCAGGACTCACCAAATCAATAGAGGGAATTCGATCAGCTATAAAAAGAAATAACACCAGCCAGAAACAACTACCAAAAGGAAAAAGGGAATAATGAATACTAATTTTGGCATGCGTTGAAAAAGAACCTATGGGATTTTTTTGATAAACAATTTTTAAGGGGTGGGAGGGTAAAAACGGGTATCGGGGGAAACCCGTTGGGGAGGGAGCCAGTTCTAGCGATTGCTCGCGGCGATATTTCATCAGGTCCGGAGGTAAAGGGGAAGCTTCTTATTCCAATTCCAGAGGGCTGTTCCATCAGTACGGTAAGTGGGAGGGGCAGATATGGCGGAAGTGGGGGGCCGTATCATGTTCAGGCGGTGCGCACTTGCTGTTTAAAAGCGATTGCGTGCTCTGGCCCCTCAGACTTTTCCCGTTCCCCGAGTGGCCAGTCTCCTCAGGGCTTGGACCTTCGGCTGATGTTATGCAATGCCAGGTCCGTAGCAAATAAAGCCCCCCTGATTTATGATCTTATACGGGGGGGCCCTGCGGACCTTATGGGCATTTTGGAGACTTGGTTGGGCATTGAAGGAGGGATGCCCCTGGTGGAGATGTGCCCACCGGGTTTCCGGGCATTTCATCAGCCGAGGGCCCAAGGTAGGGGTGGAGGGGTGGCGGTGGTTATTAAAGAGAGTCTAGAGCCGATGGAGGCCACTGTACCTCAGATAGCCGGTTGTGAATCCCTTTACCTGAAATGGGGTCGTAGGGTGCAGGTGGGCTTGTTGATCGCGTACCTAGCTCCTTGCTGCGTGACAACAGCCCTGCCCGAATTGCTGGAGATGATAGCTGGGATGGCGGTTGATACCCCTAGGCTTATGGTCGTGGGGGACTTCAACCTGCCATCAGCCAGTATGTCGTCAACGGCGGCTCGGGAGTTCATGGCCTCCATGATGGCCATGGACCTGACCCAATTAGTTGATGGCCCCACCCATGGGGGAAACACACTGGATCTGATTTTTGTCTCTGGACAGTGGTTGAGTGATCTGGAAGTACGAGAATTAGTCACTGAACCTTTGTCATGGTCAGATCACTCTCTCTTTCGTCTGGACTTTTGGACCGCCGCTCAACACCGCAGGGAGACGGGACCAATGCGTTGGTTCCGTCCCAGGCGACTGATGGACCCGGAGAGGTTCCTGATGGAGCTTGGGCCGTTCCCTGGCGATCTGGCCCACGGCTCGGCCGAGGAGCTTGTTGCAGCCTGGGAACAGGCCGCAGCGGGAGCCTTGGACCGTGTCGTGCCTTTGCGGCCTCTGACCCAGCGTAGGTCTCAACCAGCTCCTTGGTTTTCCGAGGAGCTGAGGGAGATGAAGCGCCGGAGAAGACACCTAGAGAGCGCTTGGAGGTTCAGCCGTTCCGAAGCTGACAGTACACTAGTTAGGTCTTTTACCCAGGCCTATCTAGTGGCATTGAGGGAGGTCAAGCGGGCCTATGTTTCTACCCTCATTGCGTCAGCAGAGAACCGCCCAGCCTCCCTATTTAGGGTGGCTCGGTCCCTCCTTCACCAGGGGGAGTGTGATGATCCCTTACAGGGTTGTGCTGAGGATTTCAGCAGGTATCTGTTTGACAAAATCGCTCAGCTTCGGGACGGTCTGGACCAAAATTGGGTAGTTTCGGGCGAGGTGACGGAGGCTAGTCTTGTTGAGACCATCTGGGAGGAGTTTGATCCTGTGGCTCCCGAGGACATGGACAGGTTGCTGGGACGGCTGAATGCCACCGTGTCCCTCCTGGTTGGTGCTGGTCACCCGGGAGGTTACACGAGGCTGGCTCCAGGGAATTGTCAATGCTTCCTTGGGGGAGGGTGTTGTTCCCACCGCCTTGAAAGAGGCGGTGGTGAGGCCCCTCCTCAAGAAGCCCTCCCTAGACCCAGCTGTTTTGGGTAACTATCGTCCAGCCTCCAACCTTCGCTTTGTGGCGAAGTTTGTTGAGAGTGTGGTGGCACATCAGTTACCCCAGTACCTGGATGAATCTGTCTATCTAGACCCGTTCCAGTCCGGTTTCCGACCCGGGTACAGCACGGAGACAGCTTTGGTCGCGTTGGTGGATGACCTCTGGAGGGTTAGGGGTAGGGGTTATTCCTCTGCCCTGGTTCTCCTAGATCTCTCAGCGGCTTTCGATACCATCGACCATGGTATCCTGCTGCGACGGTTGGGGAGTTTAGGAGTGGGAGGCACCGTATTTCGGTGGTTCTCATCCTATCTCTCCGACCGATTGCAGACGGTGTTGGCAGGGGGGCAGAGATCGACCTCGAGGCGCCTCCTTTGTGGGGTGCCACAGGGGTCGGCTCTCTCGCCTCTCCTGTTCAACATCTATATGAAGCCGCTGGGTGAGGTCATCAGTGGTTTTGGGGTGAGTTATCAACTGTACGCGGATGACACCCAGCTGTACATTTCCACCCCTGACCACCCCAATGAAGCTGTCGAAGTGTTGTCTCGGTGTTTGGAGGCCGTGCGGGTCTGGATGGGGAGAAACAGGCTCAAGCTCAACCCCTCCAAGACTGAGTGGCTGTGGATGCCGGCATCCCAGTACAGCCAGCTGCAACCGCGGCTGACTGTTGGGGGCGAATCATTGGCCCCAGTGGAGAGGGTGCGCAATCTGGGTGTTCTCCTGGATGGACGGTTGTCTTTTGAAGATCATTTGGTGACCGTCTCCAGGAGAGCTTTTTACCAGGTTCACCTGGTTCACCAGTTGCGCCCCTTTCTAGATCGGGATGCCTTATGCACGGTCACTCACACCCTCGTCACTTCTCGCCTGGACTACTGCATTGATCTCTACATGGGGCTCCCCTTGGGGAGCACCCAGAGGCTTCAGTTGGTCCAGAATGCAGCTGTGCGGGTGATAGAGGGAGCCACTCATGGCTCCCATATAACACCAATCCTGCGCAGGCTGCACTGGCTACCTGTAGTCTTCTGGGTGCACTTCAAGGTGTTGGTTATCACCTTTAAAGCGCTCCATGGCATAGGACCGGGATATCTTCGGGACTGCCTTCTGCTACCACATGCCTCCCACCGACCGGTACGCTCCCATAGAGAGGGTCTCCTCAGGGTGCCGTCAGCCAAACAGTGTCGGCTGGCGACCCCCAGGGGGAGAGCCTTCTCGGTGGGGGCACCTATCCTCTGGAACGAGCTTCCCCCAGGACTTCGACAACTTCCTGACCTCCGGACTTTTCGCCGCGAGCTGAAAACATACCTATTCTTCTGAGCAGGACTGGCTTAATAGGGGTTTTTAATTCGTTTTTAAACGGGGTTTATTTTATATTATGTATTTTATATTTAAATTTAGGCCATATGGAATAAGTTTTTTAAATAGTTTTTATTGTAATATATTGTATTGTTTTATTTGGCTGTTCACCGCCCTGAGTCCTTCGGGAGAAGGGCGGTATAAAAATATTATTATTATTATTATTATTATTATTATTATTATTATTATTATTATTATTATTATTATTATTATTATTATTATTATTATTATTATTTTAGTGTGTTCATTATTTTAATTAGGAGACTTATCATTGCAGATTTGTAAGACATCCAAAGCTTGGGGAATGGACAGCAGATACTTCACATTTGTTAAATAAACCTATTTAACGATAATATGTAGAAGCAAGAAACAGCTTAAAACCTCAAACCAATGTTATTGTTCTTGGCTTTGGCTATGGCATTTCACAGCATTGAGGACACAACAACATTGGGCTGTGTGGTTCAGTTCCAACTTCCAACAGTCCTGACTAGCATAGCTAATGGTGGATGATGGGAGTTTCTGTCCAACAAAATCCTGACAAAGGAAAGGACTATATAATTCAGACAACACATAACTAATCAAAAATAAATCCCACTAAACATTATGGGGTTTATGCCCCAATAAACAGGGCACAATCATTGAAGCTTATTTATTTGTCGATATAAATCTGTGTTAGAAAGATTTATTTAAACCTTTGTAAAGAATTATGAAGATGAAGCATTTAGCAGAGACTCACGTAAAAGTGAGTCTCTTCAGACAGTAAGAAAAAGAAGGTAAGACAGTTGCAGCTTTAATCAAAGAGAGAAAAACATAACTTCAGCAGCTATAGCTTGCCATTTCTCCTGCTGATTTTATCCTTTGTACAATCTTACCAAAAGTGTGGAATCAGTGCTATCTTCTGTTTCTGAATTTCCAGCATATCGACATTAATTCACTTACCAGGGAACCTGAGAAGAAGTGAATGCCAAGGTCATCTGTATAAGAACAGCAGACGGTTAGAAAGAGGACACCAAAAGCCACCTGCAGCAGGCCAAGTATCACCAGCACAGCCTGAAAAAGAGAATCCACGGAGTTAAATGCAAAGTATCCTGTAATGCCACAGTAGAAATCATGCTCTAGGTAAGTATTGGAAGGATATAAGTACAGTATATGTATGTACAGTATACATACATATACAGTATATATGTACTGTATATGTACAGAATTCAAATACAATACGTGGAACTTAGCATGAGTTGAAATAGATGCTCTTCATTTTCTTTAAAACAAGTACATACATAGTCCTCAGGGATTCAAAATTAGCAAGTGGGGGTGGGAGGAGGAGGGACTTATATTGGCTGGAAGGAGACATTTTGTAACCCTATGGCAGGGGTGAAATGCTCCCGGTTCGGACTGGATTGCGTGATCCAGTAGTGATCATAGCTGGTAGTTTGGAGAACTGGTAGCAATCGCAGTGTGAGGCTCCGCCCACCTGCCCGGCTGTCAGTTTTAACAGGAAGTAATGTGTTTTGTACCCTCTGCGCATGCACAGAAAGGTTTTGCGCATGTGCAGAGGGTGTGCATGCGCATGTTACGCACATGCACGTGTGAGCGAAGCACCCGCACCCGCGTGGTGTGTGCACTTCCGAACCGGTAAGGAAGGTAAGTAGATTTCACCCCTGCCCTATGGATTGTATAGTTGGGGAAAGCAGGAATTCTAGAAAGTCATTTTATAATGCAGATAAGGATATTGTTTAGTTTTACTTTCGGTTCCCACTTTCAAAACTTTAAAGAGAAGGTGAAAGCACTGAAAGATTATTTTAAAATCTTTGTTAAATTTCAAAAATAAAAAGTTAAAATTAAAAATTAAAACAGAAAGGGAAAAATAGGGAAAGCAGCAGAGTGTAACAAGAAAAACACAGACTTCAGAGGATAATTAGAACTGCAGAAAAAATAATTGCTACCAACTTGCCTTCCATTGAGGACCTGTATACTGCACGAATCAAGAAGAGGGCCGTGAAAATATTTGCAGATCCCTCGCATCCTGGACATAAACTGTTTCAACTCCTACCCTCAAAACGACGCTATAGAGCACTGCACACCAGAACAACTAGACACAAGAACAGTTTTTTCCCGAAGGCCATCACTCTGCTAAACAAATAATTCCCTCAACACTGTCAGACTATTTACTGAATCTGCACTACTATTAATCGTTTCATAGCTCCCATCACCAATCTCTTTCCACTTATGACTGTATGACTATAACTTGTTGCTGGCAATCCTTATGATTTATATTGATATATTGATCATCAATTGTGTTGTAAATGTTGTACCTTGATGAACGTATCTTTTCTTTTATGTAACACTGAGAGCATATGCACCAAGACAAATTCCTTGTGTGTCCAATCACACTTGGCCAATAAAATTCTATTCTATTCTATTCTATTCTATTCCTTTGTTAGGAGCAATATAGGGGAAAGCAGTAAGCAAGATCACTAAGGCAAACAACAGGGACCAGGGCCTCAAGGACAGACAATTGCTAAGGTTCTTATTGTTTTATTTTTATTGTTGAGCATTGGACATAGAGAGTGGCCTTTTGAAACAGGAATTCCTACTAAAGCAACTTAAAACTCTGTTCTAAATATGAGACAAGGATCAGCCTCAAGGTCTAGACTTAAAGCCAAGTTAGAAAATGATAGAGAAATTCTAAGGCTATGCAACCTGTTTTCCTCCACCTCTGAATACCCCACCCTTGAGGGTATCAGAGCAAAGCTGCCTCAGTTACTTCCAGAGAAGAATGTTGTCGTGCATCCATCCTGCCTCATCCACAGGCAGTTTGCACACACCATCTTCCACTGAGAGCCCATCCTCCAACTTTTTTCTGACCACAGAAAATCCATGAAGAAGAAACAGAAGGGAACATGGCACAACACCTTTTGAATGGTAGTGCTGTTTTTCTGTGCCTGAAAATACCCCAAGGTAGTACCAAATCGAGTTGGTCTCACAATTCTTTCTGATCTCTTCCTAAAAGAGACAGATAGAAGATAGGTTGTCACTCACCCCAAATATTCTTGGCTGAATCCCAAGAAATTTCTGTAACAAGGGTGCTTTTTCCAGCATATTTTTCACGTCTGGTTTATAGCTTCTGTAGCGTAGCACCTATGAGTGTTACAGAGTAAGTAGGAGTTAGGAAAACAAAGGTCCATTTTAGTTATGTCACATCATTTGTAAATTTGCAGCTGATCAGTTAGCTGGAACTCTAACCTTACCATCATTCCTAAGGATCTAAAAAAGCAAGTTGCAAGAAATGTATTTGTAGTTTCCATCCTTCCATTAAAATCCGTTCACATTAGTCTGCAGAGAGCATGCCCTCTATAAGGATATACAAACTTAGTCTTGAATTAAGAATCTTCAAATTAAGATTAATACCAGCTTTTTGAGGTAGGCCTGCTCGAGACATATTTATTTATTTATTTATTTATTTATTCATACTTTTATACCGCCCTATCTCCCTAGGGACTCAGGGCAGTGTACAGCCATATAAAAAACACATAAATATACAAAGTAAAACATTAATCTAAAAAACTTATTAAATAGGCCAAATATTTAAAATAGACATATAAATAATAAAACCCGATTTAAAACCAAATCTAAAATTTAGACATTTAAAATTTAAAAATCTAGTCCAGTCCTGCGCAGATAAATAGATGTGCCTTAAGCTCGCGGCGGAAGGTCCGAAGGTCAGGAAGTTGACAAAGTCCTGGGGGAAGCTCATTCCAGAGGGTGGGAGCCCCCACAGAAAAGGCCCTTCCCCTAGGCGTCGCCAGTCGGTACTGCCTGGCCGACGGCACCCTGAGGAGTCCCTCCCTGTGAGAGCGCACAGGCCGGTGGGAGGCATTCGGAGGCAGCAGACGGTCCCGTAAGTAACCCGGCCCTATGCCATGGAGTGCTTTGAAGATCATTACCAAAACCTTGAAGCGCACCCGGAAAACCACAGGCAGCCAGTGCAGTCTGTGCAGGAGAGGTGTTACATGGGAGCCACGAGGGGCTCCCTCTATCACCCGCGCAGCCGCATTCTGAACTACCTGGAGTCTCCGGGTGCTCCTCAAGGGGAGCCCCATGTAGAGAGCATTGCAGTAGTCCAGACGAGATGTCACAAGAGCATGAGTGACCGTGCATAAGGCATCCCGGTCTAGAAAGGGGCGCAACTGGCGAACCAGGCGAACCTGGTGAAAAGCTCTCCTGGAGACGGCCGTCAAATGGTCTTCGAAAGACAATCGTCCATCCAGGAGAACGCCCAAGTTGCGTACTCTCTCCATTGGGGCCAATGACTCGCCCCCAACAGTCAGCCAAGGTTGCAGCTGACTGTACCGGGATGCCGGCATCCACAGCCACTCCGTCTTGGAGGGATTGAGCTTGAGCCTGTTTCTCCCCATACAGACCCGTACGGCTTCCAGACACCGGGACAACACCTCGATAGCTTCGCTGGGGTGGTCCGGTGTGGAAAAGTACAGCTGAGTGTCGTCAGCGTACAGCTGGTACCTCACACCGAAACCACTGATGATCTCACCCAGCGGCTTCATATAGATGTTGAACAAGAGGGGCGAGAGAATCGACCCCTGAGGCACCCCACAAGTGAGGCGTCTCGGGGCCAACCTCTGCCCCCCCGTCAACACCGTTTGGGCAGCCTACAATATAATAAAAGATTTAAAAAATACTAGAAAACAATTAAAATTAGTAAACTTCAATAGATTCAATTTCTGTTTTGTAGGATATATTCACAAGATCTTAAAAGGCTGCTAGCAGCTTTTCCGTCTGTCTCCTCTTTTACCAACCAGAATCAAAGTGGGCTTACTTTGAGTCTGTCTCCTGCTCTCCCTACTTCCAGGATTGAGCTGTCATTTACTTTCTTTCAACCCCTCTCCTTGCAGCTCCCGCATACCTTTCTCAAAGCTAGCTCCACAATCCTTTTCATTTCATAGTAGCTCTGCTCTCTGGGTTCTATGCTCCATCTCTTCTGCCTGAATTGAAGGACATCTTTACTGGTTTTTAATGGGATGAAACTAAAATAATTCTGCACTGAATAACTGGTGCTTCAAACTCAATGAAAGACCAGGAGGGCTGTCTGTATTAAAGGGGAATTGCTCCTATTGAGCTGGATATCTTTGGACCACCAATACCTGCCCAGTTACTACACCATTCACCTATGTCACTGCCTGTAGCATAGAACTTAAATTCTTTTTGCCCAGAATTTCTCATCAACTATTCTCTCCCCATTGAGGATAGAAAAATGTTTCTGTTGGACAGGAGCACTGTTACAGAGAAGGAAGCATCCCAATCTGTCCCTCAGCAGACCACTCTTTCTGTACTGCGCAGCTTTCAACACAATCCTTTTTGGGCAATACCAAACATAAAATTTTGATCTTTCTTATCTTAGAAAAGCACAGCAAGTTGAAACTGGCTTGATTGCAACTATCTAGTCAATGGCTCCCAAGCATTGTGTGACTTTCTTATATTTACATCTGTGTCAAAGAAGCAGCAATAGCCACAGTGGTGCAGTGGTTAGACTGCAGTACTGCAGGCTACTTCTGTTGACTGCCAGCTGCCTGCAATTTGGCAGTTCAAATCTCACCAGGCTCAAGGTTGACTCAGCCTTCCATCCTTCCGAGGTGGGTAAAATGAGGACCCAGATTGTTGGGGGCAGTAGGCTGACTCTGTAAACCGCTTAGAGAGGGCTGTAAAGCACTGTGAAGCAGTATGTAAGCCTTAAGTGCTATTGCCATTGCTAATAGAGAATGAATCAAAAAGCAAAATTAAAGTCTGTTAAACTTGAGTGTTGCTGCAGAAGCAAATGGTACTGGGTAGACCAGAAAAGAGTGGATTTCCAGACGGAAAGCAAAGCTCTCTTTTGCAAGAACAGGCTGAAAGAAAAAGCAAGTCAAAATGGAGCAATACAAACCAGATGTCTGTATTGGCTAAGGCAGGAATGGCGAAAGATACGGTGGTGATTCAGCTTTATATATTTTCAGACAATTTCCCCTCCATGCTTTTTAAAGTTACATTTTAATACTGCATTTGTAGCAGTTCCCCTTTCTTTTCTGTTGTAATTTTCTACTAAAATGCTTTAAAGGGGAAAAAAAATAGCCTTCTCAAATTTTTCATAGCTGTACTTTTAAGGGCATAAAAGGGGAATCTGCTATACAGTACTTGTTTCATATGTACACTTTTTTTAAATTTGCATTTATATCCCGCCCTTCTCCGAAGACTCAGGGCAATAATCTCATCCATTTTTATATTATATACAAAGTCAACTTTTATTGCCCCCAACAATCTGGGTCCTCATTTTACCTACCTTATAAAGGATGGAAGGCTGAGTCAACCTTGGGCCTGGTGGGGCTTGAACCTGCAGTAATTGCAAGCAGCTGCTGTTAATAACAGACTGCATTAGTCTGTTGAGCCACCAGAGGCCCCCTTTTAAAAGTACAAAACCCTTTTAAAAGTACAAATGGATTTTGTCATATATGCTCTTTCCAAGGTATTTTTAAGGTGCTGATGAAGATAACTGTTCTTGAGGACCTTTCTCCACAAAAGAGTTAGGGCTACCCATCCAACCTTGAGCTGGCAGATATTATGCCTACCTAAAATATGCTATCGTCGGTGAAACCTAAATGGGCACAGGAATGATGGCAAATGGTGCTTTCTTTCTTTCTTTCTTTTTTTTACAGTGTAGAGGGCATGTTAAGACAAGGGTTGGGAGACTGGTGAATTACCTCTAGCTTTGGTTCCCAGCCATGTCTAGCATAAATCATCATCCAGTACAAAAACATGGGTTTGTTTAACCACCTGTCAAAACCTACTGTGGTTTTCTGCAAATGTTTCTTTCCTTCTCCAAATCAAGTCTGACAATCAACCAACTATAATTGGATTCCTTTTAGACACACAGCTGAACAATTCTAGAAGAGCATTAACCAGTGTTCAGCAGCAGTGGGGTGAAAATAGAACTGACAGGTTAAGGGAGTCATCAGAAACATGGTTGGCTCACTGTTTCCATGCAGCCTCTATTCCTGGCCACCTCCAGTTATTAGACTCTGTTTAAGGTTAATCAAGGTTTCTAAGTTGGGGATTTGCTGAGAGATCTGGCAGACACAAGGGAAGAGCTTAGTATGAAAGAAAACGGACTCTCTTGCTACCGGAGCAGCACAGCCCTGGAAGATCTGAGGGGAGGAAGCTGTCAAGGTTCCAGAAAAACCTCTTCTGCATAAAAAAAACTCAGAAGCCATTGTTTTTCAGAGTTCTTTACTAGCATGAGGAAACTGGCACACGATGAGTGAAATTCCAAAACTGAACTTCCGGATTCTTTTCCCAGTTATACAAACCCCCAGAGTCCCACCCCCCTGACCCCTTTGATGGTCACATGGTCCCACGTTCTCCCAGTTCATTCGAATATCTTCTCGCCACTCTTCCTGCAGATGTGAACACCATCCGACCTTGACCGCTTGAAGAATGTTACCATACCCCTCATCCCCCCTTCTTCCCCTCAGGGGAAAAATGTGGCAGCGTCTGGAACCCTAAAGTCTAGTATGGTTTCCAGGCCTGACAGAAGCCTGCTCTCTCTAGTCACTTGACTTTGTCACCAGTAGAGCAGTAGTCAATGGATGAAACACATCATAGTGTATCCATGGCAAAATCTGTGTTTGGATAAGAGAGAAAATACAATTTTAACCCTGTTACAGCTAAGAACAATTTAAGACTGCCTGAGGTATGACCTGAGGAATCAAATGAAGGAATGAAGGAACTGGGGTTTAAGGGCAGGACTGTGCTGCAGTTGGGTGCAAATGAAGAAAGGTTCATCCTTTTTGTTGTTGTTGTCGCTCTCCCATTGCATAACTTCCAGAGAAAGGAAAGAAGCAAGACTGATTTGGGCTAAACACACAAGCCTGACATTTTGGGGATGAGACTAAAAGAGAAACAGGTAGCTGAGTTCTCCACCAATAGAAATCTGGTGCTACTGTTTCCCCACTGCCACGCCAAACCTGAATTCAAAAATAAAGTTAAGTTATTAAAGTCTTGTTGCTGTGGATCTTCAGTTATGCCCAGACCATATATGTAAACTGTGTTAGGAATATCTTGAGCATCCTAATTCTACATTCGTCACTCCCCCACCCTACCCCTGCCGTTTGAAGATTGCGTGTGTGAGATATATTATAATGAGCTTTGAGGGAAGGGTCCATATGAATCGAGAAGGACATTTAGTCCTGTACTCTCTAATTCTTAAGCATTAAAGATTTCTAAATATAGCTCTCCATGTGGACGGCTGAAGGTAAGCCGCTTAAAGTGTGACAAGGAGTCAGATGATATCTGCAGTTGTGTTGCAGCTGATCAACAAAGCAATTAATAGCCAGTGATGTTTCTGTGATAAGAAATATATTTGCAATGGTAGCAGATGAAATATATTTTGCAGAGTGCAAAACCAGCAAGCTAGTTCTGCTTTTGGAGCTCACCCTGGGTTTCCTTAGAAATGTTTTGCCAGCTTGTTATCATGAACTCACATGCTGGAACCTCTGGAACATTTTGTGGATTAGAATTGGGTTGAGTATGCATATTACCTTGGTCTAGGACTATAACAAAAATTTGATTGTTACACATTACACAATCACACTTTCTGTTTTGCACTGGCATATTTATTTTCTTAAATACTTGCTATCCAGAAAGGAGTAGGTTTGCCTTTCTAAAATACAGCTACTAGGTCATCAGGTTTCGTAGAAGCAATGCTGGACTGCCCAGAGGTTCCAGTGCCAGATGATCCAACTGAAACAGGTGCCATGGCCACAGCACTAGTTTCGCTCAGGACTGGCTGGATCATCCCCATTTGGTATCTTCTGCGTGAATGTTTGATGGAGTAGAAACAGGCCAGGATGGACACCAAGACAATGAAGGAACAGGCAGCTAATATGACCGTGGTGGCAGTGGAAAAGGGGAGATGAAACCCTGTAAGGAGAACAAATGAAGCAGAGAGAGAATGGAAAGTCAGGATGCCAATTCCCAGAGAAGATGACAAACTGAATCATTACCAGTATTAACTGCTAAAAAAACAAATCCCTCCTAGACCCGTTCATTCTCTCCACCTTTTTAGATGGCCGACTGAAAATCATATCAGATCCAAAGAGCTCTCTTCATTTCCACTCCGAATTGTAGTGCCTCCTGCTACTCGGTTCCAGATGAATGCTGCAGAAATGCCAGTGCAAACTTGTTTTATGCACTAATCTTTGGGTTCAAACGCAGGTTCTCTGATTAAACCAAGGCTTCAGAGAAAGTCTTGCCATTTTTACACGGAGGGAATATTTGCTGTGTAGATAATATCTGGTCTAATGCAAATGTCATGAGGCAACTGTTAACTGTACAGTATGAACACAGCTGTGGCTTTCTCTGAATATCTCTTTAGATTTGAAAGACCATTGAAAAAAATACTCTACAGCCTTTCCTGCCCTGGCATTGGGTGCTTTTCCCACTTGCACCCAGCCAGAGTACTACAAACATGTCCTAGCAATAGATCTTTTTAGTTGTGTGCCCATGATTTTGCCTTCATTTATCAGCAAGGCAGGCTGAAGTGGCTCTTAGCCATATCGGTATTAACATAAAGCTTCCTTATTTTGACACAATCCAAAGGCAGCTTTCAAGTGAAGGGACCCCTTAAAAGGAAAATCAGGTGATGGACACTGACTGAGAACAGACAAAATAGAGTCAGGAAAAGGATCCACAATGGGGACAGCCAATTTCACTCAGGTAAAGTTTTCTGCTGGAAACTTTAATTTGGCAAAGAGGAAAAGCCCTGGGATCTGATATGCACCTCCTTTGGAGAACACCATGTTGAGACTATATAAAGGACTTGCATCAGTGGTGGGATTCAGGTAACTTAACAACCGGTTCTCTGCCCTAATGATTTCTTCCAACAACCAGTTTGCCAGACTGCTCAGAAAGTTAACAACCGGTTCTCTTGAAGTGGTGCGAACTGGCTGAATCCCATCACTGGACTTGCTCCTTCATGCATCAGAAATACATTACTATTACAGAAAGTACCAGAACCTGTATTTTGATCTTTCATAGCTGAGCCATTTGCCAATTATAAGATTCCGTAGCAAAGTCCTGCTCCAAATATTTAGCCTAATGACAATATCTCATGTACCCAATTAAGCCTAATCTAGCTATGAAATCTTATACCATGATAAATTAGTTAAAAGTTAAAAGATTTGATAAGACTATGAAGTTCTTTGCTATAAAAAGCTTACTTCTCTGGAAAAAGGAAATGTTTACTTTGCATTATTGCCTATAGATCAGAAAGAACATCCATCCTTAGCAAAACAAACAAACAAACAACCACCCCAAAACCTGATATAGCAACTGGATTCTCAAGAATCTCAAGTGGAATTCACTATTTGCAGGCAGCTTTACGAAACAAGTTAGCTTATAATTAAAGACTTACTCTCCCTGACAATTATATCTACAACTGTTTCTTATAGACATGCATCTATCCAGTGATGGGTTTCATTTTTTTTTACTACCGGTTCTGTGGGTGTGGCTTGGTGGGCATGGCATGGCTTGGTGGGCGTGGCTTGGTGAGCATGGCAGGGGAAGGATACTGTAAAATCTCCATTCCCACCCCACTCCAGGGGAAGGTTATTGCAAAATCCCCATTTCCTCCCAATCAGCTGGGCATTGGGAGGCAGAGAATAGATGGGGATAGGGCCAGTCAGAATTTTTACTACCGGTTCTCCAAACTACTCAAAATTTCTGCTACCGGTTCTCCAGAACTGGTCAGAACCTGCTGAAACCCACCTCTGCATCTATTGGATGAAAATATTTGCAGCATAAAAAATGGCTGATGCATTTATTTCTACTGACACCAGATCCATTGGCCACTGCAGCATGAAGGAAGAAAAGTGTGGTTTGCCATCTTACCAACTGCTCTGTAAAACACACCGTCATATCCATGGCCTCAGTTCTGTCCCACCCCCTGCCCCAAATCTCAACCCATCAAAAAATGGAAAAATGTGGTATTCTTACTGGAAACATCTTCTTTCATTCCTTCTTTCCTCATGATAATATTCACCATCTGGTTCAGAGATGGCCTAGCAGCAGGAGATGTGTTGGATACAGCAGGGGCAGAGTTGGTCACAATGGACACCAGCTCCAAGGTCCTGGAGCCGTTCTGCAAAGAGATGTGGGCCTGCACCCCTTTCAGTTCAATGGGACCAAGTTTGAGATCTCCTTCTCCAAATGTTCCTGGAAAGATGCAAATAACAGCTAGGAATTCAGCCCTGCAGTCCCATACATTATTACCACAATTATTACACAGTGATTCAATTTCTCCATGCTGTTCTTTTAATTCTACTTGTAATACATGCAAGATAGTTGGTGTAGAAATTTGATAAGTAAATAAATTTTATGGACTTTAGAAATCCCAAATTAGCCTGAACTCTGCTAATATAGAAGAACAAACTGGGTGCTTCTATTCGAGTAGGTGCCAAACAGGACCAGTAAATAAAGCACGGTTTTGCTGATCTTTTAAATAACAAACATTAAAGTAAATGCAGTAAAATTATATAAAATATTACAATGAGATAAAATAGAATAAGATAGAATATACAGATATAATCTAGAATAAAAATATGGATAAATAAGATAATTATATCTCAATATCACCCCTACAATCCACCCCAATCAGTCCCACATATGCCGGGTTATTCTGCAAAGCGGATATTGTTTACTACATTTATATACTGGACTCTTGGAGATCTTGGAGTCTACAGTAATAATTTTTTAAAAAACCTGACCCAAAATTACCAAGGAAAAGGGGCCTCTGGTGGCTCAGCAGACTAAGTCTGTCTGTTATTAACACAGCTGCTTGCAATTACTGCAAGTTCAAGTCCCACCAGGCCCAAGGTTGACTCAGCCTTCCATCCTTTATAAGGTAGGTAAAATGAGGACCCAGATTGTTGGGGGCAATAAAGTTGACTTTGTATATAATATACAAATGGATGAAGACTATTGCTTAACACAGTGTAAGCCGCCCTGAGTCTTCGGAGAAGGGCGGGATATAAATTCAAATTAAAAAAAAGGAAAAAACAGTAACCAATAAACCCAGATGGCAATATCTTCATTAATCCCCAAATATCCTCTGAAAAATGTCCTGAGCTCTGTTTTTATCATCCTCTGGAAAGCTACCACAGAGGGACCTATTCTTGTTCCCGGGAGGCTATTTCCAAATATGGGTACCCTTATCCAGAAATAATGCTTCAGCCTCTCTCGCCTCATGAAAGTGTGGCACCACCAGCCTTTTCCTCCAGGGCAGCTATATTGGATGGGTTGATTCTGGCTGGAGAAGAGATATCTGGGCACCAAGGTATAAGGGTTTATAAATTAATACCAGCAATTCAGGAGCTCTTCTCTCCCCCCCCCTTTTTTTTAACTCATTGTCTAGGTATTTATTCTAGCACTTTATTTCTCAGAGCAATGCAGAAAACGAAAGGACATGCTGGGACTGACCAACCGCGAGCTTAAAACATATCTATTTAACTGCGCAGGACTGAGTTAGATTTTAGTTTGTGGTTTTTATCTTGGGTTTTAATTTTAATTTTTATATTTTTAATTAAGGCTTTTGAATAAGTTTTTTAATTGTTTTTAGAATTGTATTTATTGTATTTTTTGTTTTTTAAATGCCTGTAAACCGCCCTGAGTCCTTTGGGAGATAGGGCGGTATATAAATATAAACAATAAATAAATAAATAAATAAACCAAGATCCAATCTTGTCAAGGGCCCAGATCTCCTCCTGGTACCAGAGGCCAGAGTGGGATCACTGGACCAGGTCCACCAGATGCCCGAGATGGAGCATTCTAATAGGGGAGATCACGCTACCTCTCCTCTGCTGCTCTCTCCTTTTTCTTCTTTTGCTGCCACAGCCAGTATGAGATGTACAACAGGAGCAGTCAACCCCTTCGTGAGAGCTCCAGGTTGCAGTAGTGCGATCATAGGAGCATGCCTTATTGAGATGGTTTGCTGAGCCCACAGGTACTGCCTTCAAGTGGCAGATGAGGTAGATCTAGAAGAATCAGAATAGATATTAGCTAGTAACTGTAACTGTCCTGTATTTAGGAAAGGGAAGACAAGGTACCGAACAATCCATGGTAATCCCTTACACCAAAGTATCTGCTGTTATTGGCAAAATTATTATTAATAATAATAATTGGCATCAGGGGTGAAATGTAAAATTTGTTACTACTGGTTCTGTGGGTGTGGCTTGGTGGGGGGGTAATGTGACTGGGTTGGCGTGGCCAACTTTTTTTTTTACTTTTAAAAGCATCGGCCGAAGAGGTTGTAAAAAAATGCTTTTAAAAGCCTCTGATGATCAGGCAACTCAACTAGGATCACCAGAGGAGCCGTTTAAAAGCTTTTAAAGGGTTCTGACAATCCCAGCTAAGCCGCACGATCATCAGAGGCTTTTTTTTACTTTTAAAAGCATTTTTTCAGCCGAAGAAAAAAATGCTTTTAAAAGTTAAAAAAAAAATCCTCTGATGATCATGCACCTCAACTGGGCATGGGTGGGGCAGGGCAGGGATTTTTGCTACCGGTTTTCCGAACCACCCGCCGCCATTGCTACCGGATCGGGCGATCTGGTCTGAACTGGGAGCATTTCACCCCTCATTGGCATCTGTTGTGATGCATTAAGGAGGACTTGCTCCATTTCAATATCTCCGCTCAATACAGGCAGTTGCAGAATTAAATTAGGAGGCTGGCTTTATTCCTCACCTTTGAAGAAGATATCATATCTATATATATATATGCTTAGATTTTCCATCCCAACTCATACCCACACGCTAATCAAGTATACTAGTCCTACATTTAGAAATTCAACTTCCATTTCTTCCCATCTTCTATCTTAACCTGATTGTTGGAAGCTTCAATGAAGGTAAATGTATCCAGCTGGAAACGGAGAAACCCATCTTCTCGCATGGCAAGAAAATGGGAGCCACTCTGCAGCCCATCTACAAAGCATCTGCAGAATAGAGAGAGACAACATAAATGGGCTCATTTTCCTTCCCCAGGTTATCAATACTTTTAATTATGGCTTTCTTTGTGTTTGTCGACAGTATTGCAATAATGAGCACAACTGCAAGCTGGGTGATTTTGAGCCAGATACCTTCTCTTAGGTCCAGCCCACATCACAGGATTCTTGTTGTTTGAAAATATCCATTAGGTGGAGCAGACCATGATAAACACCACATGGATGGCTAAAACTACTCTTATTGAGATCGGCTCAGTAACAACAGAATCTTGCAAATCTGATTGTGCTGTACCCCTCCACCTTTCTATAGTTCAGTGAATTATGGGAGGTGCCTGAGCCACTTCTCAATGTTATCTAGACATTGTTGGGTTTAAATATGTTTAGGGCCTTTTGCTTAGGAAACAACATTGTGCCCGTCTCCTTCAAGGTCGTGTTCTTTACTGTCTATTGGAAAACAGGAGGAAGGAACATTATGTACCACACATTCAGTTGTACAAAATAAAGTGGGATCACAAAATAAATTGCCATTTTGACCTCTGCACGTAAGCTAGCAGCAGTAGTAGATTTCCAGATAAACCCCTTACTTTGGAAAGATGCTTTATTTTGAGAAACAGGAAATCATTGCCATTTCTACATATTTTGGAAACAAAAGTAATTTCCTCCAAATCTAAGTTCAAGTTGACATAATGATGAAATAGTGGCCAGCTTCTTTCATCATGCTAAGCTACAACCTCATTCTATGGCTTAGCCTTAGACATTTCAGTGGGTCAAAGGAAGTGATGGTTGGGGAGGTTCATTTTAGGAATGATAAACAATAACCATGGTTTCTACAGGTCTCCCTAAACCTCCCAAAGGGCTGCTCCCCTCACTTCTTTTTTTCCTCAGGTTTAGTCTGAGAACAGACAGGAAGAAAAAGAAGAAAACTCTGTCTTTGGACACAATTCAACTCAGAATAGATCTGTTCTCCAGTAGCCACTTTGGGGCACCTATATGCTTTTTATACATGGTGGAGGTGTGCTAAAATGTTATGGGCCCTTCTAATGGTAAAAATTATAACCTGTTAAGTTCTTAACCATTGACTTTACCAAACAATCTGCTTTCTCAGCTATTTTAGTTTCCAAATGGGGTAGTCACCATTCAAATCAGAGAAAATAACTGAACACCATTTACCCTCAAAGTCCAATGATTATGAGCTTACTTTCACAAACATAGGAACTCAGCTTACTTCTACTAAGAAATATGAGGCTACTTGTAAAGATAATGACCACCACCTCTCATTCTGCTGGGCCCAAACTCTCAGAGACTTACCCGTGATTTGTGATGACCTCATATTTCACAGAGGATTCTGCACTTGGCCGGGCGACACATTCATCCACATAGATTCTTAATGGAACATGGTTATCCTTTCTTACTGATGCCTGGATGTTGATGAAGTCCCCAAGATAGTAAGTAGGGTGAGGCATCAGTTGTGACCAGCTATCTGAAGAACAATATATTAATAGAGAATCATCAATATCACAGAAAAGCAACCGGTAGCCTGCTGGCAAAAAACTTTTTTTTATTCTTAATAATTTCTTAAGCTCTTCCTTTTTCCAGTGCACGTTTCAATGGTATGGATTTAATGTTTTAAATACTGAGCATGAAGGTTCATTCTCCGAGCTTATGGGTTGGTTTCTGAATGTTTCATTACCAGGCTAGGTAAAATCTTCAGCAGAGTTTAGGGGATGCCAATGTTCTTCTATTTTAAATACTCTTTAAAATGCTCATTAGGGATTTAAAAATGACTATTAGATGTACTTAATACGGGTAGTCCTCAACTTAAAACAGTACATGTAGTGACCATTTGAAGTTACAATGGCCCTGAAAATAGTGACTTATGACCACTTATGGTCATTGCAGCATCCCCATGGTCACGTGATCGAAATTTGGATGCTTGGCGACTGACTCATATTAATGACGGTTGCGGTGTCCCAGGGACGTGATCCTCTTTTCCAATCTTCTGACAAGCAAAGCCAATGGGGAAGCCAGAGTCACTTAACAATTGTGTTACTAATTTAACAACTGCAGTGATTTTCAACTAGCAACTGTGGCAAGAAATGTCATAAAATGAGGACAAATTCACTTAACAACTATCTTGCTTAACAGTTAAAAAATTGGACTCAATTGTGGTCGTAAATCGAGGACTACCTGTACTGCAACTTTCTATAAGTCAATGGAAACGGTATTTGACTTGATTAGCACACTCACTGTCATAGATTTCCAGGGCGAACACCAGGCTCTGATGATCCATCACGGTAGAGGTGAAAGGGACCCAAGTAGGACGCAGTTCAGAGGAAGAGACATTCCAGAACCTAAATTTAGACACCATGTTTATCTACTCACATCCTCTTTGCATTTCCAAAGTTCTTTAATTGTTTTTACATTTATCATTTTGCCGTCTGTAAGCTGCCCAAAGTCACCTTATAGATGAGAGGGGCAGTATATAAGTTTAATGTAAAAATAAAGGACATTATATAATTTCCTAGAAGGAAAGAGGCAGCTAAGTGCAAATCCAATCCAAATTAATTCTCAGAACTCAGGATGCTGGTAGCAATAATGATATAAGAGACTTTCTATTGTACTTAGCTTCTTGGTCTGCTTTAAATAGATAACAAATGACAAAAGATGGATCCCTACATTTCAATATTTAAGACTCAGTCTATAAATACACAGAGCAATTTATAAGTGAGACTGTCTCACTTCTTTCACCAGTATTCCATGACTTACCTAGGATAGAAACAGTTTATAGCATGGGAGAATGGATTGGTTCTGATCACCCCATTTGGAGCTGAAGGCGCATAGTGGAGAATGTTCTTATAATGGATGCTTCGTGGAAGAAGCTATGGGGTCAAATAAAAAAAAAATACAGAAGCTCATTTTAAGGTTATATTCTAAAATGACTACGGGCCTTTCCCCACTGGTGAATTAAAGTGCCATTCACCCATCCTTGAATAAGCAAAAATGAACTCAATAGGATATAGCTGCCCACCTGCTGATCCTTATCCTGTTTAATGCCTCTGTTCTGCTCATTGGTGAACAGTATAGTATTATTTGGATATTGCTTAATTTTGTTCCAACATTCTGTTGAATTGGGAAGAATGAAAAGAAATCCCAACAGATTGCAAATAAATCAATTTTTCCCCAAAGCTACTAAGGTTGTATTAACAGATCCTTCTTTCTAATTTTCCGAAAAAGAATCAATGAAATTAGTGTGATTCTTGCTAAGTAGCTCACTCTTGCCAATAATCAAGGCCAAGGCTATAGCTTCATTTCAAGAAATGGCATCTATAGTTGGGTAGAGGATGACATGATAACAAATAAAACCAGTTTATCTTTTGACAAAGCATCCTTGTCAGCTAGATTTAGAATTATTACTTTTCAACAGAAAACCTCCTACTAGGTGTTAGATATTTTGGAGCAACTTCAGTAATCTATTAAGTAAAAAAATTATAAAGAGCTATAAAGTAGGTATGTTAAACTGCTTTATCTAATGCCAAATTTTAGATTTTATCTGTAGTTTGTTATCTGGGGTTTTTGGCTAGAAATAAAACTAAATGAAAACTCTTTGGAGAAATGTATATATTGTGCTATGCTTGTAAGTACTATTTATTACTGATACCATCACAATACTAATATCTGCATTTGTAGAACATATCCAATAATTGTTGCTAAATAATTTTCAAGACACAATTTCCCATGAATTCAAATCACGGGAAAGCTACCACTTCGTTCTATTATGCACAAATTAGGAGGTATTTAGGATATTGTGTTTGGGCACCAAAGCCCAAAAGTGACAATGACACCTTGAAACAACTTCAGAAAAGTGCAGCCAAGATGATGATATGGAAATCAAACTGTAATTAAAGTATCTGGGTATGTCCCATCTATGGAAGAAATTACTGAGGGGAGGTATGATAGCAGTCTTCAAATACTGAAGATTGTTGCATAGAAGCAGCATGGAATTTATGGCAGAATCATATCCAAAGGGTTAAAATAACAAGGAAGGAGGTTCAGGCTAGACCTCCAGATCTAGTGGTTCTGTCATTCTACTGCTATTATCCAGAAGGGTACTTGCCTTCCTGAATAGTGTTATTGTAAAGACCTCTATAATTAAATCTATTCACAAAATTCCAAACACAGAACTATCTTACTTGTCTGGTGGCTCCACAAGCAGAGAGAGGATATTCAAGCAGGAGAACATTTGGACGTACAGCTGTCACTGGACAGCCAGATCCCAGAATGAGTTCATTGGCATTAACCACCACACCTGTCCCAAAAAGATTCACAGGAACGGTGATCACTAGATGTGAGCTTCCACATGACACTGAAACTGCAGAAGATATAAGAGGTCAGGCATGAAGAGCAACCTGTAGCAGCATATTTTTTCCACAAACAGGAACATGCAAGTGTTTTCATAAATGGCACCATTATGCTTCTGAAAAGATGGAGGATCCAGCGGACCAAATCAGAGCTCCAATAAATTGAGATTATCATTATACACATTGCATAAAATGCCTCCAAGAGGTCAGGAGGACCAAGACATAAGGCCCTCATTTGTTGTTGGTCCCCACCAATTAGCTTCAGAGCTGCTGGCAGAGCAATTAGCCAGCTCAGAGGGTAAATAATGGAGAGAATGAGGAAAACCATGAGAGGAAGAGAGGGTTGTGGCTGGTCTGAAGTCGTTAAGTCAACTGTACTGCCATCGGCAGTGTATTGTTCTAACACCATCTAACCTTTGTAATCATCAGTTTTATTTGTTAAGCCTCTGCTTAAATGTCAGAGGGTCTAGAAAGTTTTTCAATCATCTGCATTCCTTTGTAATAAAACCAACAAGCAACTGAAGCAATCACATATTCAAAGCTTGTCGTCTATTTAGGTGCACAGAAGTAGCCACTTCAGTTAAAGTAACTACTCAGGCAGAAAATTTGGATCAAACTCTTTGTTATATCTAACCCACCAAGCTCTTTAGGGCACTTGACAGCCCTATCAAGCCATTTTGTGGCTTTGTTTACATGCCCTGCTGTTTTCTCATGCTTAACTAAACTACAACTTATTCAATTGACCCAGTTGTCAACCCTGAACTAATTACAATATGTAAATCTAAAAGGTAATTGGTAGTTTGTGGTCCTGGAAGTTCTGTAAATTTACCTTGCATGCATTTCTCCAAAGCTCCCTTTAAACCAATACATTGGCTGAGTTTACACAACTTTTAATTTATTTACCCTATTTTCCAATACACAGAATATATTGATGTAATTTATAAATGTATTTACAATTTTTGCAAAGAAACCAGAAACTACTACTTTGCATCTTTTTTTCTATTTTTTTCTCTGTTTCATTTTTAGCTTTTTATTTTTTCAATTTTCATGTGTATACACACATGTACATACACACATTTGTTTTATGGGCCATTTCCAAGTATTGTGGCCCAGCAGCTATCCCAATTAATCAGACAATGATAGGAAAATTACCAGTATTTTACTTAGCAATTAAGAAACAAACTTTTGATCAAATGCGGGGCCTTGCCAGCAAACAGGCCAAGTGAAGGACTCCCAGGAAAAAGTAACCTACCTCTTATGCTAAAGAATGTGCACATATAAACTGTATTTGTATGAATCTATAGTGAAGTCAGGCTGTCTCCAGTAGTAACTTTTTTTTAATGTTGACCATTAGATTTCACCTTAACAGTCATGAACTTATTTAACATTCCCTTTACTGTATCTAGAGATGACCTAATTGACACCATGTTTAAATTCTCTAAGACTCTACAGGCATTTTATAAATAAAACAGCTTGAGGCACACCTTGCTCTGGATTCTTTTTTTATTTTTTATTTTTAAATCCTCTTTGGGTTTTTTCCTGATTGGCCCAGTTTAGAAACCATGCAAAGATGAATCCAAAAATTGGTGGACTTTACATGTAACTCACAGAGTCTATATACTGCATCCGTTCATTTAAAACAAATAATTGCTTTCCTTAACTCTGCATCAGCAAACTTTCATGCAACTAAAGATTTTGCACAAATTAATCTAAGTGTTCTCCAATAAGACTTGTCTATTGATCTGAAAGCATACTAAATCTAGCAAAATGCCCAGAACTCAAAAGCCAATGGGTTTTCTTTCTAATTCTGAACCAAATTCCCCACTTTTCCCCCATTTTACAACTTGGTAAGATGTTCCAATAAATATACTTTCTCCCCATTCCCAGCACTCGTTCACAAGCCTGGTGAGCTGGGTAGCTTGTGTTATGAATACATTGAAGGAAAAATGCTAACTCTACCCTAACATCAAGTAATACACGTCAGCTTTAATTAATCCTCATTAAAAATTGTTTTGTAATTAGACATGCATCTTGGCAAATCTTTAATAACAGGAAACAACCTATGATCAAAACACATTTAAACCTGGTTCTCTCTGGATTGAGTACAAACCAAAACCAAATTATAATAGCTAGTTAAGGAGCAATCAATTAATCTTTCTTCCTTTTCATTTCTCCAAGTTGTATTCCCCCTCTGCATTTACCTGAGGAGTTCTGAGTAGAAACGCCAGTGATTAAAAGCAACAACGCCCATATTCTTAGATGATTCTCCATCATTCACAGCAACTACTCAAGAATTCTCTCAGGTGAGAGCCAAGTCCTGGGGCCTCTCATTGGCTTCATTTATAGCCCATGCAATACTCAGGTGCCTTGGCTTCTTCCAATGAAACTCTATAAGCTATTTCCTTACCTAAATGATGAAGCCATTTCCTCTACTCTGAGAGAATTCAGAAGTGGTATTCAGGCTAGGTTCACACTCCTTTCTGGGATAAAAGACAGGCTGTTTTTTGGTTAATTCATGTAACGTACTTTGTCAATAGTAATTTCACCATGTTGTTCAAATACTAAGACATTTTGGAGTCAGGAATAGACTTTGTAACCAAGGTTTATTGAAAGTTACAAGTTCTAGTTTCTATTAATCCAGAATGGAAGCTATTCTGAATTCAGTACGCTCAATAGAAGTATACAGAAAGTTACAATACATTGTAAGTAAACTCATAGACATAATTAATAATTGCTTTGGCTAGTATGATATTTAAACCCAGCAGTTTGCTTGCATAGCTAAAACAAACCATGCTGGCACAGTAGTTAGAATGCAGTACTGCAGGGTACTTCTGCTGATCACTGGCTGCCAGCAGTTTGGTCAGTTTGGGTCTCACCGGCTCAAGGTTAACTCAGCCTTCCATCCTTCCGAGGTGGGTAAAATGAGGACCCAAATTGTTGGGGGCAATATGCTGACTCTGTAAGCTGCTTAGAGTGGGCTGTAAAGCACTGTGAAGTGGTATGTAAGTCTAAGTGCTATTGCTATTCCTATATCAAGCTCATTATGTGTTATAAGGAATAAAAGAACTACAAATGGGAGAATTTATAACACATGTTCAATATAATTTATTTTCAAACAGTTGTCATGGATTTTCAACTTGTTCATCTTTCAAGAATGTTGTGTGGCATTAAATACTGGGCCATCGAATAAGAATTCATTTCTTTAGAATACTGCCAGAAGAATCTAGTGTTAATGGCAGTCTTAATGTTAGTGTTAGTGTTAAGGATGGTCATGAAGACTACCAGCATAACACTTCTCTATCAACTTTATAGGGAAAAAAGAGCAGATGGACTACAGAAAAGGGGACTGGAAAGGAGGGAGATACATCCATATCTGCCTAAAACAGCCCATGAAAACTATGATCTCACCCATGAGAGATCGGCTGAGCTCACTTCCTATGTAATTACATATTAGTATGTAATACTGTATGTGCAGAGCAGGGGTGAAATCCAGCAGGTTCTGACAGCTTCTGGAGAACCGGTAGTGGAAATTTTAAGTAGTTCAGAGAACCGGCAAATACCACCTCTGGCTGGCCCCAGATTGGGGTGGGAATGGAGACTTTGCAATATACCTTCCCCCAGGAGTGGGGAGGGAATGGGGATTTTGCAGTATCTGTCCCCTGGAATGGGGTGGGAATGGAGATTTTGCAGTGTCCTTCCCCTGCCATGCCCACCAACCCACACCCACCAACCCACACCATGCACACCAAGCCACGCTCACAGAACCGGTAGTAAAAAAAATTGAATTTCAGCACTGGTGCAGAGGTATTAATTGAAACAACCTTTTTCCTGGGTAATTTATTTAAAAGTACATTGGGTTCTAGTTTTAACCTGATCCTTTCTTACTCTGTTGATCTTTGAAATTTGCCAGTGAGAAGGCACACTAATTCATTATCCTACCTGGATACGGGTAGTTCTTGATCACAATTGAATTCTTACGATCACAATTGAACCCAAAGTTTCTGTTGCTAAGTGAGACAATTGTTAAAGAAGTTTTGCCTCCTAAAACAAGTTTTAAAGACTATATGTAAAAATAGAACCAAAGGGACAGACAACAAGGATTTTACCCTATCAATTACCTCCATCAGTAACCCCTCCCCTTGGGGCCCCAAGACAACTAGGAAACCAGGTTTTGATACTTGTTTTCACATTTTATGACTGTTGCAGCATCCCCATGGTCACATGATCAAAATTCAGATGCTTGGCAACAGACTCATACTTATGACAGTTGCAGTGTCCCAGGGTCATGTGACCATCTTTTGTAACCTTCTGACAAGCAAAGTCAATGGAAAAACCAGATTTTGTTAATAACAAGGTTATTTTACAGTGATTCACTTAACAAATGTGGCAATAAAAGTTGTAAAAGGGGGCAAAACTCATCTTTCTCTTCTTTCTTCTCTGATCTTTGACTACAAAACTGAAAACTGGGCAAGATAAACATTTGGCTCATCCAGAGGTTTTAGTTGAACCTTGTTTTATTATTAAACAGGACTCTCTGGGAATCATCTTTCAGTGGTACTCAGCACCCGGCTTTCGGGTTTACTGAAGTCCAACCTTACAATCACAGTTGTGTCATCCTGCATGTCTTGAAGGACATGTCCACATTAGGAGGCATTACTCAATATCTCTTGCTTTGGTATGGGAATGCAACAGGACAAAGGAGGAGCCCTCTGCCTCTGCTTTTCAATCACAACATAAATACTTCTCTGTGCACTTCACATTGCATGATAGCCCTGCATGATGATGAGAGCTCTGGTGAGTTTCCTGCTCCTGCTTCTCAGCCAGGGACAGCACTGCCTTAGGTGTGGTAAGTAGGAAAAACCGGATGCGGCCATTTGGATTCCTAGTTCCTTAGGTCCTTATTCCCTTTATCTCAAGAGGCGCTCTTAGAAAACACAATACATTTTCCTCAGTACCAAAAATCTGCTGTGATAACGTATGCTTCACTAGCTTCTTTATGGATGTAATCAACTTCAAAATCTTTGCTTTCCTATTGTTAGCTGCCTATGTTCCACTTTTAAAGGGTGAGAAATTTCAGGAATGTTAATGAATACTCAGCATCAAGTTCCTTGGAAGACAGAACATAATCTCCTTCCACAATAAAAGGGTTTATTAATACACCTATGGAGGTACACAGAATTTAATAATAACAGGTTTACTGTAACTGATCTTTATTTTATGTCAGATTCTTAGGGAACCCTTATTGGCACATCATTTCTTACCATGTTTTTTATTATTTCTTCCCAATTCAGCACAAGTCTATGCACTACTATCCATACAACCAGATTCTTAGTTGGATAAGAAAAATGAGTTATCACCACTGTCATTGTTCAGGTTCAGTTTCCAATGCATTATTATAGTTTTCTGGCAATAACTTGACTTATGAGTCATTGAAAAGACAACAGTGGTTCTCAATTGTGCAATTGTGCCTTAAGACAGATTGCTCAGTGGTAATTATACTAATTTCTCCATTCATAATCAAAAAATTAATGTATTTGTATCCTGCCATTGTGGTGCAGTGGTTAGAATGCAGTATTGAAGGCTAACTCTGCTCACTGCCAGGAATTGGATCCTGACTGGATCAAGGTTGACTCAGCTTTCCATCCTTCTTAGGTTGGTAAAATGAGGACTCAGATAGTTGGGAGCAATATGCTGACTCTGTAAACCACTTAGAGACGGCTCTAAAGCACTATGGGGGGGGTTATATAAGTGGTATTGCTTCTTGCTATTTATTATTTTTCCAAATAACTCAAGGCAACGAACATAACCAACATAACTTCCTCCTCCTATTTTCCCCACAACAAAAGCCCTGTGAGGTAGGTTGGGCTAAGAAAGAGTGACTAATTAGCCTAAAGTCATCCAGCTAGCTTTCATGCTTAAGATGTGAGATTTGAAAAATAAAGTAAAACATACTCCTAGTATTAGAATCCAAACATTAGCAGCAGAATTACACTAACTGTAAATACATGCATAGCATCGATCTCTCATTCAGTAATCAGAGGAATTGCTCCAAAAGCTCCATTTAAGCTTTGACACTTAAGGAAAAGCTTTTGAAGTAGGATTCATTTCTGCAATTTGATCTTGATCACTCATTTCTGAAGAGCTTCTAGTATCTGGATGACATTGTTATAATAATTATTGCCAAACTATTTTTCCACATGGTTCTACATTAGCATTTTTTTATAAAAAAAAATTGAACAGCCTTATTTCTTTTTTTTTTTGAAAATTTTTGTTTATTTTTAGACATAAAATAAAAAAAACCTCATCAAATCAATTCCATTACAACGTGCTGCATGGGTGTTAACATATATTCGTGTGCATTCACAAAATGAACTTCTCTTTCATACATATATCTTATACTCATTTTTCCTAACATAGCTTTCCGTTTAACCAGTTGTAGAATAAGTCCCATATTTTATAGTGCCATAATTATAGTCCCATAAGTCCCATATTTTATATTTTATATATTTTATAGCTTATCTTCTTGTTCTCTAATTTCAAATGTTAATTTACTCATCTCTGCACATTCCAACATTTTTCTAATTATTTCATCTTGCGAAGGTAACTTTTCATTTTTCCAATTTTTTGCAAATACAATCCTAGCTGCTGTAATAATATTCACAATCAAATATTTTATATCTCTAGTATATATCTCCGGAATAATTCTCAATAGAAAGACTTCTGGCTTAAAGTCAATATGCTTTTTGATCATTTTTTCCAACCACGTGTGTATTTTAGTCCAGTATCTTTTAGCTTCAATGCATGTTCATCACATGTGGTAATATGATCCAGGTATCTGATGACATGTCCAGCATTTTTCAGATTTATCCTTAGACATTCTGGCAATTCTTGTCGGGGGTAAATGCCACCTGTAAAACATCTTATACAAATTCTCTTTGAATGCTGTAGACATCGTCATTATATAATTATACATCCACAATTTCTGCCAATCCTCTAAATCTATCCCACAACCAAAATTCCTCCCCCAAGCAGTCATTGTCTCTTTAATTTGTTCTTCCTCTAATTTCACCTCTAATAAGTATCCATACAATTTCTTTATCAGGTTGTTATCTGAACCTGTTAAGATCTCATCAAAACTCATTAAATTATTATAAAAGCCTTCTGTTTTAACATCATTATCATATCTGGATTGTATTCCTGAATGTAGGATCATTTATAGCAATAGCATGTTTTTAAGAGACACGGTTTTAGCATATACAGTGACATATGGGTGGTAGCAAAAGGCTTAGGACAGTGATGGCTAACCTTTTAAGTCACCATGTGCCAGCCTGCGTGCCGGACATGGCACATGAAACCATTTTGTAAGGAATGCACGGCCCTACTGGCCTTTGCGCATGCGGAAGTTTGGATGTCGGCCTGTGCATGTGTGACAGAACATTGCTGCTCCAGGTTTCGCCGCTCCTGCGCGCGTGACCAGTGCATGTGGAAGAGAAGCCAGCAGGGCTGCGCATTCCTCGCAGGATGGTTTCATGTGCCGCTTTTGGCACACATTCCATAGGTTCACCAACACTGGCTTAGGAGAAGCTCTATTGCCATCTTCTATTTCTCTAGAGTAGCCTAGCAATTCCCGTTCTTTAGCCTTTTTAAGCATGGACCCTGGAGGAAGATACAGTGCTGTTTTTCCTGGGCAAGAAAGGTCAGAAGGACACAACTTTCTCAACACAGCTTCTCTTCCGTGAAATTTATCCCATCCTAGCCATTTGTTGAGCCTACGTGACTCAACAAATGCTTGTTTAGCAAGTGGCTGTTCTCTCACAGATGGCATGCAACGTCTTGCCAAGTTACATAAGTAGCCTTCTTCCTGCTAATATGCAACCCACCAATTTTCCTGAAAGGATTTGTTCTTTGGCATCACCTTGCCAGACCTGTTCAGACCCAGTGCTGGGGAAACTGAGATAAGCAAAGGAAAGTCAACAGTGCTAGAAATGAAGTGACTATATTCGAAGGTGAAAGGTTGGTAGGGAGGATCCAGAGCTGTCCCGGCAGTTTATATAAAGGAAGACGAGCAAGTTTTCGCCCTTGACTTCCAATATTCTGCCACATCAAGGAAGATTTGATCTAAGAAAGGATATACCCACCTCTGAGCCCAAAATGTTCCTCTTCACTATTGTCGTGTGTGTGTTCTACACGGTCACTAATGCAGCTTCCAGTTCTTCAGGAACTTGCTGTAAGTATTTCAAGTTAATTTTCCTCTTGCATTAGCCCTTCTTAACCTGATGCTTATCCCTAACTTGATTAATAACTTGACTGAAGGATGTTATGGGAGTCAGTCAATAACTTGACTGAAGGAGTTATAGTCCCAACACATTTGGAGATCTTAAATTGGTCACGGTGATCAAGTAGGGGCAGGATATGCTCTTTATTTAAGTGGCAATAGGTCTCTTACACAGCCGAAAGCCCATCTTTGCAGCTATGTCCTTTCCAAGGATCATGTAACTGTTTCAAAGACTATCGCTGGGAGTCTCCATATGCTCACGCAATCACATGACTTCACTGACACTCACCAAAAGGGTCTGCACATAAGACAACTAGAATCAACTTTTGCAGCAGCCACTGAGCTTTGCCAAGGACATGAATGTTTTAACAATTCAAAAGGAAGTGCTTCATTTGCAGTAACGTACTGTGCAAAACGTGTCTTTGCACAACCTTAGATAATGTATGTAAGCATTTCCAATGTTCGTGCACTGAATGAAATATTGATGCATAGAGGGTGTGTAGGCTAGATCAGCTTTCCTTCATGAAATAGTTTTGTAACTAAACTGAGCCATCATGACTGCCAGTTTCTGTTCTCCATTCATCATTAATGATGAAGCCAAAAAGCTGTGCCCTAACTAAATCTTGGTTTAATAAAAGCAAGACATAGTGAGGAGCTTTCTCTCCTATGATCCCCACCAGATTGAATTGCAGAGCTAAGATTCCAAGCAAGAATGCACATTTCTGTATACACAAATAGTTTCACTTACTGTACGTAAAAAAACATAGTACAATGCAGAAACTGATTTATCTCCTTATGTGGTGATGATATGATGTGATCTGGAATGTAATAAAATCATAATGCAACCTTTCCTAACCTAGTAACCTTCCAAATATCCGTGTTCGTAAGATATGCATACCAATGAGTGCCGATGAGATAATTTTCAACAAAATTATCAAAGAATATATGAAGTGACTGAAGGTACTTGGGGAAGCAGCTGTTTAGAGATAATGACCAGCAGCCTATCTAAGTCCCCCCCCATCTGCCAATCCATTACTTTAACTACATTTGCTATCTGCCTGTTTTCATTGATCACAGTGAGTCAGTAGAAGGCACAGAGAATAGGAAAGTAGCCCATCAGAAGACAACATACAAAAATTCAAAACTTAGTGCCAAGTGTCTCATTGAGCAAAAATGCTTCATGTGTATTGAACTGGATTAATTTAGTTAACTTACTTGATCTGTATTCCTACTGAAAATAATGGTACTTAAAGTTGTATCTTCTTCCATTGATTTCAATAAGTCAGTTCAGCTTAAACAGAGCAAGACGGGGTAAGTTTGATTGAGTTAACTGTAACAAAACCTTGCATGAGGATATGTGGGATGGCAATTTTGGCTAGCATCCAACTCCTTGGTTGGAATTTAGCAAAATATCTACATTCATAGCTGAAGGTGAGGCTCAGACAATTGTAAATAGCCTTTATTCCCCCAAAAAGGACAGAGTTACAAAAGTGCAAAAAGCTGAAATGTAAGCTGACTTGGCGTTAGTTAGTTGTTGGGTTTTTTTGCTCACTGTCAGTGATAAAGTTCACGTGCAACATTTTTGCCCAAAAACAGATAAATTCACATAGACCTGAATACCTTTATGAATAACAAATCTGCTACATGAATATTAACAACTCAGTTGTATGGATCATGCATGATATATACGAAGAATTTGAAGTAATCCTTATAATTTCAGAACTCGCTGGTGAACCTAAAATTTTGGTGGGCAAAAAAAGGAGCAAGAGCCCCAAATGCAGAAGAACAATATAACAGAGACAATTTCTGAGGCTGAATAGAATAGACTTTTTTTTATTGGCCAAGTGTGATTGGACACACAAGGAATTTATCTTGGGTGCATATGCTCTCAGTATACATAAAAGAAATCATAAGGTACAACACTTAATAATAGTCATAGGCTACAAATAAGCAATCAGGAAACAATCAATATAAATCATAAGGATACAAGCAACAAAGTTACAATTATACATTCATAAGTGGAAGGAGATTTATTTTATTTATTTATTTTTGTCACACAGTATATATAAGCATAAGCATATAATAACTATACCGGGGCCGCGATGTGGCTCAGGCTGTAAGAAGCCTGTTATTAAACACAGCTGCCTGCAATTACTGCAGGTTCTAGTCCCACCAGGCCCAAGGTTGACTCAGCCTTCCATCCTTTATAAGGTAGGTAAAATGAGGACCCAGATTGTTGGGGGGGGGGGCAATAAGTTGACTTTGTATATAAATATACAAATAGAATGAGACTATTGCCTTTCACAATGTAATGAAAGAGGCGGTGGTGAGGCCCCTCCTCAAGAAGCCTTCCCTGGACCCAGCTGTTTTAGGTAATTATCGTCCAGTCTCCAACCTTCGTTTCGCGGCAAAGGTTGTAGAGAGTGTGGTGGCATGTCAATTACCCCAGTACCTGGATGAAACTGTCTATCTAGACCCGTTCCAGTCCGGCTTCCGGCCCGGATACAGCACTGAGACGGCTTTGGTCGCGTTGGTGGATATCTCTGGAGGGCCAGGGATAGGGGTTATTCCTCTGCCTTGATCCTATTAGACCTCTCAGCAGCTTTTGATACCATCGACCATGGTATCCTGCTGCACCGGTTGGAGGGATTGGGGGTGGGAGGCACCGTTTTTCGGTGGTTCTCCTCCTATCTCTCTGATCGGTCGCAGACGGTGTTGACAGGGGGGCAGAGGTCAACCCGAGCCACCTCACTTGTGGGGTGCCGCAGGGGTCGATTCTCTCGCCCCTTCTGTTCAACATCCTATATGAAGCCGCTGGGTGAGATCATCAGTGGTTTCGGTGTGAGGTACCAGCTGTACGCTGATGACACCCAGCTGTACTTTTCCACACCGGACCACCCCAACGAAGCTATCGAAGTGTTGTCCCGGTGTCTGGAGGCCGTACGGGTCTGGATGGGGAGAAACAGGCTCAAGCTCAATCCCTCCGAGACAGAGTGGCTGTGGATGCCGGCATCCCGGTACAGTCAGCTGCAGCCGCGGCTGACTGTTGGGGGCGAGTCATTGGCCCCGATGGAGAGGGTGCGCAACTTAGGCGTCCTCCTGGATGAACGGCTGTCCTTGGAAGATCATTTGGCGGCCGTCTCCAGGAGAGCTTTTTACCAGGTTCGCCTGGTTCGCCAGTTGCGCCCCTTTCTAGACTGGGATGCCCTATGCACAGTCACTCACGCTCTCGTGACATCTCGTCTGGACTACTGCAATGGTCTCTACATGGGGCTCCCCTTGAGGAGCACCCGGAGGCTCCAGTTAGTTCAGAATGCAGCTGCGCGGGTGATAGAGGGAGCCCCTCGTGACTCCCATGTGACACCTCTCCTGCGCAGACTGCACTGGCTACCTGTGGTCTTCCGGGTGCGCTTCAAGGTTTTGGTGACTATCTTCAAAGCGCTCCATGGCATAGGGCCGGGATACTTACGGGACCGCCTGCTGCTACCGGATACCTCTCACCGACCCGTGCGCTCTCACAGAGAGGGACTCCTCAGGGTGCCGTCGGCCAAACAGTGCCGGCTGGCAACACCCAGGGGAAGGGCCTTCTCTGTGGGGGCTCCCACCCTCTGGAACGAGCTTCCCCCAGGACTTCGCCAACTTCCTGACCTCCGAACCTTTCGCCGCGAGCTTAAGACACATCTATTTATTTGCGCAGGACTGGACTAGACTTTAAATTTGAATTGGTTTTAATGGGGATTTTATTATTTTTATTATCATCATTTTAATTATTCGGCCAATTATAATAAGTTTTTTAATGGATGTTTTTATTTGTATTTATTTGTATATTTTTATCTGGTTGTTAACCGCCCTGAGTCCCTAGGGAGATAGGGCGGTATAAAAATATGAAAAATAAATAAATAAATAAATAAAAGCCGCCCTGAGTCTTCGTAGAAGGGCGGGATATAAATGTAAAAAAAAAACCACAATATATAACCATATATATAAGTATGAGTATGTAATAACTATATTAATTGGATATAACGAAAGAAAACAATAGGACAGGAACGGTAGGCACACTGGTGCTCTTATGCACGCCCCTTACAGACCTCTTAGAAATGGGGTGAGGTCAATAGTAGATAGTTTTTGGTTGAAACTTTTGGGATTTTGGGAAGAGACCACAGAGTCAGGTAGTTTATTCCAAGCATTAACAACTCTGTTACTGAAGTCATATTTTCTGCAATCAAGATTGGAGTGGTTAACATTAAGCTTAAATCTATTGTGTGCTCATGTATTGTTACAATTGAAGCTGAAGTAGTCTTCGACAGGAAGGACATTGTAATAGATGATTCTATGAGTTAAACTAGGTCATGTCAAAGGCGGCGTAGTTCTAAATTTTCTAGACCCAGGATTTCAAGTCTGGTGCATAAGGTATTTTGTTGTATTCAGAGGAGTGGAGAACTCTTCTTGTAAAATATTTCTGGACACATTCAATTGTATTGATGTCAGAAATGTGGTATGGGTTCCAGACAGTCGAGCTATATTCAAGAATTGGTCTAGCAAATGTTTTATATGCTCTGGTTAGTAGTGTAGTGTTTTTGGAGAAGAAGCTACACAAGATTAGGTTTACAACTCTTAAGGCCTTTTTTGCGATGTAGTTACAGTGGGCTTTGGCACTTAGATCATTTGATATGAAAACTCCAAGGTCTTTAATAGGGTGGGGGTCATCTGTAAGGTAATGTCCATCAAGCTTGTACTTAGTGTTTAGGTTCTTTTTTCCAATATGTAAGACTGAGCATTTGCTGGTAGAGATTTGGAGTTGCCAAGTTTTAGACCATTCAGATACAACGTCAAGGTCTTTTTGAAGGGTAGTTGTATTGTTGGTGGTGTTAAATAGTTTGACATTGTCAGCAAAAAGAACACAATTATTTGTAATATGGTCACAGAGATCATTAATGTATAATATGAAGAGTGTTGGTCCAAGAACGCTGCCTTGGGGAACGCCACTTTTGACAGGAACAGGATTTGATAGAGCACTGCCAATTTTGACCACTTGTTGTCTGTTTGACAGGAAAGCTGTTATCAAACCCTTCCATACTTCCCTTCCAAACCCTTCCATACTTCCACCTCTCACAATACTTGACAACACAGTATCAACAGTAGAAACCTTCAAATTTCTGGGTTCTATCATATCGCAAGATCTCAAATGGACAGCGAACATCAAAAACATCATTAAAAAAGGACATCATTAAAAACATCATTAAAAAAGGACATCATTAAAAACATCATTAAAAAAGGACAACAAAGAATGTTCTTTCTGCGCCAACTCAGTAAGCTCAAACTGCCCAAGGAGCTGCTGATCCAATTCTACAGAGGAATTATTGAGTCTGTCATTTGCACCTCTATAACTGTCTGGTTCAGTTCTGCAACCCAACAAGAAAAACACAGACTTCAGAGGATAATTAGAACTGCAGAAAAAATAATTGCTACCAACTTGCCTTCCATTGAGGACCTGTATACTGCACGAATCAAGAAGAGGGCCGTGAAAATATTTGCAGATCCCTCGCATCCTGGACATAAACTGTTTCAACTCCTACCCTCAAAACGACGCTATAGAGCACTGCACACCAGAACAACTAGACACAAGAACAGTTTTTTCCCGAAGGCCATCACTCTGCTAAACAAATAATTCCCTCAACACTGTCAGACTATTTACTGAATCTGCACTACTATTAATCGTTTCATAGTTCCCATCACCAATCTCTTTCCACTTATGACTGTATGACTATAACTTGTTGCTGGCAATCCTTATGATTTACATTGATATATTGATCATCAATTGTGTTGTAAATGTTGTACCTTGATGAACGTATCTTTTCTTTTATGTACACTGAGAGCATATGCACCAAGACAAATTCCTTGTGTGTCCAATCACACTTGGCCAATAAAAATTCTATTCTATTCTATTCTATTCTATTCTATTCTATTCTATTCTATTCTATTCTATTCTATTCTATTCTAAATTGTGGAGGGGTCCTAACATGCTGTAGGATTTTAGTTTTAGGAGAAGTTTATCATGTACTACTGAGTCAAAAGCTTTACAGAAGTCTATGTAGATTGCAACTATTGCTTTGCCCTGATCAAGATTTGTAGTCCATATGTTTTTACAATGTAGAAGTTGTAAGTTACATGATAAATTTTTTCTGAAACCAAATTGTTTATTAGAGAGTAGGTTGTTTGTTTCTAGGTGGAGGGTAATGGATTGGTTGATGATAGATTCCATTACTTTGCAGGTGATGCAGCATAGAGAGATTGGTCTGTAATTTTCAACTAGGCTGGGGTCTCCTTTTTTGAAGACAGGGATGACCGTGGCTAGTGACCAAAGTTTGGGAAGGGAACTGGTAGTGAAAGCTTTATCAAAGATTATGCTTAGGGGTTCTGCTATATTAGTGGAAAGTTTTTTTAAGAAGTATGCACATAGTCCATCAGGTCCAATAGATAGGGATGGTTTCAGTTTGCGAAGAGCTTTTTCAACATTATCTTCTGTGAAGTCTATATGTGTTAGGTCATTGTACTCATTGTTGGTACGATTGGGGAATGTCGGGTATGAGCCATTACTGTTAACAAAGACTGAGCCAAAGAATGTGTTAAAGAGGTTTGCTTTAACTGTTTCATCATTATATTCTTTGCCGTTAGATTCTTTTTGTGGTGGGATGGATCTTGAGTCTTTAAGTTTGTTGTTCACAAAATTATAAAAAGCACGATTGGAATTTGTGCACAGAAGGTCTTCTTCTTGCTTGGTGTGGTAATTGGTGCATTCAGTTTTTATTTGGTTGCATATATTTCTGTAGAAGTTTTTGAAATTTGCTACATAGCCCTTTTTGTTTCTTCTCCAGAGGGATTTTTTTTTTGGATTCAAGCTTTTTTATTGATATGGGTGTTTGTTTTTTATTTTGGTGGTGGTTTGTGGTATGTAAATTTTAATGACTCTATTGACTTCGAGTAGGAAAATTCTATAGTGGTCTTCAGCAGTGATACAGGTTGAGAACAGATTTTGCCAGTCAAGAGATGAGAGGTCATTGTTTATAAGGTCATAGTTGGCTTTTTTGAAATTGTAGTTTGGAATACTATTATTATGACGATTTATGTAAGGGCGTATATTGAGACAAAAGTCTATCATGCTGTGGTCGCTGTTGGAAAAGGGTTCTTTTATTTGTAGTCCATAAATTGAGTTTGTGTTGTTGCAAAAGATGCGGTCAAGGCAGTTGTTGAGTCTTGCATTGTTAGTTACTAGCTGTTCAGGAACGATAAGAAGATTGATAGTAGTGCAGATTTAGTAAATAGTTTGACAGTATTGATGGAATTATCTGTTTAGCAGAGTGATGGCATTCGGGAAGAAACCGTTCTTGTGTCTAGTTGTTCTGGTGTGCAATGCTCTCTAGTGTCGTTTTGAGAGTAGGAGTTGAAACAGTTTATGTCCAGGATGTGAGGGGTCTGTAAATTTTTTCACAGCCCTCTTTTTGACTCGTGCAGTATACAGGTCCTCAATGGAAGGCAGGTTGGTAGTAATTGTTTTTTCTGTAGTTCTAATTATCCTTTGAAATCTGTGTCTGTCTTGTTGGGTTGCAGAACCAAACCAGACAGTTCTAGTTATAGAACTCTATAACTTATAGAAGTTATATAGTTATAGAACTCTACTACATCAGACAAGCTACATCAGAGTTCTCAAGGAACAGGTGCTGTTCTTGGTAAACCTCTGGTTTCTCTGTTCTAGATGTCCCGAGTGATCGGCAATGGTTGGTTAAAGGCCTCCAGACTCAACTGGAAAACTCTGCAACCTGCCCGCAGAGTAAACCTGATCCCAGTGTCCTGATTGCTTTGAACCTGGCTGAAGACCACAATCTTAGTGTGATAACACAGCTGGTGAGGCAGATAAAAGAAACAGCTGGAACAGGTATGATGTCGAAATGAGAAGTTTTTACATAAATGAGTTTATTGATTTCTATAACCACTTCTGAACCAGTTTAATTTGTAGCATTTTGTAAAGAGAGAAACGTGGAAATAGTTTTTCATGTGTCACTTTTGAAGACTGTGGGTAACTCGCTAAGCTGAACAGATAATGAAAAAAACCACAAAGCTTTATGATTTATTTTGTTTTACTAATGCCTCCTAGGTTTGACTATGATGTACCTCCCAAACTTAATTAAAACTTAATAAGCCCAATTCTATTTCTAGAATTGCCACTTTTTCTTTGTAATATAATAGGTAGAACACTACAGGTAGTCTTCAAGTTACCACAGGTCACTTAGCGATGGTTCAAAGTTATAACACCAGCCCCAAAAGTACTTATGATACAGTCCCAAAGTTACGAATGTTTTATTTTTATTCATTTTATTTATTTATTTTTGTCAAGCATCTATAAGATTACAGATAAAAGTATAAACATGATTATGAATACATGAAATGTATAAACATGATTATAAATACATGTAAAGGATATGAATAAAAGAAAACATTAGGACAGGGATGGTAGGCATGCTGGTGCGCTTATGGACGCCCCTTACAGACCTCTTAGAAATGGGGTGAGATCAACAGTAGACAGTCTAAGGTTAAAGTTTTGGGGGTTTGGGGAAGAAACCACAGAGTCAGGTAGTGCATTCCAGGCATCGACCGTTCTGTCGCTAAAGTCATATTTTCTGTAATCGAGTTTGGAGCGGTTTACCTTATTGTCTGCTCGTGTATTGTTGTGGTTGAAGCGGAAGTAGTCATTTACAAGCAGGACATTGTAGCAGATAATTTTATGTACTATGCTTAGGTCAGACAGAAGGCAGTGTAATTCTAAGTTCTCTAAGCCCAAAATTTCAAGTCTGGTGGCATAAGGTATTCTGTTGCGAGCAGAGGAGTGGAGGACTCTTCTCGTGAAATATCTCTGGACTCTCTCAGTTGCAGCACCATGGCAATCATTCACCCTTACAACAGACCCCCGCCCCACAGGGACCTAACAGGCACTGGATCTGCTATGCTAGCCCACTGCCTCCTCCCCATTCCATCACCAAACACACATTTACCTTTCAGGACTCAGGGCCATGTGGCAGAAAAGTGGTCAACTTCTCAGACAATGGTGAAGATATTTTCATTAGATCCTGTGTCCCTTTTGCCAAAGGCTTTTCACACAGATGACAGAGGCCTGCAGGAACATGAGATCACGCCCCCAAAGGCTTGTGTCCCCTTTGCCAAAGGCTTTTGGTGTGGGGAACGGAAGCCTGCAGGGGCTCTTCTGTTCTCCACGCCAAAGTTTTTGCAAAGGGGATGGAAGCCTACGGTGGCGCAATCTTGCACTCCTTCAGGTCTCTGTCCCCTTTGCAAAGGAGGTTCAGAGGACGAAAGCCTGAAGGAGTGCCTGATGCCTCAAAAGTGGATCTGGTGTCCTGCACCTGCAGCCTTGGTGAGTCAGCCAAACTAAGCAGAGTGCACTCATCCTACTCTGCCTCTGCAAAGAAACACCACTGCTGTGCAAACCCCACAACAGAGATGCTGGAGAGGAGACAGACAGCTCATCTGATGAGTGAGAAAGAGCAGTCAGTCTGTTCTGGAACTCTGGACATCTTTGAAAGATAAATGAGTCTCCATAGGTCCAGTGTCTGTGGAGACCCGGTGGGGAGGATGGGGGGGAAAAGCAACTAGGGGGACCCCAGGGGATTGTAAGCGGAGCATGAGATATCTCAGTGGGTGGGAGGAGGCCTTGGGTGGTCGGAAGCAGGTCCTCCATGGTCTTCCCCACCCTGAAATACCTCATGCACGCTTAACAACCTGTGCATTTGATTAACGAATGCATTGGGGAAAGCAGGGAGGGATCGCATTCATTTAATGTGATCCAATTAATAAATCCTCAGTTTGCAAATGTAATTGGCAGGCTCTATTACATTCGTAACTCGAGGATTACCTGTAAAAGGCAAAGTTTTCATTATGACCATATGTCCATACTTGGCAAACTTGGCTAAATGTTTCCCTGTTACTGTTTGGCACAAGGAACCAGAACAATTTCATGAATAGTCCAAAACAGGGTTTTTTTTTAATTGTTGATCACCTATATTACAAGAATCTCATCCAACTGGCAGCAGCCCCTTGAGAACCAGTAGATAAGCCTTCACAAATCTGATTCCAGTTACTGTATATCTCCAATTTTTAAAGCAATTCTCCCAGATGTTTTGGGCTGCAGTCTAGACTTCCAGCCAGGATGGGAAAAGGTTCTTTATTGCTTTCGAAGCATTGCTTATTCAGTCTTTGTTCTCTCTTATCCTTTCTTGCAGAGATGACCTCTGGCAAAGTGGCCCTTTATGTCCTAGCTCTTCGGTCCTCCTGTGAGAATCCTGCTGATGTCAGCACACCAGAAAAACATGTCAACCTGGTGCAAGTCCTTGAGGAGAAAACAAAGGAAGAGATTAACCATATCCGTAAGGAGACAAATGGGCATTAGGTTCCTGCCTTTCACTCAGGGACAACAAAAGGGATGATTAATGCATGGATCCAACTGTCTTTGTTCTTTCCCCACCACTGGCTTTCAAGGATGGTACTCGGTTGAATTGAAATGTCCCTCTATTTTAGGAATGTTATCCATGCAATTCAGATAGTTCCAAGCGGTTCCAGGCTCAACATCAAGTTAGCACTCAACTGTCTATCTCTAGATACAAATACTCCATCAATTTTATAATTATTCTTATGACCATAATTGAAACCAGACTTTCCATTGTTAAGCACGATGGTTGCTAATTGAGTCATGTCTGATTTCATAACCTTTTTTTGCCATGGCTCTTAAGTAAACCATTGCAGTTGTAAAGTGAATCATGTAGACATTATGCAGATTATGCATTATGCAGATTATGCAGATTATGCATGTAGACATTATGCAGATTTCCCCCATTGACTTTGCTTGTCAAAAGCTGGGTGGGAAGGTTGCAAATAGCAATCATTTGACCCCAGGGCACTGCCACTGTTGTAAATATGGTACATATTGGTGGCCAAGAGCCTGAATTTTGATCACATGACTATGTAGACACTATGACAGACATAAACGTGAGGACCAGCCATCACTTTATTCAGTAGCATTGTAAGTTTGAACAGTTGCCAAACAAATTATTTTAAGTTAAAGACTGTCCATATTGAGGGGTAGGTAGTATTATAAATTATGCCTAGGAGAGGTTTATAGCCCTTTAGAGATATTCTCCCTATAGCATTATAAGCTCTCATGTAGCAGGAGAATGGGACTTCATTTTCTGCCCTTTCTCATCATTTCCCAGTATTTAAACCTTACTTGCCTTCCAAATTAGAGGGAAAAATCTGCAGCTACAAACCCAGTCATTCCCCATACACTAACTATGTGGACATCTTCCAGGTGAGTAGACTTCAATTGTGATGCTAGCTGGGGAATTCTGAAATTGATTTCTACAGATTGGGAAAATACTAGTTGATAAAAGGTTATTTTTCGTGATTTAGAATCCTGCACCATTATGGTTATCAATTCCATGGGGATACCACAGAAGTATAGCTAGTTTGTGATTTCAGATCTCTCCTTCTCCAATAGTACTGTTTAGAATTAGTTTTCCATTTCTGCCTCGCTTTGAACTCAACCTCCAAACAGCAACAAGCTGAAAGTAGATGTCTTTTGTGATCACACAGGAAGTAACTGATAAACATGCTTACTTTTCAGATACCACTGGGACTCCCAAGACAACTTACTACCAATTGGCTCTAGATACTTTGGCTCTGTGTGTAGAAAAAAGTCCAGAATTAGAAATTACTGCCACCACCCTGGCCAAGGCCGCCCTGAATAATAGTTTCCAATTCGATGGTCGTTACTCTGTAGGTAAGAAAATGCTTCACAGAGACACAAACACATATATGATTTTGAACAAGATTTTAAATTACCTTTTTATTCTGAGCTTCCACATACCTCGGGATAGCTCTTTCAATGTTACCCTGCAATGATCCTGGCAAACAGACCGAACTGGGAGATGGTGAGTGGGACATTGGGGAATTTCATGGGGAGAAAATGATTGATAAGCTAGAAATCTATTAACCATTATACCAAGGGTCCCCAACCCCCAGGCCACGGACTGGTACCAGTTGCAAGTGAGCAAAACCTAAACCATCTCCCTCCTCCCCCTCAATCTGTGGAAAAACTGTCTTCCACAAAATCAGTCCTTGGTGCCAAAAACTTTAGAGGCCACTGCATTACACTATCCGCAATGACAACTTGTAATAAGCAGCCTTTTCCAGTTTGGCCTGCTTCTCTCAGATAGCTTCTATTGTCCAATATTTAAACCAAAGAGATCCATGATTCTTCCTAGATTGGCAAATACGCCTGACTTTCTCCTCGTTGCTCAATCCCTTGTTTGATGTAATTCACAGATACTGGTGCCGTAGCAAGTCTAGCACTATTCTGTGTGTATGAAGGAAGGATCTCTTCTCAGCAGAGCAAAATTACAGGAACGATACAAGCAGCCTTAACCCTCATCACAGAGCAAATCCTTAATGAACAGCAGACTAATGGCCTCCTTGGAAATATCTATAGCACTGGCCTTGCAATGCAGGTACACCTGACCTTTTATTTGGATGGGATGAAAATCTAGCAATCTGGTCTTTATCCCTTTGAATCTTACTGAGCATCTCTCTCTCTCTCTCTCTCTCTCTCTCTCTCTCTCTCTCTCTCTCTCTCTCTCTCTCTGTGATTTCCAGGCTCTCAGTGTTACCTCTGAGTTCTACTCTGCTAATGCATGGAACTGCCCAAAGACTTTGAACGAAGTGCTGAGTAAGATCATTGAGGGAGCCTTTAGCACTCCAGCTGCTGCTTCTCAGATCCTGCCTTCTCTGGTGGGCAAAACATATTTGGATGTGAAGGGTCTCACTTGCAGCTCTGAAACTGGTAAGGCAGCTTCTTCAGTGGAAAGAAACTCCTCTGGCACCTCCCTTGTTCTCTGAAGGAGAAAAAACAGCAGATTTGGCTAGTGAGATAGAGTCGTGAGTTCTGTATTATAGGTCCACATTCTCGATCACTACGTTTCCACACCAGGAACAGGTACAGTTTTGCTGTTATTGCTTATCCTGGAGACACTGGAATTATTCTGGAAGAAAGGAAATGATGGAGGCTGGAGATGAAAATAAGGGAACACAGTCATGCCATTTAGAGTCTAATAACATTTGGAATAATCACGTAATCCACAAAGTAATGCTATCCAAGTTATGCTACTTTCACATAGCTTGATTTTAACTTTCACTTAATTCTGCAATCCCCACCCCCCAAAAAAAAGGTGTTGTGGGGCTGAGGATTACCTATTTTGGAATGATCCACTTATTTACTCTTATGGATCTCGAACTTCTACTGAATGGATCGTCCATCATGCCGAAAACCAACTGCAGCTGCTAGCAATAGTAATATTTTAAGCACCTTCAAATGGATGCCAACTTGTGCTTCCAAGTCTCAGCTCATGTCATTGGCTATCCCTCATCTCAACTGTGCAAGCCCAGGATTGGCATTATATGCTAAGGATGTAATAAGTTATTTCACCTACCTTCTCTTCTCTTTCTTTGCAGTCACAGTGCATTATACTGTAATCAATAAGCTAATAGGACCTCACTTCAGGTATTCCACAACTGTGAAAGTGCCAAAGGGTTCTGTGCTGCTTGCTGTCTTGGAAGCAGCTCAACAACTTAATGCAAATGAATTCAGGTAAATAGACTCCTGGTAGACTCCTTTTAGATTCTGTCTGTGTCTTTTTAGGGGAGGGGGCATTCAACCCAGGATGTGAATTACTGACCTACTGGCGGTTCCTCAGTGAACTTTTCAAATTTTTAATTCAGGAAACCTCAAACCTTTATCAATGTATTTTAAACTGTCTTTGGTCTGGAGGCTGGATACATTTGAATATTTGATTTCTATTAATGATTTTCACCTATACCATTCCTGATCTTTTCTGTTTCTTTCATTTTTTCTTATGTGTATATTAAATACCCCTTAAATTACTTCCTTCTTTCTGCTTTTGTAATGAGTTTGGCATCTTGCAGCTTTCAAACAGAGGAGACATCTTGGGGCCCCATGGTCACCTCTATCAATGGCCTCCAAGGCAGCACCAATGAAAAGACCTACTGGCAGTTCCTCAGTGGCAAAACACCCCTTGAACAAGGTACATTTTCTTGGGAAGGAGGAAAGTGCTGAAAGATACAACATAGTTCCTCCAGATACTTGCAGCCTTTATCACACATCTTAATTATGATTAACTTGCTAGTAAATATGCAGATGTAGGATAATAATAATCAAGAAAACAAAAATAATAGGTTGATGCCTGTTCAAATGGCAAAGTCTTCAAATCGAGCTCAGCTCCTCATGAATTAATAGATATATGTAGGTAGCCTTCTCAGTGCAACTGTCAAGGTTCCAGAAAAACCTCTTCTGCATAAAAAAAACTCAGAAGCCATTGTCTTTCAGAGTTCTTTACTATCATGAGGAAACTGGCACACGATGAGTGAAATTCCAAAACTGAACTTCCGGATTCTTTTCCCAGTTATACAAACCCCAAGAGTCCCACCCCCCTAACCCCTTTGCTGGTCACATGGTCCCACGTTCTCCCAGTTCATTCGAATATCTTCTCGCCACTCCTCCTGCAGATGTGAACACCATCCGACCTTGACCGCTTGAAGAATGTTACCATACCCCTCAACCCCCCTTCTTCCCCTCAGGGGAAAAATGTGGCAGCATCTGGAACCCTAAAGTCTAGTATGGTTTCCAGGCCTGACAGCAACACTGAAATTATGTGTCTTTGCCTTCTCCTGGAATAAGCTTTCAACTTCCCAGTCTACCCTACAGTGCCGGCATGTCCTAGAAATATCCTATCCAGAGACTAATCAACTTTGATTCTGCTTAGCTTTTGACCCCAGATGAGATTTTCAGGTGCTGCAATTAATTGAGAGCCTACTCAAATGGACAATTCCCAAAGGGCAAGAGGAAACACAACATACAGATTTTATCTATTTACCAAAGTGACTGATCTGCAACTCAAGAAAAATCAAGGTTGTTAATCAATTCGGCACACAGTCTAGGACTGAGTGCCCAAAGCGCATGCGCACGTGTGTGCATGCGTGATTGCATGATTGAACCCCCAAAAAGCAATGTGCGTGGTGCCCTCCACATGCGCCCCCCCCACATGTGCCCGCCCCCTGCGCATGCACGGCAGAGACCCGAAGACCAGCTGGCTGGTGGGAGGTGCGTATGCGCGCATCCGCAGCGGAGCTGAGCTGGGGCGATGGCTCGTGTGCCCAGAGAGAGGGTGCTGCGTGCTACCTCGGGCACGTGTACCATAGGTTCGCCATCACTGGTCTAGGAAGGCAATTGCATTAGCAAGGGTATCAATCAAATGAAATTAGAGCTGAAATGTACCAGAAAAAGACTAAGCAAAGGATCAAGTTGAAGAAGAGGTTGACAAGTACATTGGAAGTTTTTAAGAAGATATTGGATAACCATCTGTCTGAAGTCGTGTAGGGTTTCCTGCCTAAGCAGCGGGTTGGACTAGAAGATCTCCAAGGCCCCTTCCAACTCTGTTATTCTGTTCTGTACTGTTTTCTCAATAGCAAACTGAAGATTCAGTGGAAACAGAGGGACAGAAGGTTGAGACTAACTGGTCTTCTAATCTGATGAATGATTGCCTAACATTATCCAGTGATGTTCAATTATAGATGTGCATAAAGCTGGCATATGTATATAATAGCATAGAACATAGTTGTCCAATCTTTTGTCTTGCCTGGGCCACACTGAATGAAGAGGAATTGTCTTGAACCACAAATAAGGCTAATAATAAGGTTAATCTACATAAATAACAAGCTTCCTTTATGTTTATATTTTTTATTATCCTGTGGGGTTGTATTACTAACTGTCCAAGGCCACATGCAACTCATGGGCATGCCTGGAATAGTGGATAGGGGTATGAAGTATAGGGGAATTCTATATCTTTGGATTTGATTCTAAAAAGATGCTTCAGTGCACTTGGAAATGTGAATTTTGAATTTTGAAATGTGAAATGTATTTGTTTTCTACTCTTTAAAGCAGCTATATCTTTTGGAGGATTACATGGCAGCTGCATTTTAGGCATGCTTTGGGGGGGCACAGGGCAAGTGAAAAAGTGTGCTTCATGACTCAAATCCTACAACTTTTGCATTTGCATCTAGTATGCAACTATGAAAGTATGATGTTGTAGTGTGATATTACTGTATGCATATTAGTTTTCATAATCATCACTGGCTGTAACCAGCAAGGCAGCTGAATATCTTTATATATCTAATATAAAACTAGTTTTTAAACATCTACACATATTAAGACTTAGAATAGATCTAATGTAGAGTATGCTCTAGTTTTTCAACATCATTTTTTTTTTATGTTTTCAGGTGTTGGCAGCTACAAACCGAGAGATAATGAGCTAATTGTGGCCATCTTCAGTAGATACTGAACTATTACCTGTCCTATAATAAAGAACTGAGATTCGAGTCTGTATTTATCAGATGATCTCCCTTCCAGTCAAAAAGTTATGGCAACTTAGAGCCAAGCCTTTCTCATGAAATTTGATATGTTACAGTTCTGGCAAGATGATAATAAAATGGTGATTTGTGTGCATTGTTCTGTATGTTTAAAATTGTTTAATAACTAAATGCCAACAACACTAAAGTACTGATTTCTTTCACATTCACAAAGCAAATCATTTTTGCTAGGCCAAAATATGTTACATGACAACATAATACTAATAAAAATTTCTATTTTGGAAAAAAAAAGCCTGCAATTTTTTTTATCAGATGTTGCTATGTACACTGAGAGCATATGGACCAAAGACAAATTCCTTGTGTGTCCAATCACACTTGGCCAATAAAGAATTCTGGCTGTCTGGCTGTTTGTCTATCGTCTGTCTGTCTGTCTGTATGTATGTATCTATGTATGTATCTATGTATCTATCTATCTATCTATCTATCTATCTATCTATCTATCTATCTATCTATCTATCTATCTATCTATCTATCTGTTGCTATATATATTCAGCATAGGAAAAGAAAAGATAAGCATACAAAATGCAGTTAAATAAATAGAACCCAAAGGCTACCTGAAACAATTGAAATAAGAAAGCACGTAATACTTACAAAGGCTGACTTACATATATGATTATAAATTATTAATATTAATATAATTGAAATACAAATACATCTTACTGAATAAATACATAGATTCATAATAAATAAATAAATAGATCTTACCGAAAGGAGGAATATTTTTTTCCCTCTAGTTAACTTGCTGCTGACAAACATATGTCTTTTCTTTTAACGCTGGTCTTTAAATGCACCCTGTCTTTTGTAACACCTGTTCAAAGAGAAAATTGCCCTCTAAAGGGAGAAGACCCAACACTTTAGATATTGATTTATTTAGCCAGTTTGATGTTGTTCCATCTCAAAAGACACAAAGTGATTTATAATATGCCAAAAGTAACATCAACCTTAAACCAACAGGAAAAAAGTGAATGACAAAAATAGCCCTGAGCTAACCCACAACAGTTCACCAGAATTTGCTTTAATATAATTGGTAATATTCCAATGTTTATACATCTTGAGGTTGCGATTAAATGCTGTTGGCTTTAAAGGAGAAAACACACTGCTAAGGACAACTGAACCAATCTTGTGCATGGACTGAGAAAAAGATCAAAGCAAAAGCCTTTTTGTTTAACAAGATATGTACAGTTAAGTCCTTGATTTATGATCATAACTGAGCCCAAAATTTCTATTGCTAAGCAAAATATTTGTTTTTATCTGAGCATTTTATTTAACCATTTCCTGACAGCATCACTACAAACCAATACTTTTGAAAGCGAAATTTTACTAAGTAGCAGTGGAGATGAACCCTCCCAGAGGAAATACCTAAATCTTTATTGGTGGAAGAATCCATGTGAATCTGACTGGACATAAATAAAAGTATTTTAGGAATTACTAAAGATAAGAGTGGCAACTCTCAATGATTTTATTATTGTATTTACTGATCGTTATTCAGTGGCCCTATTTAAGGTGACCTATTTTCTATTGGGTGGAGGGCCCAGCAGAACATCTGGTGGACCATTGTGAAGATTATTCAGGCTACCTGGTTTTTGTATTTGTATTTATTTATTTGTCAAACATGTACAACGTAACAGGTATAAGTATAAACATGGATATGAACACAGGAAATGAGTACAAATAAATGGGGACAGTAGGAAAGGGACATAGGCATGCTAGTGCGCTTATGCACGCCCCCTTTACGGACCTTTTAGGAATGAGGTGAGGTCCACGGTAGACAGTTTAAGGTTGAAGCTGTGGAGATTAGAGGATGTAACAGCGGAGTCAGGTAGAGCATTCCAGGCGTTGACCACTCCGTTGCTGAAGTCATATTTTCTGCAATCGAGGTTGGAGTGGTTTACCTTGAGTTTGTATTTATTGTTTGCCCGAGTGTTATTGAGGTTGAAGCTGAAGTAATCATTGACAGGTAGAACATTGTAGCGGGTAAAGTAATTCAGATTTGCTTCTGAATGGGCAGAGGAGGCTGATGCTGTGATTTGGGATGAATTTGAAGCAGTGACTTATGAGGAAGTGGACAGGGCTCTCTTAGCTGTCACACAGATATCTGCTTATTGGGTCCAGGTCCCACCTGGGTTGCCAGGGAGGTGAGCCATGCATAAGTGTCGGCCTCTTTGATGGAGGAAGTGGCAACCGTGGTATTAAAAGAGGCAGTGCTCCCTCCTCAAAAGACTGTCCTCAGATCCAACAGTCTTCCTATTGGAACCAACAGTCGTACCTATCATCCTTTCCTTTTGGATGTACAGATGATGAAAACTGGAGGAAATAGATTATCTTCACCCATCTCAGTCAAGTTTCAGGCTGGGATTTAATATTGAGACAGATTTGATGATCTGCTGGCAGAGCCAGGATGGTGGTGATGGTGCATCCAACTTTGTGCTCTTTAATCTCTCAATGGCTTTCAGTATCATTGACCATCGTATCCTTCTGAGTTGGATCTGTGAGTTGCAGATTGGGGGCACCATTTTATTTTGGCACTCTTTCTTTCTCTGGGGCTGGTTCAGTAGGTGCTGGTTGGAGAGATCGTCCCCTAGTCTCTCACTTGTGGGATGCCACAGGTTCTATAGTCTCTCCCCTCCTTTTCAACATTCACATGAAATTGCTGGGTGAGCTCATCTGCCACTCTGGGGCTCAGTATCATCAATGCTATATACTGACGATACTCAATTGTATCTTTCAACACCAGGCCAGCCAAATAAAGCTGTCATGGTTCTATCCCAGTGTGTGGAGACTGTGCAGGTTTGGATGGAGAGAAACAATGTTCAACGTAATTCTGCCAAGACGAAGTGGCTGTGGGTGGACCACCCAAACCCAGTGTGCAATTTGGTGGCCTTTGTGGACTCATAGCTCTTGCTCAATGAGCAGGAGGCAGCTGAGACTAGGACAGCTTTCCTCCAGCTTCAACTGGTACATCAGTTTCACCCTTTCCTATATTGGAAGCCCTCCGGGCAAATATTCATGCTATAATCACCACACGGCTAGACTACTGCAATGCGCTTTACAGATAGCTGCCTGTTCTGTCCCCCCACCTCACATAGGAAGACACATGAGCAAACGACGTCTACCAGTAATTTATTTTTACAAGCCAACCTGAATCTCTTTAGCAGATAAAAGTTCTGGCAGCTACTTTCCAAATGCCTGCCAAGTTTCTTATCACCTCTAGAAACAGGAGTCCGCGTATCTGTAGTCTGTTGCTGGGGCAACCAAGAGTTCAAAGAGTAGTCAGAAGTCATCCACAAAGTCCAAGCCTTAATTCCAAAAACTATCCCATCCGAAGCTCACGATATGCAGTTTTTGTCCGTCACAGAGCCTGCAGAGCAACCCCACCCACTTTTATCCCCTGTGGGGCATGGCTCAGTGACTCAGCAATCTCTGGCCCTTCCACACCTCTTCCTTTGCTGCGCATGCCTCTCCCTCCGACACTGCCTGGGATCAATCCAAGATTGATCTTCATCACTCCCTATTAATGGGTGCTCCGACATGCCTTCCTCCTGGCCTTCAGCTGGAACCTGAGGTGTTGCCAGAAAGGAGGGTCCTGGAGAGGGAGGCCTTGTCAGCTCCTCCCCATCACTTTCAGAGTCATCTTCCTCCGTGAGGGCAGGCTCGGGAGCCGGAATCACAACACTGCCCTTAAGACTATCCAGAAGGTTCAGCTGGTCCAAAATTCAGCAGTGTCGACAATGACAGTCATGCCTTAGTATGTTCATGTAACATTTCTGCTTTGAAAGCTTCACTGATGGCTTGTTTGCTTCTGGAAATGACTCACAGTGCTGGTGGCTAGCTATAAAAGCCTACATAGCATGAATACCTGGGGGACTGCCTATTTTCTATAGTATCTGGCCAGCCAGTTTGAATTGGCAGGGTTGGTCTGTTCCAGATTCCATTGATTAAGCATTGCCATCTGTTTAACCCTGCAATTGTGCTTTCCATGTAGCAGCAGCTATCCTCTGGAATGAGGTTCCCTCCAATTTTGAACAGCTCCTACCCTACTGGTATTTCGAAGAGCTTTAAAAAACTGGCTCTTTGCCCAGGTCTTTGGAGAGAACAGCTGATGGCCCTTTCTTCCTTTCTGTTCCCTTCTGGTTTTCTTTCTCATTGTTCTTTAGTCTTGTGTGCTTTTGCATTTTTTGTATCATTTTTTGTTTTTAAATGTTTTGTTTTTAAATGTAAATCACCCAGAATTGCTGGGAGTCAGTATATAAATTTTATCAATTATTATGGTTTGCCACATAACTAGCCAGATGTTTAGGCTGGATTTGGCATTTTTTTTATCAACCAAGGACCTGGGAAAGGGAGATGTTTGATGACATTGAAAGTACTGTAGCATGTAAGCTATTCTAAGTAAAACTGTTGTTTGCAACTGACTGGTGGTGATTTTATCAGTGCTGATGGTGTTCAAGTGGTACTTCAGTTGTTTTGGGGTTCCACCAAAGGCAGGGGTGAAATGCTACCGGTTCTCTCCAGTTCGGGCAAACCAGTAGTGATAAAAACTATCAGTTCAGGTGAACCGGAAGTAAAAAAAAAAGCTATGATCCGACAATCAGCTGTGCCACGGCCAATGAACTGGTAGCAAACTGGTTCAGATTTCACCACTGCATTTTTGAAAACAAGGAAGGATTGCTATGTGAAATAGATATAGATACAGATACATGATATAAATAGGTGGCCCAAAAGATTAATCAGATTGGCATTGATTCTGATTATTTGTTTTAAAGGTTATGACATCAGCATTTTATTGTATTTTTAAAAGATTGAGGGATAATTCAGTACAGAATGGCAAAGGCTAAACTTCTGTGTTTACCTATGAATAAATTGCAAATATACTTTTTGAATAAATTGCAAATATACTTTTCAGCTCCATGTGTTTATATTTAATTAGATATAGAACAGCCTTTTCAAAAGCCAGATTAAATGTGTCGCCATAAAATATGCTGTATGGTAGATTTCAAAAGACCCTCAGAGTTTGTACCTGGAATGTGTGAGAGAGGGTATGTTTTTTCAAGTTGCCCTTAAAAAAAGCTGAGGAACAGGAGACTTTATTTCTGATGCACACTGGATAATTAAGAAAGCCAAAGAACATGAAAAAAGTCATTATATGCTTTATTAATTATAGAAAAATCTTTGATTGTGTCACTCACATAAAGCTGTGGAATATTCTAAGAAAAATGGGAATCACGGGACATCTCATTGTCCTCACCAAAGAAATGTTTACCTGAATGGGCTGCTCCCTTTGGCCAATTTCAACTTCTTTGTCAAGTTCATTAGCTTTTGTTTTAGTGTAATTTCTCACCCTTTTGCCCTGGAAATGGCTGTGAGATTGGGATTGAGGAACAAGGGAAGATTGAATGTTAGGGAATGTTTGATTTCCTTTCCATAACTGTATAGGTGTTTTTGAGTTTTTGTGTTGGAGAAGACTCCTGAGAATACCAAGGACAGTCAAGAAAACAAACATATGGAACATTGAAAAAATTAGCAGAGATTTCTCACTGGAGGCACAAATGATCAGGCTCAAATTATCCTACTCTGAACACATTATGCAACGTCCTAACCAGTTAGTAGTCCTAACTGCCGGTTCTGTGAGTGTGGCTTGGTGCAGCTTAGTGGCCGTGGCAGGGGAAGGGTACTGCAAAATCTCCATTCCCACCCCACTCTGGGGAAAGGATACTGCAAAATCCCCATTCCCGCCCCACTTCTGGGGGAACGATATTGCAAAATCTCCAATCCCACCTCACTCTAGAGCCAGCCAGAGGTGGTATTTGCAGGTTCTCCGAACTACTCAAAATTTACGCTACCAGCTCTCCAGATCCTGTCAGAACCTGCTGGATTTCACCCCTGGTCTAACTCTCTGGAGGAGGCTTTAATGCTGAGAAAAATGGAAGGAAAAAGAAAACAACCAGTAGCAAGATGGGTGGACTCAGTTACAGTTATGATAGGTTTGCCTTGGAAATCCTGAAAAACCAGGGATGGATCATCATAGAGCAGGGGTCCCCAACCCCTGCTCCGTGGACTGGCATCAGTGTGTAGCATGCCAGCAACTGGTCTGCGAAGCCCCATCTGCAGGATGCAGGCAGCATGCGAAACCACTCCCCCTCCAGTCCCTGGAGAAATCTCTCTCCACCGAACTAGTCTCTGGTACCCAAAAGGTTGGGGGCTGCTGTCATAGAGAAAATTTGTCCATGTGATTGCTAAGAGTTGTCACAAGGTGGATTGTATTTTATTGTATTATGAATTTTCAGCAGGATGTTATCAAATCTACTTTAAAATCAAGACAGGTAGAGACATTTCTGGATGTATTAAAAGTTTTACTCACAAATAAAAATCCTAAAATTATAACAGCATCAGCCCAATTTTCACTATGGCAATAAAAAAAGTTCTCTGGTAACACATCAATAAAAAATAGTTTAAAATGTTTTATGTAATATTTACCAATTATTATACATATTAAACTGTTTTACCTAGTGTCAACTTTTAGATTATATTTGCACTTTGCTATTTGAGGTTTGGTGATAAAATTAAATGAAAACTCCTAGAAGAAATATATACATAGTGCTATCTTGTAAATTTATAAGTACTATCCCAACAGTAATGTCTACCTCTGTAGGAGAAATCCAACAATTATGGAATAATTTTGCAGACAATCCAAAGCTGGGCAGGATGGTTAATACTTTAAATGAGTTTGATACCCCTGGTCTAGACAAAGGAGTTCTTGAGAAGTCAAAGCTGCCCCAGTGCTTTGACATTTGAATGGATTCTATTTTTAACATCTTTTATTGGCTTTTAATCCTGGTGGGCCCAGCTTTGAAAAAAAACACACATTTAATTACACAAAGATAGATCCAAAACCTGGTGGACTGCCATTTGCTAGCTGCAAATAATACATATTTTTAGAACCTACATATCCTCAATATTGGGTATTATTCCAGTCGAACTTCCATTTAAAAAGTTCCACTAAATAAATGGAAGGATTACATGTTTCTTTACTTCTATCTCACAGAATCAATGAGTTGTAGCAGTTCGTTTAAAAACGAAAAGAAACAACCACTTTCTTCTAACTCAGCAAACCTTCATGCAATTGAAAATCTATTTTGCACAACCTAATCTAATTAAGTGGCTTCCAAACAAGACTTGCCTATTGATCTGAAACAACAGCAAATCTAGTAAAATGTCCAGAACTTTAAAACCATTACGTTTTCTTTTTAATTCTGAGCCAGATTCCCCAATGTTTGCCTTTTTTACAGCTTGGAGATATGTCCTAATAAATATACTTTCTCCCCTAACCCAGCAATGGTACACTAGCCTGGTGAGCTGGGTGTTTTCTATTTTGAGCACATTAAAGGAAGAAAGCTAATTTTTCTATTACATCATGTAATGCATACCAATATGGATATAGTTTCCTAAAAAATATTTCATTAATTCTCATTAAAAATAGTTTTCATTAGATTTGTATCTTGGTAGATCTTTACTAACTGAAAACATTTTGTAATGAGAGAACATTTAAACCTGTTCCTCTGAGGGCATAGTATTAGTATAGTGCACACCAAAAGCAACCAACCAAAGCAGTTTCTTTCCATATCTCCAAGTTGTAGTCCCTCTCTGCATTTACCTGAGGAGTTCTGAGTAGAACTCAGTGATTAAAAGCAACAAAGCCTGTATTCTTAGATGAGTCTCCATAGCAACTACTCAGGAATTAACTGTCTGATTCGGTTCTGCAACCCAACAAGAAAAACACAGACTTCAGAGGATAATTAGAACTGCAGAAAAAATAATTGCTACCAACCTGCCTTCCATTGAGGACCTGTATACTGCACGAATCAAGAAGAGGGCCGTGAAAATATTTACAGACCCCTCGCATCCTGGACATCAACTGTTTCAACTCCTACCCTCAAAACGACGCTATAGAGCACTGCACACCAGAACAACTAAACACAAGAACAGTTTTTTCCCAAAGGCCATCACTCTGCTAAACAAATAATTCCATCAACACTGTCAAACTATGTACTGAATCTGCACTACTATTAATCGTCTCATAGTTCCCATCACCAATCTCTTTCCACTTATGACTGTATGACTATAACTTGTTGCTGGCAATCCTTATGATTTATATTGATATATTGACCATCAATTGTGTTGTAAATGTTGTACCTTGATGAACGTATCTTTTCTTTTATGTACACTGAGAGCATATGCACCAAGACAAATTCCTTGTGTGTCCAATCACACTTGGCCAATAAAATTCTATTCTATTCTATTCTATTCTATTCTATTCTATTCTATTCTATTCTATTCTATTCTATTCTACTCTAATTATCTCAGATGGGAACCAAGTCCTGGCCCTCTCATTGGCTTCATTTATAGCTCATGCAATACTCAGGTGCCTTGGCTTCTTCCAATGAAACTCTATAAGCTATTTCCTTATCTAAATGATGAAGCCATTTCCTCAACTCTTGAGACAATTGAGGTGAACCCAGCCTACATACTCAGGCTGGATTCACATTTCCTTCTCAGATAAAACACAGGCTGCTTTTTTGGTTAAATCATATAATATACCTCATCTATAGCATTTCTACCATGTTCTACAAATCCCAAACCAAGAGTTTGGAGTCAGGACCCTGGTGGAAGATACAGTGCTATTTTTCGTAGGCAAGACAGCTCGGAGGGACATGTCCAATTCAGTTTTATTTCCTCTTTTTCTCAACCCAACTTCTCTTCCATGAAATTTATCCATTCCTAGCCATTAACTGAGCATGGCTGAGCAAAGGATTTCTTAGCAAAGGGCTGTTCTCTCACAGATGGTTGTCAACATCTTGCCAAGTTACCTTCTGCTAATATGTACAACTGCCCCACCAATTTCTCTGAAAAGATTTGTTCTTTGGCATCTTCTAGTCAAACCGGTTCCTACGAAATGTTGAGGAAATTGAGATATGAAATTGAGATAGGAAATTGAGAAAAGTCAACAGTGCTAGAAATGGAGATAAAAGTTTGGCAGGGAGTCTATTTAAAGGTTGTATCAACAGTCTATATAAAGTGGGGCATAAAGCATGCTTTCACCATTGACCTCCAATATCATGCCACATCAAGGAAGACCTGGACTAAAAGAAAGGACCGATTCCTATCCCAAAATGTTCCCCTTCACTATTATCCTGTACGTGTTCTGCACAGTCACCAATGCGGCTTCCATTTCTTCAGGAACTTGCTGTAAGTTTTTCAAATCGCTCTTCCTCTTCGATCAGCCTTCCTTAGCCTGATGCTTCTTCCTAACTTGAAGATCTGTTGACTGATCTTTACAGCCAAATGAGCCTTGCAAAGGACTTTGGTGCAGGAATTGGGTATGTCTAGTTTAATGAAAAGAAGTACTATGGGGGATATGATAGCAGTGTTCCAATACCTAAAGGGCTGCCACAAAGAAGAAGGGGCTAACCTATTCTTCAAAGCACCTGAAGGCAGGACAAGAAGCAATGGGTGGAAACTAATCAAGGAGAGAACCAAACTAGAACTAAGGAGAAATTTCCTGACAGTTAGAACAATTAATTAGTGGAATGACTTGCCTCCAGAACTTGTAGGTGCTCGAAGAAATTGGACAGCTATTTGTCTGAAATGGTACAGGATTTCCTGTTTGAGCAGGGGGTTGGACTACAAGACCTCCAAGGTCCCTCCCAACTCTGTTATTCTGTTATTTTGAAAATAAGTGCTTCATTTGCAATACTGTACTATGCAAAGCACCTCTTTAACAGCCCTAGAAACATAATATTTGTGCATTGTGTGGATTATTGATGCATAGAGTATTTATGTCGGGCTAACTTTACATCATGGAAATAGTTCTGTATAAAAAGATAATTAAAATGTAATATTGGATAAAGCCCAATCTGTCATAATCTCTAATCTCTATTATTTTAATTGATCTTTGTTTCTATGAAAATAATGGGCCTTAAGCTTGTGTGTATTTTCCTGCATTGACTTCAGTGAGATTTCAGAACAAGAGAGTACATTCCATTGAGTTAATTGTGACTAAGCCCTACATGAGGATACTAGATCCAATGCCTGGATCCAATGCCTTGCTTGGAGTTTATGCAAATTCATAGCTGAGGGTGAGGCTCAGGTAATTCTGGATAGTCTCAATCTGAAGAATAAAAATAAGAAAAGTAGTGATAAATGTCATGCCCAAACTTTGCAAACACACACGTATGCAGTGTGCGCGTATGCAGTGGTTCAGTGGCTAAGACACTGAGCTTGTCGATCAGAAAGGTCGGCAGTTCAGTGGTTCGAATCCCTAGTGCCACATAATGGGGTGAGCCCCCATTACTTGTCCCAGCTTCTGCCAACCTAGCAGTTTGAAAGCACGTAAAAAATGCAAGTAGAAAAATAGGAACCACCTTTGGTGGGAAGGTAACAGTGTTCCGTGCGTCTTTGGCATTTAGTCATGCCAGGCACATGACCACAAAGACATCTTCGGACAGCGCTGGCTCTTCGGCTTTGAAACAGAGATGAACACCGCCCCCTAGAGTTGGGAACGACTAGCACATATGTGCGAGGGGAACCTTTACCTTTTTATATTGCATTTGAAGTTATCCTTGTTATAATAACAGAACTCACTAGTGGGCAAAAAATTTTGGTGGGCAAAAAAAGAGGAAGAGCCCCAACCACAACCAAATGCAAATGTAATACAGGGAGTCCTTGAATTACAACAGTGCAGTTAGTGACTGTCTGAAGTTACAAAGGCAGTGAAAAAAGTGACTTATGACCATTTTTCACACTTATGACTGTTTGTAGCATCCCTATGGTCATGTGTTCAAAATTAAGGTCCTTTGCAATTGACTCACGCTTATGACGGTTGCAGTGTTGCAGGGTCATGTGATCACCTTTTGCGACCTTCTGACAAACGAAGTAAATGGAAAAACCAGAATCATTTAACAACTGTGTTATTAACAATACAGTGATTGGCTTAACAACTGTGGCAAGAAAAGCTGTAAACTGGAGTAATATTTACTTAATGAATGTTTTGCTTAGCAACAGAAATTTTGGGCCCAATTATAGTCATAAGTCAAGGACTACTTGTAGAGACAATTTCTGAAGCTGAATTGTAATTCTGTTGACAAGCTACATGAGAGTTGTCTAGGAACAAGTCCTGTTCTTGATAAACTTCTTGCTGTCTTGGTTCTAGCTGTCCCGAATGATCAGCAAGGGTTGGTTAAAGGCATCCAGAATCAACTGGAAAATTGGGCCAGGCTGCAGGGCAAACCTGATCCCAGTATCCTGATTGCTTTGAACTTGGCTAAGGACCACAATCTTAGTGTGATAATGCATTTGGTGCAGCAGATAAAAGAAACAGCTGGAACAGGTAGGATGCTTGAAATGAGAAACTTTTACATAAAAAACCATTTCTGAACCAGTTCAGTTCTTTAATTTGTTCCATTTTGTAAAGAGGGAAACATAGAAATAGTTTTTCAGAGGTCACTTTTAGTAACCGGATAACTTACTAAACCTAACCTGATCATGAAAAATACTATGAGGGTTTGTGATTGTGTTTTTACTAGTACATCCTAGTTTTAACCACAATATATCATGTCCTATTCTATTTCTATAATTGCCTGTAAGCTTTTTCTTAGTAATAAATGGCCACTAAATGGCAAAGTTTTCATCATGATCATATGTACACACCAGTGGTGGGTTTCAAATTTTTTTACTACCGTTTCTGTGGGTGTGGCTTGGTGGGTGTGGCAGGGAAAGGATACTGTAAAATCTCCATTCCCACCCCACTCCAGGGGAAGGTTACTGCAAAATCTCCATTTCCCCCCCCCCAGTCAGCTGGGAATTGGGAGGCAGAGAATGGATGGGGGTGGGGCCAGTCAGAATTTTTACTACCGGTTCCCTAGATCTGGTCAGAACCTGCTGAAACCCACCTCTGGTACACACTGGCAAAAGTTCACCTGCTAAATGTTTCCCTGTTACTATTTGTCACAAGGAATCAGGACAATTTTGGGAATAGGCCAGAGGTGGGTTTCAGCAGGTTCTGACCAGTTCTGGAAAACTGGTAGTGGAAATTTTGAGTAGTTTGGAGAACTGGTAGTAAAAATTCTGACAGGCCCCGCCCCCATCTATTCTCTGCCTTCCAGATCCCAGCTGATTGGGAGGAAATGGGGATTTTGCAGTAACCTTCCCCTGGATTAGGGTGGGAATGGAGATTTTACAGTATCCATCCCTGCCACGCCCACCAAGCCACGCCCACAGAACCAGTATTAAAAAAAAAATTGAAACCCACCACTGGAATAGGCCAAAGCAGCTTTGTTTTTATTGTTGATCACCTTTATTAAAAGAATCTTGCCAGGCTGCATTCCTTTGGGAACCAGTAGGTAAGGCTTCAGTCGTCTGATTTATGATGTTTCCTCCCAGGGTGTGATTCCAGGCCGGTGCCCCTTTTTACTCTCACTTCTCTTTTAGCTGGTGATTCCTCCATGGTCACATAACTATTAAAGTAGATATTTAAATATAGGATATAATAGGAAGCATGTATATATGTATGTATCTCACTTTTGTACCTTAAACCTACTCTGGGTCATCATTCTCCACTCATGCGGAATACATTGTGGATCAATGTTAACTGAATACTATCCTCAGAACTTCTTTGTCTCATATTTAAAATAAATTTCCAGACAACACGCAGTCTGTTGGGAGGCATAAATACAATTGATTGATTTACAGTCCTCTCAGACGTTTCATTAAGTCTAAAGAAACCTGCTGTCCTGTAAGTGGTTTTAAATTGCAGCTGAAAATCCCCTCAACAGACTAAAAGCAGTAGGTTCCAATGACGATAAAACAGAAATTAAGAACCTCATGGCAAAAGCAAAACAGTTTTGATTAGAAGGCTTAGAAGCATCTTTTCCTGGAGCTGAAATTATATTAACAATTGTGAGTCAGTACTAATTCAGCCATATCTGTGTCTAGACTTTCACAGATTACAGTATGGTACATCTGACACCAGGAGCTCCAGTCCATGAAACCTTATATTATCATCGGTTTGTCTTTAAAATATCAACCACATGGTTCTGCAATGTATGCAAGGAAAAAGAATCAGAGATGGTGTCCAGTTATATCCCAATTTTTAAAGCAGCTCTCCCAGATGTTTTGGGCTGCAGTCTAGACTTCCAGCCAGGATGGGAAAAGGTTCTTTATTGCTTTTGAAGCATTGCTTATTCAGTCTTTGTCCTCTCTTATCCCTTCTTGCAGAGATGACCTCTGGCAAAGTGGCCCTTTATGTCCTAGCTCTTCGGTCCTCCTGTGAGAATCCTGCTGATGTCAGCACGCCAGAAAAACATGTCAACCTGGTCCAAGTCCTTGAGGAGAAAACAAAGGAAGAGATTAAGCATATCCGTAAGGAGACAAATGGGCATTAGGTTCCTGCCTTTCACTCAGATAACAAAAGGGATGATTAATGCATGGATCCAACTGTCTTTGTTCTTTCCCCACCACTGGCTTTCAAGGATGGTACTTGAAAGGTTGAATTGAAATGTCCCTCTATTTTAGGAATGTTATCTATGCAATTCAGATAGTTCCAAGTGATTCCAGGCTCAACATCAAGTTAGCACTCAACTGTCTAGATACAAATACTCAATCAATTTTATAATTATTCTCTTACTCTGGCAATTACCTGTTCTTTGTCCCAATTATGAGCAACATATTCTCTTCTGCATTTGAAAGACTAATGCAATCTTAATTGCTTACAAACATTCTTAAACCCTTAGTTAGGGCACATTTTCATCAAGACAACTGAATCCAGTTCTCTACGTACAATATCTCACAATTTCTATTCATTCTAATCTTCATGCACATTTATTCTTCAGAAATAAATTTTCTGAATAAAATGTACTTTTATAGCAGCTGCAAAATTGATCTACAACACTGATGATCATAGATCATGGCTTTGTAATGTATGTATATTTATTTATTTATTTATTTATTTATTTATTTATTTATTTATTTATTTATTTATTTATTTATTTATTTATTTATAACATTTATCTAGCCACTCAGCATGTACTAAATACTAGGCGGTTCACCATTCAAAAATAAAACAGTATCAATACAGTAAAAACGTTGAAATCAAAACAACCAACATCACAGTTAAATTTTCTCATGCAGCACATCTTATGTCCCAGCCAATCAACACTGTACATAAAATCTACTGAAAACAGGAAAATCTTTGCAAAATCTCTGAAAGGTGATATTGCAGTAATGTACTTGTGGGGAAGATTTGTCGTAGTTCAGGCTTAAAACATGTTCTGTGCTAGAAAGAGTAGAATTCATAAAGTACAAAATGTTGCTTAGCAATTAGATATTTGTAACCTTGCATTCTGAGTTTCCAACAATATATCTCACAGACACTTTCCACAAAAGTCAATATTGTGGTGTAGATAGTATTATAAATTATGCATAGGAGAGGTTTATAGCCCTTTTTGAGATATTCTCCCTGTAGCATTATAAACTCTCAGGCAGCAGGAGAATGGGACTTCATTTTCTGCCCACTGTCATCATTTCCCCAGTATTTAAACCTAACTTGCCTTCCAACTTAGAGGGGAAAATCTGCAGCAACAAATCCAGTCATTCCCCATACACTAACTATGTGGACATAAATAAAAGCAGTGGTGGGATTCAGCCAGTTCGCACCACTTCGGAAGAACCGGTTGTTAACTTTCTGAGCAGTTTGGTGAACTAGTTGTTGGAAGATATCATTAGGGCAGAGAACCGGTTGTTAAATTATTTGAATCCCACCACTGAATAAAAGGTTATTTTTCGTGATTTAGAATCCTGTACCATTATGGTTATCAATTCCATGGGGATACCACAGAAGTATAGCTAGTTTGTGATTTCAGATCTCTCCTTCTCCAATAGAATTAGAATTTTAGAATTAGTTTTCCATTTCTGCCTCATTTTGAACTCAACCTCCAAACAGTAACAGGCTGAAAGTAGATGTCTTTTGTGACCACACAGGAAGTAACTGATAAACATGCTTACTTTTCAGATACCACTGGGACTCCCAAGACAACCTACTACCAATTGGCTCTAGATACTTTGGCTCTGTGTGTAGAAAAAAGTCCAGAACTTGAAAGGGCTGCCACCACCCTGGCCAAGGCAGTCCTGGCTAATCGTTTCCAATTCCATGGCCGTTACTCTGTAGGTAAGAAAATGTTTCACAGAGACACAAACACATATATGATTTTGAATACGACTTTAAATTACCTTTTTATTCTGAGTCTTGAAAGTCTTCAAGATAGACCTCTTAATAATACTCTGTAATGATCTTGGGAAATAGGTTGGACTAAGAGATGGTGAGTGGGAACTTCACAATGAGCAAGTGATTGATAAGCTTGGAATCCATTATCCATTGCATCATCCACAATGACAACTTGTAATAGAATAGAATAGAATAGAATAGAATAGAATTTTTATTGGCCAAGTGTGATTGGACACAAGGAATTTGTCTTGGTGCATATGCTCTCAGTGTACATAAAAGAAAAGATACGTTCATCAAGGTACAACATTTACAACACAATTGATGATCAATACATCAATGTAAATCATAAGGATTGCCAGCAACAAGTTGTAGTCATACAGTCATAAGTGGAAAGAGATTGGTGATGAAACGATTAATAGTAGTGCAGATTCAGTAAATAGTCTGACAGTGTTGAGGGAATTATTTGTTTAGCAGAGTGATGGCCTTCGGGAAAAAACTGTTCTTGTGTCTAGTTGTTCTGGTGTGCAGTGCTCTATAGCGTCGTAATAAACAGTAATAAATAAATAAATAAATAAACAGTAATAAACAGCCTTTTCCAATTTGGCCTGCTTCTCTCGGATATCTGCTATTGTCCAGCTCCTATATCAAAGAGATCCATGACTCTTCCTAGATTGGCAAATACGCCTGACTTTCTCCTCACTGCTCAATCCCTTGTTTGATATAATTCACAGATACTGCTGCCGTAGCAAGTCTAGCACTGTTCTGTGTGTATGAAGGAAGGATCTCGTCTCAGCAGAGCAAACTTGTAGGAACTATACAAGCAGCCTTGGCCCTGGCCACAAAGCAAATCCTTAATGAACAGCAGACTAATGGCCTCCTTGGAAATATCTATAGCACTGGCCTTGCAATGCAGGTACACCTGACCTTTTATTTGGGAGGGATGAAAATCCAGCAATCTGGTCTTTATCCCTTTGAATCTTACTGAGCATCTCTCTCTCTTCTTTCTCTCTCTCTCTCTGTGATTTTCAGGCTCTCAGTGTTACCTCTGAGTTCTACTCTGCTAATGCATGGAACTGCCCAAAGACCTTGAACGAAGTGCTGAGTAAGATCACCAAGAGCGCCTTTAGCACTCCAGCTGCTGCTTCTCAGATCCTGCCTTCTCTGGTGGGCAAAACGTATTTGGATGTGAAGGGTCTCACTTGCAGCTCTGAAACTGGTAAGGCAGCTTCTTCAGTGGAAAGAAACTCCTCTGGCACCTCCCTCGTTCTCTGAAGGAGACAAAAATAGAGAAATAGAGGCACAGCTTAATGAGGCCTGTATTGTAGATCCACCTTTTCCCAACATTATATTACCACACCACAAAAAAGTACAGTTTTACAGTTATTTGTTATGCTGGAATAACAGCTATCCTGGAAGAAAGGGAATGATAGAGGTGGAGGAAACAGTGCTATTTCACGGTAATATTTATTTCACCTGGGTGCATTTTGGATATTTTCCTGGAGGGCGCCAGAATCAGATAAAGTAAACAAGGACAAGCACTTTTTAGCCATGCTTTCAAAATGTATTTATTTGAAGTGTCCAAAGATTGAAAGAGGCACGATGGGAACACTCTAAAGCCATTGGAAAGGCATGGGGCACAATTTTCAGCATTTTTTATTCTAATCTATTTTTATTCAAAATAAATTTTTTGCTACCAGAGGTTTAAATCACTAAAGTTAGTGGCTTGTATGTCCCTATTTAGAAAGAATTGCAGTACCCTCCACAAAACTATGCCACCAAAGCCAAACAGATTTTTCATCCAATTTGAATGCTTCTTGGAGCCACAAAACAAAGGTGATGCTGTAGGTGCGCAATGGATTGCCCAGCCTGTAATGATCCAATTTTGTCAGTATTACTGATCTTCAGCTTCTACTCAATAGCTCATCCATAATGATGAAAACAGTGATGCCTTTAGCACCACTCTTCTGGTCATACTGGCCAGGGTTGTTTCTGGAGTTGCTGTATAGTGATTCTTGAAAGTTGTACAACAATTGCTGATATATCAGATGCAAGGGAAAAAATGGGTAATGTAGATATGGAGCTCTGGTATAACAAGCATATTTTAATTCTGCGTATGGATATACTTTCACTGCACCAAGAAGCAAACTTTAAATTTGCTACCAAGTCTAGCTCATATCACTGACTCTTCTACATCTCAGCTGCGAAAATCTAGAAACAGCCCTAGGATATTAAGGTGTAATAAGTTATTTCACCTACTTTCTCTTCTCTTTTTTTGCAGTCACAGTGCATTATACTGTAATCAATAAGCTAATAGGACCTCACTTCAGGTATTCCACAACTGTGAAAGTGCCAAAGGGTTCTGTGCTGCTTGCTGTCTTGAAAGCAGCTGAACAACTTAATGCAAGTGAATTCAGGTAAATAGACTCCTGGTAGATTCCTTTTAGATTCTGTTTAAAACTTTTAGGGAGGGGGGCATTCAACCCAGGATGTGAAACTTTTCTTATTTTCAGTTCAAGAAATCTTAAACCTTTATCAATGTATTTTAACCTGTCTTTGGGCTGGAGGCTGGATACATTTGAATATTTGATTTCTATGAATAATTTTCACCTATAACATTCCTGAGCTTTTCTATTTCTTTACATTTTTCTTGTGTATATATTAAATATCCCTTAAGTATTATGATATAATTCACCATTTTCTTATTCATACTTCCTTCTTGCTACACTTTTAATGAGTTTGGCATTTTGTAGCTTTCAAACAGAGGAGACATCTTGGGGCCCCATGGTCACCTCTATCAATGGCCTCCAAGGCAGCACCAATGAAAAGACCTACTGGCAGTTCCTCAGTGGCAAAACACCCCTTGAACAAGGTACATTTTCTTGGGAAGGAGGAAAGTGCTGAAAGATACAACATAGATCCTCCAGATACTTGCAGCCTTTATCACACATCTTAATTATGATTAACTTGCTAGCAAATATGCAGCTATAGCATAATAATAATCAACAAGACCAAAATAATAGATTGATGCCTGTTCAAATGGCAAAGTCTTCAAATCGAGCTCAGCTCCTCATGAATTAATAGATATATGTAGGTAGCCTTCTCAGTGCAACACTGAAATTATGTGTCTTTGCCTTCTCCTGGAATAAGCTTTCAACTTTCCAGTCTATCCTACAGTGCCGGCATGTCCTAGAAATATCCTATCCAGAGACTAATCAGCTTTGATTCTACTTAGCTTTTGACCCCAGACGAGAGTTCCAAGTTCTGCAATTAATTGAGAGCAAACACAACATACAGATTTTACCTATTTACCAAAGTGACTGATATGCAAGTCAAGAAAAAATCAAGATTGTTAATCAGTTTGGTACACAGTCTAGGGCATCAATCAAATGAAATTAGGGATCAAATGTAGTCCCAGAAAAAGACTGAGCAAAGGATCAAGTCAAAGAAGAGTTGAATAAGGGGCGTGCATAAGAGCACAAAAGTGCCTACTGTTCCTGTCCTATTGTTTCCTTCATTATATCAAATTAACATAGTTGTTGTATACTTTTACTTATATATAATTTTTCTCTCATGATGAGTTATTGTTTATGTTGATGATTGTATATACTGTTGTGACAAAATCAAATAAAAAGAAAAAGAGGTAGAGGAGTACAATTGCAAAATGAAGCATCAGTGGAAACAGAGGGACAGAACCTTAAAGATTGAGAAGACTAACTGGTATTCTAATTAATGGATGCCTAACATTATCAGGTAATATTTAGTTATTGATATGCATAAAGCTGACAGAAATATATTACAGTATAGAATAGTGATAGTTAACCTTTTTGGTGCTGAGTGCCCAAAGCACGCGTGCATGTAAGCGAATGTATGTGCACATGACCAGACCCCTAAAATGCAATGCAAGTGCCCCCCCACATATACACCCCAGGCCCTGCATGCATGTGCGTCCTCCATGCATGTGCATGTGTCACCCACACATGCGCCCTGCCCCCTCATTTTGGCTTCCAGGTTGGTGCAGGAGGCCTTCCAGGCTCAAAACAGGGCGTGGGGGTGGAGTGCGCATGCAAACCCCCAAAATGCAATGCGAGCACCCCAGCACACCCACCCCGCCCCCTGCACATATGTGGTAGAGACCCGAAGACTAGGTGGCCGGTGGGAGGTACGTGCGCATGCACAGTGGAGCTGGGCTGGGGTGACGGCTGGCGTGCCAGGTGACATGGCTCCGCGTGCCACTTTGGGCACACGTACCATAGGTTCGCCAACACGGGTATAGAACATAGTTGTCCAATATTTTTGCTTGCCTGGGCCGCATTGAATGAAGAGGAATTGTCTTGAACCACACATAATGCATATAATATACCGTATATACTCGAGTATAAGCCGAGTTTTTCAGCACGTTTTTTGTGCTGAAAAACGTCCCCTCGGCTTATACTCGGGTCTATACGGCTTATACTCGAGTTTTTGTTTTTTTTAAGCCCCTCGGCTTATACTCGAGTATATACGGCTTATACTCGAGTTTTTTTTTTTTTCTTTTTTTCACATTTTACCGGACGGCACGGGGAAGCCCTGCCGGTGCAGTGAGAGGGCGGGGCGGGGGAGCCGCCAGCCTTCTCAGCTGAGGGAGGGAGGGTTTCCCCAACCGGTAGGTGCCTCATTTCCCACCCTCGGCTTATACTCGAGTCCCCAGTTTACCCCAGTTTTTGGGGTAAAATTGGGGACCTCGGCTTATACTCGGATCGGCTTATATTCGAGTATATACGGTAGTTAAGAATCATAAATAACAAACTTCCTTTATTTTTATAATTTTTATTATTGCGGTTGCATTACTAACTGTCCAAGGCCACATGCAACTCATGGAGAGTGTGTTGGACATGCCTGGTATAGTGGATAGGTGTATGCAATGCTTTGGATTTGATTCTAAAAAGATGCTTCAGTGCACTTAAAAGTGTGAATATATCCCAAATGTGGTTTTTCAAGAGGCAACTGGACTTCCTTGTTTTTCTTTGAAGACGTTTCGCTTCTCATCCAAGAAACTTCTTCAGCTCTGACTGGATGGTGGGGAATGGAAGGATTTATATTCCTGGCAGACAGGTGGTTGTTTGAATTCTTCTAGATAGTTGTTGAGGCCACTTAGAGGTTTATCTGTGTCCTCGGGATCACCTGAGTAGTGCAAATGGGTGTGGAGCCTTCTTAAAACTGTTGAAAGGACTTTATGGACTGGAGATAGATGAAGTCATATTCCTCTCCCTCTGTTGAGAGAGGGGTGCTCAATTTTGACATAGATGGCCTCTTTGACCCCACTTTCAAACCAGCAGTCCTCTCCGTCCAAAATGAGGATGTTGCTGTCTTCAAAAGAGTGGCCTTTGTCTTTTAAATGCAGATGGATTGCTAACTCTTCTCCTGATGGTTTGTTCTCCTATGATGTGCCATGCGTTTCATAAACCCCCAAGTGGCCTCAACGACTCTCTAAAATAATGCAAATGACCAGCTGTCAGCAAGGAATATAAACTCTTCCATTCCCCACTATCCAGTCAGATTGAAAAGGTTGATGAGAAGCAAAACATCTTCAAAGAAAAACAAGAAACTTCAGTTGCCTCTTGAAACAAAACACTTTTGGAGCAATCATAACCTGGATGCCTGAGAATCCCCATAAACAAGTGTGAATACAGTACTTGTTTTCTACTCTTTAAAGCTGCTATGTCTTTTGGGAGCTTACAGGTCAGCTGCGGCTTATGCATCCTTCACAGGTCACAGGGCAAATAAAAATGTGCTTCATGACACAAATCCTTCAATTTACGTATTTGCATCTAGTATCAGGAAGCAACTATGACAGGGTGGGGTTGTATT